>NC_140953.1:117367196-117827196 GCF_014529385.1 Adiantum capillus-veneris
CATCATGACAGCTGAGCTTTTGGTAGTAGAAGAGAGCTTCTGCAAGTATCATCGTTGTCGCAATTTCGCAACCATCCCTTGCCCACTTTGTTTGGGGACAAGAAACAGAGCATGCCACCCAAGATGCCCACCATCACCAAGAAGCTAGCAATAAAAGGGGTCCTACACAGACAGACTAAAGAGAAGTCTGAAATTTGACTTCCGCCGTCGGAAGCCAACTTGAGCCGGAGATAAAGCCATCCACAGTGAAAGATTGGGCCTCTTGAGTGGACATGGCCGGATGCACGCCTTTCCAAGCAATCCGACTTGCGGTGCCGGCCCCGGCGCCTGTATTTTGATACTCTCCATAGTAAAGAGTGTCAGTAAATGGGTTTGTAGCATCCCAAGCCAGCCAACCAGCTGGATCTATGACCTGCCCAATGTTACATTGCAGAAAAACTGTCCGTGAGTACGCTTTCCAGGGCCGTCCAAAGTAGCTGACGATCGAATAAGGTGCATTTTGCAGATCAGGGGCTGCTCCTACTGTGCATTTTTGAAAGCTATAACCGCTCGGGTCTGAGGAAACCTTTCTTCCCTGGGCTGTGAAGGTGTTACGCTGATTGGGAAGCGGCAGCCGACCTAAAACATTGCAATTCTGAAAGACTGCTATTGCATTGCCGAATATGAAATCGACAGTGCCATATATGTTGCATCCTGTGTAAAATTGTCTGTTGGCTAAGGCATAGAGAGTGTCCTGGTACCCCTCGAAGCTGCACGAGTCAAATACCGCTTGATCCGAGTTTACCCGAAGAGCGACTGCCTGGTGACCCTCTGGCCCTGCCGTGTTGCGGAATGTTATCCTTCTAGCGATGAAGTTCGGCCCAGACACAGCTGCAGAGAGACAACTTTGTAAGATAAAGAGAGGCAAATCAACAACTCTAATCTGCATATGTTGAATGAAAAACAGACATTCCTCACATCAACAGGAAAATATGGAATGTCACTTACAACAATAGAGCTTCCAAGTTCCTACAGGCTATGAATGTCCCTGACAACATCATAATTAGCTTGCCAGAATCATGTTTGTGTTGGGGCTAAAGGCCAAGTGGTCGGTTGCCCAATGTGGATACACACACACACACACACACACACACACACAACATACATGGTGTATTCATTCTTTGAGCAGTCTAAGGAATAACATTGAAGGAGCTGACCATTGGACCTCTGGCTGCGCAATGTCTCGCTCTCTTCTCTCTTTCTCTATCATCATTCTCTTACTCTCCAGATTGCGCATGAGCGACTCAATGCATACGGCAATCTTGAGCCTATGCATAGGGATAGTGATAACAACCAGAAACATTGAAAGATGAAGAACTATGCGACATACATGAGAGAACCAAGGCGAAAACCCTTACCAACTGTTGCTGACTTATAAGTGGTGATGCCCTGCTTGTTGCTTTTGTCTCCAGTTATGATAGTCTGCCCCTGGCCATCTCCTACCAAGGTAAGAAGATTCATGGCCTTGGGTACAAGAAGATACTCTTGATATAGCCCTTTCTTTATGTAGATTGTATAACGGGTGCTGCGCTTCTTCGGCACATTGTTTAGAGCTTCTTGAATGGTCTTGTAATTACCGCTCCCATCCTGTGCAACAATCGCATCATAGGTGCCTCCAGCTGGGGTCGGCGTGGAGGATGGAGATGCAATAAGCGGTGCTGTCAATGGCGTCGTTGTGGGAGTCGAATTCGATGGTGTTGTCGAGGGTGATATGACAGGTGTGGATGTCGACGGCGATGAACCATTGTTAGTTGAAGATGGCGCTGTGACAGTAGGCGTCGGAGCTGATGGTGAGCCAGTTGGGGTTCCAGATGACGGTGGGACGGATGGGGTTGTTGGCGGTGGCGATGCCGGTGGGGATGGGGAAAATATTGTTGAAGGTGGGGGTGAAGCTGGTGAGGATGTCACAGCAGGCGGGGGTGATGCCGGTGTAGATGTTATGACTGGCGATGGTGGCGGCACTTGTAGCAATTTGCGGTCGCCGGCAGATAGCCAGACGGGAAAGCCATCATCTTCAGTGAAACTAAAAGTATCAGGAATTTGTTCAGGCTCGACAATGTCGTTGGCGGCGATGGACATAAGGCGGCGTAGGTGTATCTTTGGCGCAGAGTCCTTCCAAGATGTGAGATCAGCGCCAAGCTTGGAAAGAGTATCCACCAATCCCAAAGAAATTATCACTCCTTTACCGACCTTATCTTGTGACTCAACCAGAGCTGAGAGGGAGCCGTCTTTCGGCAAGGCGGCGAGAAGCCCCTCTGAGCAGGCAAGCTGAAAACCCATTGTCCCACTAAGCTTGGTCTTCACATTAAGCAGAGAGCTCTTAATGGTGAGCAGACTAATGGAGTTGAGCCCGGCCATGGAGTCATTGAGCTGATCACTCGACAGGTCCATGAGCTCAATGCAATCCTCAATCGCCTGTTTGGTAAGATTGACATGATGGGAGCTAAGGTTGAGATTAGAGGCCAGAGCTGAAGCATCATGCACATGGTCAAGGGCAACTTTCACTCCGACTCCTGCTAGATGAAGCGGATTAGCCTTCAGCGCGCTCGGATTAGCCGAAAGCCATTCAAAGCAGAGATCCGGAAACATTGTTGTATTGCAAGCAGCGGCAATCGCAGCCGACCCTGCCGTTAGAGACTCTGGGCTATCCGAATCGGCCCCATGATGCCCATTTCGCGCTCGCACCACCAGAAATGTGCCCAGGCCGATGGTGGCAATGAGGGCTAGCAGACAGCACACAGAGGCAAAAAAACATCGCCTTCGCGATCGGCCTGTCTGCTCATGCGTGTCATCTGTTGGTGAGACTCCTGGATGAAAGGGGCGATTGGGCAATTTCTGATCGAGTTTGTCGTAAGAGCGAAGAGAGGATGAGCTTCGGGAGAAGCTCAGGACCCGCGAAGGCAGATTCTGCATTTCCATTGTGGTGAAAGTCGGTCTTACGAGCTATGGCGGTTTGGAGCTTGAGAGGCGTACCTAGATGGGAAGCTTAAAGAAATGGCAGCGAGCTAAGGTGAGAATGTGCTATTCACCTCCGAAATGCAATGGCACGAGCTAATGTAGGTAAGCACGCCTGCGCGACGGGCTGAAGACAGCTGAAGACTCATGCATCACCGCGTCGCATGAGAGGGACGGCTATGGGGAGCTGGAGCTTCCAATGCAGGAGCGGAACGCGGGCATAGCGTACGCAGAGAGAGGAGAGAGACGGCTATGGACTCTATTCTGTGCTGCTACACAGTAGTACACACACTTTAGAGAGAGGAACATGGATGCAGTTATGTCGAGTTTGGAGTGTGCCTTGACTCTTTAGAGTGAAGAGAAATCGGTGAGCGTTGACTGGAGAGAGCAACATACTAGACTGGCGCTAGTACGCCACATATAAAAGGCAAAACTTCCATATGGCGGGGCTAAAAGGGTGGTCACGCGAGGCATAGTTTTCCTCATCAAAGAAAATAAGGGCTCAATTAGGGTAGAGGGGCCAGTAGCGGGACATTTAACTTGTGCGTGACAAATTTTCTTGCTCCATGGCCAATTTTCGGCTGCAAGGGGTGAAAAAGATAAGCAGTGAGTAGGGTAAGGGGGCCTGTAAAAAGCAGGGTCCCAAAAGAGAGACACTTTTAAAAGCAGGAAGACGCTTATATTAAATACAAAGTATTATCCATGGTGGGATGATTTTACAACGTGGAGGAAAAACAATTTGGAGGGAACTTTCGACTCCCAGCTGGCTCCCATCAGGAAACAGAATACGCGGAAGGCTGCTTCTAGATGGTTAACAAACAGGGGCCAAAACGCCCACACATGCTCTCTACCTGGCGCTCCCACTCCTCAGTAAAGACTCATACCTGCTCATCATCACACAAGCATAGTCTTAGTAATCATGACACCTGTCTTCAATAAACAACACGCACAGTTATGAGTAACAAAACAAACAAAAAAAATTCATTTTGTGATCATGCGTAAAATATACAATAGGTACACAAAAATACAAACAGCCAATCGCATTCCTCTATTAACACTCAACTAGATACAATCTCAGATTCAAAGTAGATTTTTCAGAAATTCTATTTGCAACAGACAAAAGGTTTGCCCGCCAGAATTGGTTACTCCCATAAGACATAAATACATTGGGTTTTTATTCAGAAAAAAGCCACAGCCTTATTGCTTCACAACCTCCAATAGGCCAAATTCACTAATAACTTTCAGCAAACAGACTCCTCCACACGAGAATATTCATACCCCATCACAGATCACAGGTGCTCATTTCAACCCATGGCAACTCTTGCCCCCTGTGAGTGTAAGTCATGCTTGTTAGAGAGATATCCACAACTTGACGGTTTGTTATGCACAGAGGTTTTGCTACACAAGAACGGTGGTCGGGTTTGTTGTTGCGGCAGGGTGCACGTACTACCTTTGTTGTTCTGCAAAGCTCTCAAGAAGGGAAAAATCTGTAGCTCTAAAAATAGCACATCAACCACGCATCTCCAAAAGCGATCAGCCAACCCAGAGAAGACAACAAACCAAGTCCCCAAGAAGAAATTTTCAGTCAAGCAGTACTCTCATCTCTTGGAAGATATAAAGGAGTAGTACTAGTTGCAGGTAAGAACTAACTAATGCTATCTAAACTCATGCTCTAAGACCTCTGTAATAAGCTTAAAATTCATAACTAATCTAGTTTTTGTAATCGATGCATGCAGAGTGACCATGGGAAAGAGGAGGGCAAAGCCAGCTCCTAACAGTGGTGGAAGGGCCTGCAAGAGACACAAGCCGATTGCAGACAACCAATCAATGAAGGTTTCTTTAAGAGAACATTGTCCCAGCAAAAGTAGGCAAACCACCAGGACACGAAGAAGCCCTCCTCTTACTCTCCAAGCCAAGCCTACCTTCCCAAAACCCAAGCTTCCTTCACCTACCACAACCGTCCAACCCCAACCTAAGATAACCGAAGATTCTCCACACGTATCAAAGCAAACAAAGAAACGCACGAAGCTCACGTGGACAGAGCTTGATATGGCAAAGGCTCTACAAGCTAGAGAAGAGGGCGTCTCTTTATACAAATGCTCCCTTCAATTTGGAATAAGTAGATTAGCAATTGCTAACTGGGAAGAGGGAAGAACACAAAAGAAGAAGAAAGGGCCAACAACAACGCTCACATCAGAAGAAGAGAGTGCATTATTGAAATGGATTTTCTTGAAATGTGACTCAGGACATGGAGTTTCTGTTACAGATGTCAAGCTTAAAGTGGCTAAAATGTGCCAAACAAGACACACACTCTTCTCCAATGGAATCCCAGGAAAGAGTTGGTGGGATGCGTTTCGAAGGCGGCACCCAAACCTAGTTTTCCGCGTCTCAGAAAGTTTAGATCAATCAAGGGCAAGCAGGTTCAGACCCGAGATAGTAAAAACACTTCACGACAATCTTTCAAAGCTGTATGCAGAACACAATTACCCACCTTCAAATATTTGGAATGCAGATGAGACGGGTTTTCAAGGTTCAAGAGACAAGGGCATGAAGATATTGGCAAGAAAGGGCACGAAGGCTGTCTATGGTATTACATGAGACTCTAGAGAGTGGATGACGGTATTATGTTGTGTCAACGCAGCAGGGCAAGCTATTCCAGGGTACTACATTTTCAAAGGGAGCCGAATTGTCAGCGTTTACATCCAGAATTGCGAAGAGGGAGCAGCCATGGATGTACAAAGAAAGGCACGGATGACTGGGGAACTCTTTCAAGCATGGATCGAGCACTATGAGAAATCAATTGAGAAAAAAAATAGGCAAAGAACATAGGCATCTTCTGATACTTGATGGCCATGGGAGTCATGTCTCCCTAGAGGTGGTAGCTAAGGCACATGAAAAAGGTATTGACATCATCACTTTACCTGCCCATACATCACATAAGTTACAACCACTTGATGTGTCTGTATTCAAATCTCTGAAGGTTCAATTCCGGAAAGAAAGAGATATATGGCAACAAAAGACAACATCTAGGCAAGCTACAAAATCTGAGCTAGCAGGTATTGTGGCAAAGGCTATATGCTCTTCTTTTACCGAGGCCAATATCAAGGCGAGATTTAGGGCAACAGGCATATGGCCGCTGGATTCATCTGCAGTAAAGTTTGACAACATGCCATGTAATCACATCACAATGGTGGACGACACAACAACTGCAAATGATGAGGACATTTCTCAAGTGCCAAACACACAGATGGATGCAGCCGATGAGGATGAAGCAATTCTAGCTCTAAATAGTATGGCAACTCAGCATCAGCAAGAAGAACTTCTTCATTTTCAGCACAATGCAGCAGCCCATGAGATGAGTTTCACAAACCTTTTGGAAGCTGATGATATTTCAGATTACGTCGACATTTTAGTAGGACCTAATGAAATATTGGGAGAACCTCATGTGTTTACTACAATCAGTCACAGAAATGAAGTTGATAGTCAGAATCTCCAAGCATGTTTGTCAAGACACCCGCCAGCACCAATACAACCCCAAGTAGAGCACGAAGGACAGCAGTTTGTAAATGAAAACTTCAATCCTCTTACAAGGGATTCAGAAAGAGCTTTGCAAGAAAATAGTCGGATTATCGATCTTCTACGCGTCCCAATGTCAGAAGTGAGCGTAAGACAAGCAAATAGAGAAGCATTTGTCGATTACACGAATAGTTTAATTCTCACATCCACTCAGTATATTGAGAACATGAATGCAAAGAATGCAAAGAAAGAAGAGATAGCCAAAGCAAAGGAGGAAAAGCGCATAGAGAAAGAAAAGAAACGACAACAATCCATAGCTGACAAGGAGGCTGCACAACAACGAAGAATTGATGCCCGTCAAGCACAGCTTTCAAGGAAAGATTGGGAGGCACAACAACAATATTTGGAAGCCAAATTGCGCTCTATCCTTTGGGAGAAGGGCTCATTTGAAGGTCTGTACTTGAGGCCACTACACATCGACCAACCATACCATGCATTGGCACGAAAGCATAGAATGGAGAAGCTAAAATTATCAAGGCAAGCCCAAAAAACTAGTAACTCAATTACCATTGTATAAACAGGTTTACTTCCTTACTTTTTGTCCCCTCGTCTTTCGCGACCCAAAATGTTTGTCTGGCCTACACAAAACATTTTTGGACTTTTTGCAATTTGCAATTTTGGATGTATCAACACATTTTGTGACTCCCAAATTACAGCCATGTAATCTTTCCTACATAAGCTTTTCTTGTCTGGATTAATGCAGGTGAGCTGCAAGTTTGCATGTTTAAGTCACATCAAGAATCAACATGTCATGTCTTGTCTGACATTAATTTTAAGGTTAAATTAAACATTTATTAACTCATTTAAAGGTGATTATATATTTGCTGAAGACAACATCATGATTACTGAGTGAGCAAAAGAATAGTTCTCACCTAGTCCAGAGCTTTTTGAGGATTTTCTATACTTGCAATTGATCTCTCAGAATGTCAGAAGACCACAATTGATATGTCAGAAGACAATGGCTGCTGTCAATGTCGTCTTCAATGGCTGTTGTCAATGCCGTCTTCAATGGCTACTATCAATGCCGTCTTCAATGGCTGCTGTCAATGCCTCGATTTGACCTTCTTCCTTGCTCTGCAGAAGCCTCAGTTTTGCCTCTACATAATGTGGCAGAGATTGTACATGTTTAAGGCCACAGGATTGGCAAATATACAGAATGGCAGGCTTGCACAAGGCATCAAAGAACTGTGTTCTGCAGCAAGCAAGAACTGTAAGAAAAATTTTCTTGTTTGGGAAAGAGTATGGCAAATATACAGAATGGTAGGTTTAAAGAAGCTTTGAAGAGTCTGCTACATTTCTTCGAAGTCGTTGAAATGTCTTCAGGCTTTGTAACTTGCAGCAATCAAACTAAATGGTCTGCATTTCAACAGTTTTGAGATAAAAAAGAGCGGATTGCAGGGGTAAATTTTTCTTCATGTCAACTGGTAACTAGTTCATCATCAAAGAGTTCTCAGTAAATAGTGCATTGTCTTCATTCTGATTGCCTGCTTGGAACTTAAGGGAGGCACACAATATGATTTTTAAAAGCAAAAGCTAATATTGGCACAGATAAACATCTTCACAGCGCGAGAACCCAAAGGCATGACAGCTGAGAACTCCGCATCTAGAGAGAGAGAGAGAGAGAGAGAGAGAGAGAGAGAGAGAGAGAGAGAGAGAGAGAGAGAGAGAGAGAGAGAGAGAGAGAGAGAGAGAGAGAGAGAGAGAGAGAGAGAGAGAGAGAGCCCTTGGAAGTATTACCTGCTAGAAATCTAGAAGCTTGACACAATGATTTGAGGCCGAAACTGCTTCACTGGAAGAGCATTGCTCAGTAGTGGACCATGCTGTCTTCCCTGCCGCCTCAGAGGTCGAAGACGCTGTTGTTGAAGACAACGAGGCCGCCGTCTCTGTTGCAATCGCCCCTCCGATTTCTCACTCTCACTCTCCCTCTCCCTATGAGCTTCTCTATCTCACAATGTGCCAGCAACATGCAAGTTGCAACCCTACTGCTGATGGGCATGTGGTGGTGGGTGGCAGAGAGGGGGGGTTTACATAGGATCACATTCGGGGATAGGGCTTCCACGTGTAGACCTGTGGGTGGCTTGCTAAAGAGGCTAGAGTGGATTATTACTCACAACCTATGAGCCACTGTCTTGGCAGTTACCATCCACTCTCTAGGCAGTTACTACCACAAAAAGAATTCAAGAGTGGCACGAGCCAGAGGTAGGTTCCCCTCCCCTCTCAGCCCAAAATTTGTTACACACAATTTACAAAACCCCTTTAAAAACGCACTAACCTTCACTTCCATGTCACCATCTCACCTCCACTTGTTGACCTACTCATAGCGATCCTGGCTAGCACCCTAAACCCAAAAGTTTCACAAATTTCAAGCTCCCCACATCCCTCCCAAGTTAAGTGTCCCTATACTGGCCCCTCTACCCTAGGGCTTTCTGACGGCATAGGAGCTCCAAAGCTACTGCCGCACAAAGCATTTGCGATAGGTTTGCACGATATTCAATGCAAAAATCAGACATCGGCAAGAGGCCACAATACAAGGACACACGCAATCCGGTTTGAACCATGGTTTCGACGAATGGCAAGACCCCACATCAACTCCCCTAAGCCAACAATTCAAGTGCCGTTGTGCTTCTTTTGGGGGTTATTATTGGCACCCGTGTCGCTACTGTCCACTCTACCCTAAAACTCATCCAGATTTTTACATCACAATTTGAAGCACTTGCCTGTATATACACTGAAACTTGTAAAATTTTGCCAATTTTCTTCAAGGAAAGCTTAAATTTAGTGTGGATTTTGCAATTTTAGTTGATCAACATACACGAAGGATCATCTGCTTGGTGCAAACATGTGAGCACCCCTCGCACACAAGCAACCTCACACTTATATTCACAAGAGCATATCTGCACGCAACATCGTTTTGGAATACATACGTGCGTTGATGTAAACAATACACAGTACAACAATACATAGAAGTGATGCACATGAACCAGAGAGAATGGGCTCCAAGTTCCAACTTCCATCTCTCAACTTTGCCCAAGTTGAGAGAAGTTGGAGTCGTTGTTGACGTCAATCATTTTGTGTTGTTTAATGTGCACTTGCTCTTATGTCCCCCTTGAACCCTTCCTTAGAGCTGAGTTGCACCATGTACCAATCGCGCGCGGGGGGGGGGGGGGGGGGGGGGGGGGGGGGGGTGTTGAGTCGCCCGCATGGAAAACAAGAAGATCGAGTTAATCTTTAGACTTTTTTAGCAACTAGATTGGCTAGGGAAGCTTGGGAACCATGAGAGCACTAGACTTTACCCTCAAATTTCACAGTGCTAGCAGCACTACAAGCATGCTTGAATTTCTTTGTGGCCATACACAGACTCTTCGCAAGCGATCCCCCCACTGCCCTGGTGCGACTCTGCGCTTAGGCCCCTCACCTCACATGAGGAGTTTTCAATGCACATTTACATTAAGTTATGGCCCATACCTAGCACACACATGTGCCAACAGTTACATACATAGGTCTGCATGCCACATGAAATACACACATGACAGCCACAAACATATAGATGACTCATGAGTCATGATGCACACATAAAGAAACACACACACACACACACGAGCACCCGTTCTAGTTAGTTGTACACACATAAATGATAATCGAATAATAAGACAACGCACATAACTGATAATTGGAATTCATTAATTCAATTAGAGCCGAGTCCGCCCCCCCGCCATGACCATAGAATATGGAGCACTTTTGAATAACTGCCAGCACATGTGCAGCTCAGCCAAGTCATGGGCCACGTAACCGCAATGTCAACAACCACCTCATCAACGAATGGGCCCATATTCTCTTTACCTAACACCCAACCCAAGTTCTACCTCCCTATTTTCAAACGACACTTGAAGTAGTGGAATCACAACAGGTGGCAGAAGAAATAGCAACGCACCCGCAGCCAACCACAACTCGCCAACTAGGAGAGTATGTTCACATCGGGCGGAAGGAAGCGAAAGATGGAAGTGCCAATGCATGGTAGAAATCGTAGAGGTTTCTTCCGACCCGACCCCCCCCGACCCCCCCCCCCCCCCCCCCCCCCCCCCCCCCCCCCCCCCCCCCCCCCCCCCCCCCCCCCCCCCCCCCCCTTTCTTCATATTAAAAAAATGATGTTCAACTCTTTTAGTGTCTCTGCCACCCATCCCCTAGGTTCACATTGAGCGGCGTCCCACATTCACCATTCCCTCTTCCATCCTCTCTTGTGTGAACGGTTAGGCGGCGGAACAGTGCAAAATGCATCTCCTCCACCCGAAAGATGGGATTTTATGGGGCACCTTCGGCCTCCCCACTGTGAAGCCAGCCCAAAACTTGCTCAAATCAAAATATGGCCACCTCAAATTTTTGCAAGGAGGATTTGAGGCCGGCTCAAATTTCAAGAGTTTTAGTTGGAAAGCTTAATCTATATAGAATTTTCCTTCTCAAATATGGCTTTCACCTTCTCAAAGTCAGCTCCTTAAAATCATTTTCCCGAGCCCTACTTTCTAGTCGCCTATTAGTGAGACGCTAAGTGAGATTAAGAGTCGAGTTGTATGTTTGAGTGGGAGGAGTGGAGATTTGGAGGCATTGAGGTCGCACCTATAGGGAGCTAAGAGAGAAGAGAAATTCTTGGAAGGAATCATGCTAATTTTTGAGCTTTCACATTGGAGCTTTTTCTTCAATAAATAAGGAGAACCAGTAATACGCTACTAATGCAATTATGCCAAAATCAGCATAGTTACAAAAAGACTTGCATAGTTGCATATGGGACAAAGAATTTATGCACAAGTGAACACGCATGAGGCACAATTATTTTAAAAAGTAGCAGATAACTATGCAGCACATGATCGCCTAATAGAACACCAACAAAATTCACGAGCACATTGCCTTTTTTATAACAAAAGACGTGTGAATATATGAGAAAAAGAAAAATTTCACGTGATCACGAGTCGGAGCTCGTTCAAATGGAGGGGGGCTAATGCATTTTAAATAACAACCACAAAAAATAGATACATGTTTAATGCTTGTCTGCCCATACACTTGCAAATAATTGAGCATAGGCATCTGACACTTCATGAATATACTCTTGAAAAATATCAAGCTCAATCAGGTGAGATTCAGGTGCTTCCACTAACTGGCTTTCCCAATCATAATTAGGCTTCAAGAAGGCATCCATGTGCTCTGCGCGCTCCACATTGCATCTCTTTTCTTCAACTTTGACATGCCTCTCTCTGAGGGGTAGAGACATACCAGGGTCGAGCTACAAAGGGGAAATTTTAACCTCGGAAGCCTAGAACATCACAATAGAAAGAAAATCATTGATGACTGGGTGATAATTGACGAATGTTTTATTACATCTTTTGATCCAAATATGCCATAAGTATTCAGTGTAAAGCTGCGAACAACATCCGAGAGAGTAGTAGGAAATCCCATGAAATCTCCTAAAATAATATGTTGCGAAGTCAACTGAGAAGGTTTTGTCCAAAGCATAGTTAATTTTCACCTCCACTACATGCATCACCACTTGTTGAGTTTACTATGAAAAGAAATTGTTGTGTGCAGCCGGGGGATTTTGGTTCGAGGGAGCCCACCTCGCCATTGAAGTAGCCAGACCAAGGTCCCCTAAACAACTGTTTTCCAACTATGACCCTTTGGAAAGAGTACAATGCATTGATAAACAAGAGTTGAGTCACGTATTAAGAAGCCAAAATTAGTAATAAATCCCTTTCTAAACTAAACCTACTTCTATTATTGTCTCACATATCATGTCACATTCAAAGCCTTTTTTTATAGAGTTTATGAGCTTTTTAGATGTCTCTGACTATGAGAGATTGGGGACCAGCACATGCATCTCTCCACCCAACCATGCCATATATAGACCCTTGGCCTGCTAAATATAGGCTCCCATGTACCGCATGTATGCCCTGGCCCGTCTTACCCTAAGCTTGACATTACTCCCCCCTTGGAGAAGTGTTTTCGTCCTTGAAAACAAAAGTGGTGAAATCTTCATAGGAACACTAAGTTCTCCACAGTGGCATCCTTCACGGATCCATCTGTCCATTTGACCAAACACAGTTCAGTAAGAGGTTCACTGAAATCAAGAAGAACATCTTGATTTTCCATGGTTGTTCCTTTGCAACTGTTTTATGTAACCAGCTTATTAGCAATATGTATAATCTCTATTTATAACTCACTAGAGTACTTTAAATGAGTTTCCACAACTAAGAGATGTCTCAAAGAATACGTCTTCTCACTTTCCATGCAAGTAACATGCTGACAAGTCATAAAATATAATATCTAACTTTAGCAAATGATTTTCTCATATTAAATTGATCATTTAATGTGGGAGAATAAACGGGAACAAGAGTTAGAATAGAGACATGTGCTTCTAGAACTATCTCATCACGGGACCAAAAGGAGAGATGGTTGCATCTCAATAGGCATCCAAAAGGAGATGGTCTATCAAAGAGAAATGTGCAATAAGTGCTTCTAGAAGTATCTCAACAGGAGACCAAGAGGAGAGATGGTTACATCTCAATAAGGGTCCAAAAGGAGGTAGTCTATCAAAGAGCAATGTGCATCTAATGGAGCTTAAAAGACCTTAGGGTTAGATTAATTAAAGACCTCCAATGGTTAGTGTTAAAAGTCCTTTGACCTTAGGCAAGCTTGAGGTGGGAACCCGACTTATGCTTGAGGTGCTTGTCGTGATTGATGACTAAGGTGCTTGAGGTACTTGTCATTCTTAATGACTAACATACTTGAAGTGCTTGTCATACTTAATGGGGGGTAAGGTGCTTGAGAAGCTTCCCATACATGGGGAGTAAGGTGCTTAAGTAAAAAAGACAGCCTACAAACTTAATGAGGAAGGTGCTTGAGAAGCTTCCCATACATGAGAGGTAAGGTGCTTGAGTCAAAAAGAGACCCTACAAACTTAATGGGGAGGGTGCTTGAGAAGCTTCCTATGCATGAAAGTCCCAAAGCTAGGAGAATCTTTGACTTAACTTTCCACTCACCCAAAGGGCACCCCTTTTTCAAAGGGCACATGGGATACATGTCAGACTCTCCCTATGCTTAACCACATGGTGTGCTTGAATGCTATTGGTTGGGCTAAAGAGGGGTCCAATGGGCTTCTAGCTCCATCCAACAAATATCTAGATATTTTCAAGCTCTCTCTCTCTCTAAGGGGTAAGGAGGACACTTGTCCAAAGACTACCCATGTACTTGAATGCATGCTACATGTGATTGGCTAGGGGGGAGAGGGGTCCAATGAGCTTGAAACATGTGTAAAAGCGATAACTCACCCCAAGCAAGCACGGGGGGTGCTGGGGGGATATACACCACACACACACACACACACACACACTCATTTTGCGGATTCATTCTCACTCGGTGAAAGTTGAGGAACTCCACCTCCTTCTCCAAGCTTGTGAGAAGTAAGAGCCTACATGAACACTCTTGGCTATGGAATGCAAATCCAACCAAGAGCCATGCTTCAATGCTTAAGCTTACCATCTTCTCCATCTCCATTACTATGCTATTATGTATACTAGCAAGAAGAGTGATGATAAGTGAGGACTATTTCTTTCTCCTATGAAATGTTTCTTCTTCTTCTTCCCTACCCTCATTCCCCGCTAGCTCTCTCCACCTTCGAAGGTGTTTGAGGTCTTGGGACTGAGGCTTGGGATAGTTAATTCTTTCTACAAAGTTTGTGCTATGTTTGTGATGCATGAAGCTTTCCATCTTCATTGCATCACCTAGGTCACAAGGAACACAAAGATTGTATTGTACCAAGTCTCTCTTGATGGGAGAAACTATAATAAAAATGCCTATTGGAGGGGGGACCAGCTCCGTATGAATCTGGTCCTCAACTATTGTCATGTTCTCTAAACTCTCTCTCTTGCCAAAAGTATTGTTCATGCCAAGTTAACTAAGTATCATGTTTCTATTGCTACCATCAATTAAGTTCACCCGCTATGCTCACAAAGTAATCTTACAAAAGTGCTTTATCTAATTTCCTAATTCCGCTACTCTCGAAGTTCATAGGCCATTTCCATTACATTGGTATCAGAGCATTTGGTTTCTCCTTTCTTGCTTAATTAGAAAAGAGGTCCTTAAGTAGCCTATTAATGGTTGTTTTTGTTAATTATATTAGGGTAAGTGGGACTGGGATTTATTATTGATTTTGTTGAGCCCGCTATGTGGGATATGGTGCACACCTCGGGAGATTTTGTTTTAATAATGGAGTCTTTTTAGACTTGCCTACGGATTTATCATTATTGAGTCATAAGAAGTCCGAAAGGAGCTATCCCTCGACAACTTTGCTATGTTAGACTCACTCCACTACTTTCTATAATTAACCAATTCGAGCCGTCGGTGTAGATACTTAAGTGCCTATTTTCAAAGGCTAAGAGGAGTAGCAACTAAGGTTTTGAATTGCCAAAGCATACACTAAGTAAACACATAAGTTTAATTAACATGGCTAACAATAACCAAGAGAGTAGAATGAACATTGATAACTTTGATTTTTCACAAGAAGGTGCTAATGATGATTCCCCCATGATTGTTAATTATCTTGTCACTAGGTTGCAACAAGCTATGGGCAACCCCACTTTGCAAGCCAAAGTTACTCAACAACTTCGTGCTTATAGGATATCCTTTCCTCTTGAAGAGGAGAGAGAGATTAGGAGGCCTCTTGATGAGGCCCCAAAAAGAAGACTCTCTCCCATACGAGAGGAGGAATCCAAAGATCAAGAAAGTACTGAATCCCTAAATTCCTCCGAAGATGTGGCTCCACGAAGAAGGCCGAGTAAAGGATCGCCAAACTCCTTCCAAGAGGAAACGGTTAACCCATAGTCCTTCTCCTCGTCACTTCAAAAATAAAGAGAGGAACAAAGGAAGCAAAGGGAAAGAAAGAGGTCACCCTCTTCTCCTTCTTCTTCACCTTCCTCCTCTTCTCCTTCTTCTTCACCTTTGGTGCTACTGACAAAGTATTGGCCTTCATCCAACAATTTGACCCGGGGAGGTCACTTAATAAAATTGTAACCTATCACGTGAGTTCAACAGAAGGGTATTTAAAGTTCTTGAAACTTACAGAAATATATATACAGAAGGGCATTATTTTTTTCAAAATTGAAAAAAAATTACAGACTCTGAAAGAAAAGGATACATTATATTCTTAACAAATTCACATATAAGGGGTTTTACAAACATGTCTTGAACGCACGTGATATGGTAGTTTTACACATAGTGAACCCCCCGAGCAATTTGATGAGGCCTTTGGAGACGAGGGATTCATGGAGTCCTCCAAGCTACGCCATGTAGCTACGCACTTCCAAAAATCGGCTTGTCAATGGTGGGCTAGTCTTTGTGGCAATGGCGAAGCCCCAAAGACATGGAAAACTCTACGATTTTCCATCATGAAGCAATTCCTTGCAAGTGATGCAAAGGACAAAGTGCTTACCAAATGGTGAAGTTTAAAGCTTCTCTCTCATGAGTCTATCCACAAATATGTGGACGATTTGGGATTTACATCTCAAAGCTACTATCTTTCCAAAGATAGACTTTGCCGAGCAAAAGCAACAATTTTGTGCGGGATTACCCAAAGAGATTCCTGAGTATGTCAACTCTCAACGGCCTGGTTTTATCACCAAAGTAATCCAACACACCATGGTTGCTTCGCGCATCAATTTCCAAGAAGGGGCTAGACGAAATGTCAAGCCCATGGAAAATAAAGACAAAAGTGATGCCAAGGGAAAAACCAATGCCCAAAATTCTTACCAAGGCTATTCCAACAACAATAAAAATCGGTCCAAGGAGAAGGGAGTTTACAAAGGTAAATATAAACTCTCTCCTAAAGAGCTAGAATATTTTCGTAAGGACCACAAATTTTTTAAGTGTGGGGAGCAAGGCCATGGTTATCATCCTTGCGCCAAAAGAATTGCCCGCAATGAGACTCCTAGAGCCTCTATGTTTGAAGCTCCAAAAGAGGATGCTCATTGCCAAGGATTTCTCCTTTCCTATGCTTGGGGAAAGATGCAAGAGCATGATGCCTTTATTTTGTTTGACCCTAGTTCAACTCACAATTTCATATCCACGGAGTTGACCACTAAGCTAGGCATACAAGCCCACAAGATGTGAGATGCATTGAAAGCCAATGGAGCTATCAAGGGACAAGACATCTCAGTTGCTTCCTTAATTGGAAAAATTAAGGCTTCATGTCCAAAGCTATGTGGACAAAAAGGATTTCTTCATCTCCCTCTCAAACATGAGAATGTTAATCATTTTGGGGCACCATGGTTTACTGCATGGCTTCCAACATGAATTTCCTTGAAAGGAGAATCTACTTCACCTACAGGGAAAAGAGTATGTACATAGATGCTAATGAGTTGGGAAACACCATATCCTTGCAATAAAGGGAATCAAGAGGAATTAGAGTTGTCTAATTTCCTAAATGGATCCCAAGATGTTTTCATTGATGACATCCCTAGTGAGCTACCTGTAAAATGAGGGATGATGACCATGCAATTGAGCTCCTACCAGGAATCTCACTGCCTAACAAGCCTCCTTATCGAGTTTTACAAGCTCAACAAGAGGAGATCATAAGGCAAGTGTATGAATTGGTGGAAAAAGGTATGGTGAGGTCTAGCTTCTCTCCATTTTGTTCACCATTGCTTTTAGTGAAAAATAAAGACGACACATATCACATGTGTGTCGACTATAGAGCACTAAATAAGATTACTATCAAAAATATATTTTCTATGCCGCGCATAGAAGATCTATTTGATAATTTACAAGGTTTTTGCCTAACAAATGCTCCAGACGAATTCAAACTCATGATGGATAAAAATCTTCAGGCCACTCAAATTCTCTTGAGGAGTACAAGTGACACCTCCAAGTAATCTTTCAAGTTGTGAGAGAGAATAAGCTTTTAATTAATCAAAAGAAAAGTGAATTTTTCCTACAAGAGATTCAATAATTAGGTCACATTATCTCTAAGGATGGCATCCGTATGGATCCAACAAAGTTAGAGATAATAAGAGGATGGCCTAAACCAAGGAATCTATAGGAGGTACGACGATTTATAGGTATGTGTGCATACTATAGATGCTTCATAAAAAAAAAATTCTCGCTAATAGCAGGTCTATTATATGACTTAACAAAAAAGAACGCTATGTATTCATGGACTGCAAAAGTGCAAGAAGATTTTGAGAATCTTGCGGAGAAGCTTATCTCTCAACGTGTGCTCACACTATTAGATCTCTCAACGACATTTGAGGTCCAATGTGATGCTTGTGGTGATTGCCTTTGAGCTATTTTGCTTTAAGAAGGACATGCCATAGCATATATGAGAGTCAAAGACTCGACTTTGATAAGTGAGTATTGGGCAAATACGAAAAAGAGCTACTAGCTATTCTATATGCCCTAAACACATGGAAGCACTATCTCTTGGGGACTCCATTCATCCTATGAATGGATCACAAAGCCTCAAGAACTTCATGATGCAAACCAAGATCTCTGAAAAACAAATGAGGTGGGAAATTTTTCTTTTGCAATTTAAATTTCATATTGCTCACATTGTTGGTAAGCACAATCAAGTGGTCGATGCACTTTCACAATGACCAAGGGTAAATGTGGTGTCTATAGCAACTCACAATGATCTATCTTTTATGATAGATGAGTATGCTACTGACCGAAACTTTAAGTATGTAATTACAGCCTTTACATTAGGGAAGAAAAAAAAACCATTCACCTTGAAGGATGGTTATCTTCCAAACGGCAATAGGATGTGTGTTACTCACCCATACAATAAGAAAGTCATGTATGAATCCCATCTTATGCGGGGCAAAAAGGGAATCCATAATGTACTCTTCAAGGAGTAGAAACGTATTTCTGTTGGTCTACCATGAAAAGTAAGCATACAAGAGTATGTTTCAAAATGCGTGGTATACCGAAAGTTAAGATTTGATCGAGGGAAGCAACTTGGATTGTTTCAGTCAACAGGCTTAACAAGAAAACACACTCTATGCCTCTCAAAAAGACTATTAAGGCATATCAAACGGCAACCCTCTCTAGATCTCAAATTTTCAAGCATCGTGAATTTCCAACACCCATAGTGCCGGACAAAGATCCTAGAATGACTAGTAATTTCTAGAAGGGTCTCTTTGAGAATCTAAGAAGTAGATTAAATTTATCTTTCCGCCTATCATCCACAAACGGATGACCAAAGTGAAATAACTAATCTAACGATTCTTGATATACTAAAAGCCTATGTTAGGGAAGTAAATCAATGTTCTCAATGATAGAAGTACCTACATCTTATAGAGTATGCGTACAATGATATTGTACACACTTCTATGGGGAAAGTCTTTGAGGTTAAAGAACGAAGATCCAAAAGTCCCTTACTACTTGAAGTACATGGGAAGATCTTCATTGCTCATGAATATAGCCGAGAATCACAAAAATCTTTTCCAAAGATTAAAGAGGTTATATCCATCTCAAAGAAAAGGCAAAAAGGGCTACTGCTAATAAGCATAGAAGAGCCTTAGCCTTAAAGAAACATGATTGGGTCTTGTTAAAGTTTCTCAAGGCTCGTCCAAGGCATACTACGGGCAAGAATCATATGGGCCACCAAGAGTATTATGCTAATCTAGCAAAAAGATACTATGTTCCTTTTAAATTCTTAAGCCAATCAATGAGATGGATTATCAATTAAAGTTGCCCCAATCATTGGCTCATGCACCAGGTTTTCCATGAGAGACTATGTAAGCCTTGCAAAGGAGCACCATCAAAAGAAGTAATAGTTGCAGACCCTCCAAAAATCGGAGATCAAGTGCTTCAATCTGAGTCCATCATATGACATGAAGACAAGGTATTAAGAAACGGTAAGATTATCTGACGATATCTTATTAAGTTAAAGAATTATCCTTTTAAAGATGCTAAATGGATGCAATGAAACTAGCTTAAGGATACTATGAACCTTGTCAATGCTTACAGTAAGCATAGGAAAATGCATTTTAAATGAAAAATGTTTTTTTCTTATAAGACTAGTTCTCTTTTTATTGTGCACAAATTTAAAAAGTATGCATGCTTAAAATCATTTTTGTGGTGACGATGTCTCCCAAACACCAAGTAGAAATTGTCACTCTACTTTGGAAGTATGATATGGACTAAAGAGTAGACATGCTTGCGACAGCTACGTCTTCCAAGCACCAAATGGATTAGTCATCCATCTTGGAATGATGTCGAAGGGTAAAAAGGGATCCTCTACCCGCTAAGTTACATGGACTAATGACTAGGCTTTATCTTCTCTACCTCATAGTCGAGGACGACTATGATTTCAAGAGAGGTAATGTCATAAAATATAATATCTAATGTTACCAAATGATTTTCTCAATTAAACTGATCATTTAATGTGGGAGAATAAATGGGAACAAGAGTTAGAATAGAGACATGTGCTTCTAGACCTATTTCAACACGGGACCAAAAGGAGAGATGGTTGCAGCTGAATAGGGGTCCAAAAGGAGATGGTCTATCAAAGAGAAATGTGCATCTAATGGAGCTTAAAAGACCTTAGTGTTAGCTTCACTAAACACCTCCAATGGTTAGTGTTGAAAGTCCTTTGAACTTAGGAAAACTAGGGCTGAGCTTGAGGTGGAAACCCGACCTAAGCTTGAGATGCTTTTCGTGCTTGATGACTAAGGTGCGTTCTTGATGACTAAGGTTCCTGAGGTGCTCATCATGCTTGATGACTAAGGTACTTGAGGTGCTTGTCATACTTAATGGGGGGTAAGGTTCTTGACTCAAAAAGAGACCCTACAAACTTAACGAGGAAGGTGCTTGAGAAGCTTCCCATACATGGGGGGTAAGGTGCTTGAGTCAAAAAGAGACCCTACAAACTTAATGAAGAAGGTGCTTGAGAAGCTTCCCATACATGGGGGGTATGGTGCTTGAGTCAAAAAGAGACCCTACAAACTTAATGAGGAAGGTGCTTGAGAAGCTTCCTATGCATGAAAGTCTCAAAGTTAAGGGAATCTGTGGCTTAACTTTCCACTCACCCAAAGGGCACCCCTTTTTCAAAAGGGAACATGGGACACATGCCAGACTCTCCCTATGCTTAACCACATGGTGTGCTTGAATGCTATTGGTTGGGCTAAAGAGGGGTCCAATGAGCTTCTAGCTCCATCCAACAAATATCTAGATATTTTCAAGCTCTCTCTATTAAGGGGTAAGGAGGACACTTGTCCAAAGACTACCCATGTACTTGAATGCATGCTGCATGTGATTGGCTAGAGGGAGAGGGGTCCAATGAGCTTGCATCATGTGGAAAAGTTACAACTCGCCCCAAGAAAGCTAGGTGGGTGCTAGGGGAATATACACCACACACACAAACTCATTTTGTGGATTCATTCTCACTTGGTGAAAGTTGAGGAACTCCACCTTTTTCTCCAAGCTTGTGAGAAGTAAGAGCCTACACCAACACTCTTGGCTATGGAATGCAAATCCAACCAAGAGCCATGCTTCAATGCTTAAGCTCTCCATCTTCTCCATCTTCATTACTATGCTATTATGTATGCTAGCAAGAAGAGTGAGAAACTATTTCTTTCTCCTATGGAATGTTTCTTCCTCCTCTTCCCTACCCTCATTCCCCTCTAGCTCTCTCCACCTTCAAAGGTGTTTGAGGCCTTGGGACTGAGGCTTGGGATAGTTAATGCTTTCTACAAAGTTTATGTTATGTTTGTGATGCATGAAGCTTTCCATCTTCATTAGATCACCTAGTTCAAAAGGAACACAAAGATTGTATTGTACCAAGTCTCTCTTGATGGGAGAAACTATAATACAAATGCCTCTCCGTATGAATCCGGTCCTCAACTATTGTCATGTTCTCTAAAATCTCTCTCTCTCTCTCCCTCGCAAAAATATTGCTCATGCTAAGTTAACTAAGTACCATGTTTATGTTCCTACCATCAATTAAGTTCACCCGTTATGCTCACAAAGTAACCTCACAAAAGTGATTCATCTAATTTCCTAATTCCGCTACTCTCAAAGTTCATAGGCCATTTCCATTACATGGTAATGTGGGAGAATAAACGGGACCAAGAAGTAGAATAGAGACATGTGAAGGAGTACGAGCGGAAGTGCGACGCAAGAGAGAGTGCGGGAAGAAGAGCACGATGATATGGTGATATGGAAGTCTCGCTCTACTGTAATGTGTAGAGCATAGTGAGTTCTTATTAGGTTTTTACAAAAGAATATGTGTACATAGCTGGCGGCCCGCCCACTTACCTGGGCGACCACATTGGGCTTTATACCCCAACAACCTCCCACTTAAAGTCCAATGTGGTACTTTAAGTGTGAGAGAAGCTACTATACAAGCTAATATACAAGAGATGTAGAGAAGTGATGTACTACCCTACACCTAACTGCTTGCGAAAATGCGCAAAGCTCTCTGAGGGAAGTCCTTTTGTAAGTAGATCAGTAGGATTTTCTGTGGTGTGAACTTTGACAAGCTGAAGTTGCTTATCCTCGAGCATTTCCCTGATGAAATGATACTTCACATCCACATGCTTTGTCTTTGAGTGATAAACTGGATTGTGAGCCAATTGTATAGCACTTTGACTATCACAATATAACACAGGCATCTCTTCTTTGAT
Source organism: Adiantum capillus-veneris (assembly GCF_014529385.1). Taxonomy (NCBI): domain Eukaryota; kingdom Viridiplantae; phylum Streptophyta; class Polypodiopsida; order Polypodiales; family Pteridaceae; genus Adiantum; species Adiantum capillus-veneris. The sequence goes on from NC_140953.1 coordinate 117,389,429, forward strand.
TCCCAAATCTGTTACTAGTCGATTAAGCCAAATTGATTCTTTGCATGCCTCTGATGCTGCAACATATTCAGCCTCTGTAGTAGACTGAGTACCACAATCTTGTAATCTAGAACGCCATGATACTGCTCCACCAGCCAATGTAAAGACATACCCTGACGTAGACCTTCGATTGTCTAAGTCACCTGCATAATGCAAGAAGAAGAGCACGACGATATGGTGATATGGAAGTGCGACACGAGAGAGAGTGCAAGAAGAAGAGCACGACGATATGGTGAACTCGCTCTACTGTAATGTGTAGAGCATAGTGAGTTCTTATTAGGTTTTTACAAAAGAATATGTGTACATACCTGGCGGCCCGCCCACTTACCTGGGCGACCACATTGGGCTTTATACCCCAACAACATGTGCTTCTAGACCTATCTCAACACGGCACCAAAAGCAGAGATGGTTGCATCTCAATAGGGGTCCAAAAGGATATGTTCTATCAGAGAGCAATGTGCAATAAGTGCTTCTAGACTTACCTCAACAGGGACCAAGAGGAGAGATGGTTACATCTCAATAAGGGTCCAAAAGAAGGTAGTCTATCAAAGAGCAATGTGCATCTAATGGAGCTTAAAAGACCTTAGGGTTAGCTTCATTAAAGACCTCCAATGTTTAGTGTTAAAAGTCCTTCGACCTTAGGCAAGCTAGGGCTGAGCTTGAGGTGGGAACCCGACCTAAGCTTGAGGTGCTTTTCGTGCTTGATGACTAATGTGCTTAAGGTGCTTGTCATGTTTGATGACTAAGATACTTGAGGTGCTTGTCATACTTAATGGGGGGTAAGGTGCTTGAGAAGCTTCCCATACATGAAGGTGCTTGAGTCAAAAAGAGACCCTACAAACTTAATGAGGAAGGTGCTTGAGAAGCTTCCCATACATGAGAGGTAAGGTGCTTGAGTCAAAAAGAGACCCTACAAACTTAATGAGGAAGGTGCTTGAGAAGCTTCCTATGCATGAAAGTCCCAAAGTTAACTTTCCACTCACCCAAAGGGCACCCCTTTTTCAAAGGGCACATGGGACACATGTCAGACTCTCCCTATGCTTAACCACATGGTGTGCTTGAATGCTATTGGTTGGGCTAAAGAGGGGTCCAATGAACTTCTAGCTCCATCCAACAAAATATCTAGATATTTTCAAGCTCTCTCTCTTTAGGGGTAAGGAGGACACTTGTCCAAAGACTACCCATGTACTTGAATGCATGCTGCATGTGATTGGCTAGGGGGAGAGGGGTCCAATGAGCTTGAAACATGTGTAAAAACTACAACTCACCCCAAGCAAGCAAGGGGGGTCCTGGGGGGATATACACCACATATACACAGTCATTTTGTGGATTCATTCTCACTTGATGAAAGTTGAGGAACTCCATTGTGAGAAGTAAGAGCCTACACCAACACTCTTGGCTATGAATGAAAATCCAACCAAGAGCCATGCTTCAATGCTTAAGCTTACCATCTTTTCTATCTTCATTACTATACTATTATGTATGCTAGCAAGAAGAGTGAGAAACTATTTCTTTCTCCTATGGAATGTTTCTTCTTCCTCTTCCCTACCCTCATTCCCCGCTAGCTCTCTCCACCTTCGAAGGTGTTTGAGGTCTTGGGACTGAGTTTTGTTACCATATACATGTGGTAGTGATGTGTGTGAACACACTAGGACCGCCGGGGCATTTTTTCCCTCTTTAGGAGGTTTTTTCCCCCGTGCATTGTATATACGCCCAATACTCTAGGGCTATCTATCTTTCCATTGCACACTAAGTAACACACTCTCTATTGTGTGCCTTGAGCTTCCTTCGTCTTCTCCAAGCTGTGTGTGTTTCTCTGCAACCCTAATTCCAACAATTGGTATCAGAGCAGGTCACGTCCTCCCAGGCTTAGTCGCCAGCTGCTCCAGCACACGCCTGCTCACTTTCTCCGATTTCAGTGAGCTTTGGCGAGCGTTCGCAGGTGGACAAATATTTTGGGAGAGCTTGAAGAGCTGGGTCTGCTCAGAATTTTGATTTGGGCTCATTTCGGCCTCCGTTTCCACTACAGGCAGTACTGCACAGGCTATTTCGTCATTTTGTGCAGATTTTCTATCATTGCCGTTTTCTGCATAACAGGTGCCTTATAGTCTTCTACGGTTTGTGCTATATAGCACAAGTTGTTCCCGCTCCATTTCTCCTATTTTCGGGCAGTTTTCACATCAGGTGTAGCATTTACCATGGCTGACAACAACAACACAGATGTGTTCAAGATGTTTGCTGCTGAGGACAGGTTGGATGGGGACAACTACCCTATGTGGGCTTATATGATGCAACATGTTCTTGTGTCAAAAGGTGTCTGGAACATTGTGCAGGGCATTGATGTACGTCTTGGTTCTGAAGATGTAGGCGATGTTGAGGATGTTGCAGGTCTTGCTGCAAGGATTGCAGCTGTTAGAGTTGTTTTGCCTACGGCAGAACAAGCTCGTTGGGATGTTAAGGATGTGCAGGCTCATGCATTGATTGCATTGTCTGTGAAGCGCACCATTATTCCTCACATCCGTTCAGCAAAATCTGCAAAACAGGCTTGGGATATTCTAGCAGGTCTTTATGCAAGCCGCAATGAGGCTAAAATTGCTTTGCTGCGTAAAGAGCTAGAGTCAAAGATTATGCATGAGGAAGATGATATGGACACTTTCCTTGCTAGTGTCAAGGATATCAATGAGCAACTCATTTCTGCAGGTGAAGTCATTTCGGACAGTTCCCTTGTGTAGGCTGTTCTTGATGCCTTACCAGATTCCTACTAGACTTTTGCTAGTACTTGGAGACTCATGACCCAAGGAAATCCTGAAGTTGTCAAGTTTGATGCATTATGCACATTGCTGTTGCAAGAGTCACTTTCTAGAAAAAACAGGACTAGGCAGCGTGCAGTTGAACAGGCTTTTATTGCTTCTCAAAGAAAGGGTGGTAACAGTAATGCAGCCACTTCTTATGGTTCTGCTGCGAGTGGCAAAAATTCTGTTCCTAATGCTTCCGCTGGCAGCACTTCGTCTGGCAATTCTGGTGATAAGGGCAAAAAGAAGATGCGTTGCCATTATTGTAAAGCCAATGATCACTTGATCAAGTCGTGTCCTAAGTTGAAGGCCAAAGAGGCTAAGAAGAAAGAGGGTGGTTCCACTGCAAATGCTGGTTCCACTACAAATGCAGCCATTGTTGAGTCTTCTGTGAAAGGAGATTGTGATGCTGATGTTGATGCAGAATGGGCTTTTAGCGCAGAGTGCACTTACAATCCTGCTGTCCATGATGCATGGTTGTCAGTTGCTGCAGATTCACATGTGTGGTATTTCGACAGTGGTGCTACAAAGCACATTACCTCACATCGTGAATTGTTTACCTCTCTCGAGTCTGTCCCTCATGGGAATTCAGTCACTTGTGCCAACAACGCCTCTTATCCAGTTCAGGGAGTTGGAAAGATTGTGCTCACTGCTGCTAATGGCAGTTCCTTCACACTTGTTGATGCACTTTATGTACCTGGGATCAAGAAGAATCTCTTGTCTGTATCCGCACTTGCTAGACTTGGACTTGTAGTCAAATTTGTGGATGACAGATGTACAGTTCATGATCTCAGTTTTGGTGATGAAATTGTTGCATCTGGGCTTTTGTGCTGTGGGCTGTATAAGCTCACTTTGTATGACAAGTGTGGACAAAATTTTGCAAATGCTGTTGCAGATTCAAGGGCTATTTCAGATGCAAAACTTTGGCATGCACGTTTTGGTCATCTGAATTTTGCCAGTTTGCTGCGTTTACAGAAATCTGATATGCTTGCTTCTTTGCCGCCTCTTGAAGCACCTATCAAACATGTTTGTGAAGGCTGTATTCTGGGTAAAATGCAGCGTTCTAAGTTTCCAAAGGATGGTTCAGTTAGGGCCACATGCAGGTTGCAGCTTGTGCATAGTGATGTTTGTGGGCCCATGCAAACTCCGTCCTTGGGCAATTACCTGTACTTCGTGACTTTCATTGATGATTACTCCAGGCATGCATGGGTATTTCCGCTTAAAGCGAAGTCCGAAGTTTTTATGTGCTTCAAACAATTTTTGGCTATGGCTGAAAATGTCTCAAAATGTACTACGGGCACCCTCCGTTCCGATCGAGGGGGGGAGTATATGTCTCATGAATTTAATGCATTTCTGGCTAGTCGTGGGATAAAACACCAATGTACAGTGCCTTATACACCTCAGCAAAATGGTGTTGCTAAGAGGAAAAACAGGTCACTAACGGAAATGGCACGATGTATGGTCAAAAGTCAAGCTTTGCCGCATTCTTTTTGGCTTGAGGCCATCATGTGTGCCACTTATGTACTTAACAGGTGTCCTACGAAAGCTTTGCAGTCTATTACTCCATATGAAGCATGGCATGATAGAAAGCCTTCTATTGAGCACATGCGTGTTTTTGGCTGTTTGGCATATGCTTTGGTGCCACAAGTGCAGCGCAGAAAATTGGATGATAAGGCTGTCAAATGTATTTTTGTTGGTTACAGTGCTGAAAGCAAAGGTTACAGGTTGTATCATCCGCAAACAAAACGTATTCTGGTTTCACGGGATGTAGTGTTTGTGGAAGATTCTGTTCAGCCCTTGCTGTCATGTACTAGAGACAGTAATGTAAGCTCACAGGACATTTATGACACTTTGTTGCCTCTTTTCAGTGGTGGAAATACGAATGTAAGTTCCAATGAGGCAAATGTACAGCCTATGGGGGTTTCTGAAAATGTTTTAGAACAGCCTATCACTGATGCAGATGTACATGATGTACTTGATGAGGAAAGGGCTGAAAATGAGCAGGCTAGAGGTATGCCAAAATGGCTGGTGCACACTTTGCGTGACAGTAAATTGGATGCACCTTTATCTAGTCGTACTCGTTCAGGCTCTCGCCATGCATCTTATGCATCAGATTGTTATGCTTTGGCTGTGTCTAGTTTACATGATGTTGAGGAGCCTCTGTCTTTTGATGAAGCACAGAATTCAGAAAATTGGATTGCTGCCATGAAATCAGAATATGATGCACTTATAGAGAATGACACATGGACTTTATGTGATTTGCCTCCTGGCAAAAAGGCCATTGGTACGAAGTGGGTTCACAAGTTGAAACGCAAGCCGGATGGTGAGATCGATCGCCATAAGGCTCGACTTGTTGCAAAGGGTTATGCACAACAAAAAGGCATAGATTATGAAGAGACTTTTGCTCCCACTTGTCGTATGACTACTGTGCGTTTTCTATGTGCATTGGCAGCTCATTTTGGTTGGGATGTACATCAATCAGACATTGTTACTGCTTTCTTGAATGGTGACATATTTGAGGAAGTTTATGTAACGCACCCTCGCGGTTTTGTCATAAAAGGACAAGAGGACAAAGTGTGCAAATGTAAGAAGGCTTTGTATGGGTTGAAGCAATCTCCTCGTGCTTGGTATGAGAAAGCTGACACTCATTTGGTTAAACGAGGCTTTCGTAACAGTCCAACAGAAAGCACATTATATGTAAAGCGTGAGGATGATGTATTTCTCATTGTGGTTCTTTATGTTGATGACTTGCTGATCACTGGACCAAATGAGAGACACATTGCTGAATTTAAGGCTGATTTGAATGCTACTTTCAAGATGAAAGATTTGGGGCTGTTGCATCATTACTTGGGTATACAGTTTAAGCAGTGTGATGGTGGTATTGCCTTGTGTCAGAAAAGTTACATAGAGACATTGCTATGTAAGTTTGGACTTGAGGATTGCAAACCTATTGCCACTCCCATGGAAACAGGTTTGAAGTTGAGTCTACATGATGCTGGCGATCCTGCTGATGTCACTCTTTACCAAAATGCTGTTGGCTGCCTCATTTATGTATGCAACACGAGGCTAGATATTCAGTTTGCAGTCTCACAGGTCAACAGATTTATGCATAGCCCAGGGTCTAAGCATTAGCAGGCTGTCAAGAGGATTTTCCGCTACCTTAGTGGCACTTTACATCTTGGCTTGTTTTATCCCAAGGGGGGATCATTGCCGCCAGACTTACATGCTTTTTCAGACTCAGATTGGGCTGGTTGTTTTGACATGCGAGTGTCCACAAGTGGTTTTTGTTTCATGCTTGGCAGTTCATGTATATCATGGTTGAGCAAGAAGCAACCTACTGTGGCCACTTCGAGTTGTGAGGCTGAGTACAGGGCAGTCTTCACAGCTACGGTTGAGTGTGTATGGCTCAGACGCCTTATGGCTGACTTGGGTGTTGGACAGGACACTGCCAACACTATCTACACTGACAGTCAGAGCGCATTGGCAGTTGCGAGGAACCCAGTTTTTCATGCTCGCACAAAGAACATTGAGGTGCATTACCACTATGTCAGGGAGAGGCTCTCAGCAGGAGAGATCAGCTTGGCTTATGTGCCAACACAGGACAACCTTACAGATCTTTTCACAAAGGCATTGTCTCGTGAGAAGCTTGAAGCTTTCCGCAAAGCTTTGGGCTTACTCCCCTTTGTGGACTGATCCTGTCCTCAGGGCATGGCACTTCCCTTTACTCATGTGCCAGCTCTCGTTCACCGCATCACTCTAGGGGGGATTTGTTACCATATACATGTGGTAGTGATGTGTGTGAACACACTAGGACCGCCGGGGCATTTTTTCCCTCTTTAGGAGGTTTTTTCCCCCGTGCATTGTATATACGCCCATCACTCTAGGGCTATCTATCTTTCCATTGCACACTAAGTAACACACTCTCTATTGTGTGCCTTGAGCTTCCTTCGTCTTCTCCAAGCTGTGTGTGTTTCTCTGCAACCCTAATTCCAACAAGTTTTGGGATAGTTAATGCTTTCTACAAAGTTTGTGTTATGTTTGTGATGCATGAAGCTTTCCATCTTCATTGCATCACCTAGGTCACAAGGAACACAACGATCGTATTGTACCAAGTCTCTCTTGATGGGAGAAACTATAATACAAATGCCTATTGGAGGGGGGACCGGCTCCGTATGAATCCGGTCCTCAACTATTGTCATGTTCTCTAAACTCTCTCTCTATTATTCATGCCAAGTTAACTAAGTATCATGTTTATGTTGCTACCATCAATTAAGTTCACCCGCTATGCTCACAAAGTAATCTCACAAAAGTGCTTTATCTAATTTCCTAATTCCGCTACTCTCAAAGTTCATAGGCCATTTCCATTACATGACATAACTCATCATCAAAGATTACGTCCTTAACTCGTACTCATTTCTTATCAATAAACAACCTGGTGATCGAGGTTGAGAACTTGATCTAAACATGAAGGGACTAAGCCTAGACACAACATGTTTTGCCTCATGGTAAGCACACTCCAATTACGGAGATAAGGTTTCCAATTGGATTGCTTTGTGCTAACGTACATGATTAGCATATTCTTTAGCACAAGATTAACACTTGTAATTTGCCTATCCCTCTCTGGATGATTGGTAGTATTGAGGTGTGTTTCCCAATTGTTTACAGACAATCATCTAAGATGACTGCGAAACTGGGATCACAATTCCTTGCAACATTGTTGAGTAATCAACAATGTTATGAACAACCAATTTGGTTAACTTTAGAGATCGGAAAAGTGGATTGAATAAACTGTACAAAGTTATGTGAGCTTATCTACAAGAAACCAAGCCGAGCCATGACCTCTGTTGGTGATTGGTAGATCCGCAATTAATCTCATTGAGATACTATACATATAATTTACAAGCTATCCATTTCATGAATTTGCATATCACTCCCAATTAGCCTTTGCTAAACACTAAAGCCCATAACACCTAGTGTGCTTGCATTTAGCCAAAATTGATCCAAACCTGCATTTTCATGACTCCTTGTCAATGCTTGGCATATGGATGCTCATAGCACCCATGGAAATAACTAAATACTTTCCACTGCAATCACAAAAAAACATGTTAATATATTTGGACCATAATAGAAAGTGAAAATCAATCACATCTAGGTACCAAATAAAACATGTTCATTAATAGAACATAGCTTTTCTACATGTGTAAACAACCATCCGTTAAAGTTGTTTAACAATACTTATAACCTTAACAAGTCATACTAGGTATCCATCAATTTTTTTCTACTAAAATTATTCATGATATAACATACTCAAAATGGTCTAATAAACGGAACTGACCAACACCTAGGGACTTTGTCGCAACACATAATTGAAATAAGAGGCGTCACTGTTAGTTTAGAGACTCATATTCTCCACATTTGGAGTTTGTCCCATATAAAGATGTCTGGAAAAATGACATCCCTCAAGTAAAGTATGTACTTGTGTGTGGAGATAACTACAAACACTTAGCAACATGAGTCAGAGGGACCCGGATAGCTGTTGCTCCACACTAGCTAAACCAAACTCCGTGAGTTCCTAGACCATATTGTATCCCTTGTAACAACATGTGTCCTATCATAAAATCTAATACCTAACCAAACCAAATTATTTTCTCATATTAAACTAATCATTTAATGTGAGAAAATAAATGGGAACAAGGGTTAGAATATAGACATGTGCTTATGGTCCAAATGAGAGATGGTATCTCAAAGAGCAATGCTAGCTAATGGAGCTTAAAGACCTTAGGGTTAGCTTCATTAAAGACCTCCAAAGGTCAGTGATAAAAGTCCTTTGACCTTAGGCAAGCTAGGGTTGTGCTTGAGGTGGAAACTCAGCCCAAACTTGAGGTGCTTGTCGTGCGTGCTGACTAAGGTGCTTGAGGTGCTTGTCATGCTTGATGTGCTAGGGCTGAGCTTGAGGTGGAAACCATCCCCAAGCTTGAGGGGCTTAAGGTGTTCCAAAATTCAACAACAATCTCTACATGAGAGGGTGAGCCCTACAAGTAGGAGCAAGAGAGAGAACACACACACACTCACACAAGGCAAGTATGCTCTCCTTGCCGCACTGTCGAAGCAAGGGACTTGCCTAACACTGTGTGCGAGCCACAGACGGCTCCAAGCACACAACTAGCTTAACTAGTAAGCTCAAAAGAGGGAAATGGTGTGTCACTCACCGCTCTATGCTCCTGCCGTGGAGGATTCCTTGCCTCGAAGAAGAAGGAGACGCCGCTACGTCGTGCTCAACCGCTTCACCGCCGTCGTGCCGCCGCAATGCTCGATCACACACACACTCTCTCTCTCTCTCAAGCACACACACACACACACACACACACACACACACACTAGTACACAAGGAGATGGAGCAAGAGTACTCTTCTTGCATTGCACAAATGAGAGAATGAGTGAATTGGCTTTTATATGAGCTCACCCCATTCACACTTGGGCGCCCATGCTTAGCCAACTAATCCCTTGAATGTCCCAGTTAGAGTGCACCTCTCATCGGCGATCACTCTTACCCTTTTCCTATTGGACCGACAAGCCCGGTACCTGACTCTACCAAATAAATAATACAATGTCCGTCGTAGGTTAGAACGTCCGTCGTAGGTGATAGGGTGTCCGTGAGCCGTGAGGGTTAACATGCCCCCCTTCCTGATGTAGATTCCGTCCTCGGAAGCTATTGAGTTGAAGCTTGATCGTCGAGGTGGAAGAGCATTTGAGATGAATGTCCTTAGCCTTCTTCAGTCACTGCAAAATCAAACAACATTGGCAGAGTAATTGCATTCTCATAAGCGATTAAAAAGCATATGCAGTTTTAGGCAGACAAATTACCATTTGTTAGCAATAAACATTAAATTGCAATATAATCAAATGCATAAATAGATGTAAAGGTAAAAATTAAACAAGTCTGGGGTTGCTAATTTAACGGTCGAAAGGCACTAAAGATCGACTATTAATACCATGGGTAAGCTTCTCAATTTTCTCTAGTCAATTAAGTTGTTTAATCGCGAGAGCCAAGTATTTCATATTCGAGGGCTGACTAGAGGCTATACCTAGAAGACCTTATAGTTAAGCTACGATAAAAGGAATTTCTCATGAAATCATCGCCTGACTGATTACCTTTTCTTTGACCCCCCAAAGTCTTTTCAAAGTGATTCAATTTTGATGTATGTGCTTATTTTGTATGCCTTGGGTTTTTTGCTTTTCAAGGAAAAGCGCCCACACTAGGAACCTCTAGGGTTCTAGTACCATAGGCGATACATGTGAGTGAAGTACCCAATCAAGCTGAGATTTCTTCCAGCTTAAGATTTTACAATGTGGCACTTTGATTTTTTGTTTGTTCATTTTCAACATTTTAATTTTGTAACTTTGGGGGGTCATATAACACTGTTACACCTCCCCAGGCTCATCACACTAGTAAACTCCCTTTATAATACTTAAGCTAAAGGTCAATAGGGTCAAGCCCACTAGAAAGCCCTAGTACATTTCACACAATGCTAACTAAATCGGATTAAGAACCTAAGTAACCATTAATTATTAGGAAGGCATTCCCCATGGTATTAAGAGAAGATCTCTAATACCTAACTTGGTCAAACTAGCTTAGTCGGACTGCTTGATTTTTAAACCTAAACAAGTGATCATGACAAAAAATTGCATTGAATTAAATGTTTGATACTAAGCAAATGTGCTGGATATTATGCTACCAATCACAATTAAAGGAGACAAACACATGGATGCAAAAAAGATAAGGGGCAATGCTAATGGACAAAAACACCTGTCTGTGTCGATGGTCGCGCTTGATTTGAAGTGTGAATGAGAGAAAGATCCCATGAAGGTCCAAATCCTAAACACAACAACATGTTCCTGTACACACTAAGAAACACAAAGAATACCTCTAGGAGGCACATCAGTGGGAAAAAGGAACTTTGCTAATCACTCAACTCTAAAACAGAAACACTCCTATTGTACTAATCTCACCTACCCTCCATCACTTGAGTGATGAGGATCAAAGGTGTTTGATGACATAGGTTTTTGTTTCAGTGTACCAGATGTGAATGTGTAGACATGGTCAATGTTTTGACTTTTATTGTGCACACTCGTTTGCAAATTACTCTTGCTCTTTATTATTTTTGTTTTTGTTGAGTATAAGTCTTTATATGTACATTTCCTAAGATTGGGAGATTGAGAGGTCAGGGAGGAAGGTTCAGAGGGAAGCAAGTGAATGATGGATGTCAGCAAACACTCCCCCCTTCCTTGGGTAGATCATATCGTTTGAAATGAGCTTGTCACCCTTTGAAACCAATCGTTCCAGTTGGTAATAGGTGAGGATTTTTGCCAGTAGTTTTCGCTAACCTTAGGTGCCTCGTCAAGTTGCAAGGGTGGTAAGGTACTCTCCCAGGATCGGACTTGAAGTGGTTCATCAGGTGATTCTTGAACACTAGGAAGTGTGGATTCCTTTGTAGCTTTATGGAGGTCCACTATTGTAGGTGGAGGCTGTGGAGAAGCTTTTACCTCTATGGATGCATTATATGAGGAGCTAGAAGCTTCATGGGACTCCCCCCTTCCTGAGCTAGGTGGAACAAATCGTTCTTTCTTCGGTACCCAAACTAGCTTTGGAGCGGGTTTGTTGCATTCCATGATTTTTTCCTTTCCACGATCTTCAATTTGTTTTGGAGCTACAAGATTGGGCTCACATGGTCCCGGTGACAAGTAAGAACACAATTTACGTTTTGACACCCAGATTTGATCATTTCCTTTATAGTAGCCTTGGGCTTCCAATAATCGTTTAGGAATCCAACGCAACATTTTCTTACTTTTCTTAGAGCGAGTGGGACATTTCTTACGAGGCTTCTGTTTTTTAGCATCAGTCATGGTCGCTAAAGAAGCTTTACGGACCAACTTGTATTTTTTCTTTGTTATATTAGGATGAGTCTTGTTAGAAGCTATATGCATTGCTTGTAGCATATTTAAGGGTACAGGAATTTCATCCCCCTCAGGTGTTACCCAGGTTGTTCCCCTATTTCCCCAAGTGTCTATGGTTGCTGCTAGTTGGACCCAATCCACATTGTCCGACTCAGTCATCCCAGGTAGTACATCCATATAAGGAGAATCTTCCCCAACATCAGTGTCTGCTTTACACGTTGTGAGCGGAATGAAAACACACACAGCGCCTCTATAACGACCCGACACACACTCTTGGGAAGATACACACACACACACACTATGGGGCACCACTCGGCTTACACAACACACCTGGCCGAGATAGGGAACACACCTCTGGAGTGAGAGGAGAGAGACTATTCACTTGCCCACTCCACACACACACACACACACACACACACACACAAAAACTCAGCTCAAAAGAGGAGAACTTCTGATGTTTAGATACAAATGAGCTTGGGCCAACACCAATGGGGCAAACAGCTCACATAATATGGGTAAAAGATACCAGATACAATCACAAATTGGAGAAGAAGCTTCACTCACCGGAGAAGATTACACAGAAAAACAGCAGAAAAAGAGTGAGGAATTTGGCAAAATGGACAGCGCCATCGCGTCCGGAACGGCCCAAAACCCCAGTCTACAATGTCAAAGTGCTCAAATCCGACCTCGGATGAGCAGTTTACGGCCAAAACAGGCTCCAAAATGAGCAAAAACACACCTGCGGCTGTTCCTCCTCTCTTCTCCACGTTTTTTATGGTCTTCTCTAAGTTTTTTCAGTTCCCACACTTAGAGTTTTTAGTTGGGCACCCTTGGCCTTTTAGATGACCTCAAACGGACCCCGAACAGGCCAAAAATTGACCTCGCAGTGCATAGTTGTCACCTTTTTGCATCATTCGCACACCTGGCACTCAGCTTTTTTCCAATAATGCATCTCGCCACCACGTGAAGTGGCCCCAAAAAGTGGTCCTAATGATGACCTTTCTGCATAACTCTCACAAGAAAACACCCACGTTGTGTCCGTCCTCATCCGCGTGCAAATATTGACCTCGTTCGCCCTCCTGACGCCACTAGATGCCATCTGACGCACCTGCTGACCTCATGTCGTCGGCCCGCGGATAGCTTCCTCGAGAAGTTTTAGGCGCTATAAACTCCTCCTTATTGTAGAAAAAACATACTGGTACTGGTGATAGTGAAAATCGCTGCACTATGTACATGCTGTCCTACATGTACACATGTGGGCCCCACGTAACCACCTGGCTATGGAAATTGGGCAATCCTTTATTCGATGCACCATGCATGTGTATGTACATATGCGCAATCCCTTGCTCCAAAAAACTCCTGACATAATTTGCCCATCCCCTAGCCTGCTAGATCATTCATGATCAGCAGCAGCAAAGAGAGATATGAGACTCGCCGCATCATAGGTCTCCTCATCCCTCACCAACACTGCTTGATCCACAGACAGCTCATCTTGCTCCACCATCATCAATCTAGCATGATACAATTTAAGACGCAACCCATTTACCCTTGACTTATGTAGAACACCATCCAGGTTAGCCAGCTGATATGTGCCATTTGGAAAACACTCCACTACCTTGAAAGGGCCTTCCCACTTAATTTGAAACTTCTTTTGGAAGGTGTTGTCCAGCTTACTGTTGTAGCGCAAAACCAAGTCATGTTTCTTGATACCCTTACTTTTGACCTGTTCATTTATCTTTGCCAAAGCCTTATCCTGCATCTGCCCATAATGCTCCAATGCGCTCATCCTATCCAACTGGACCTCTTGTAATTGCAAGAGCCTCTCTTTGAATGCATCACTAGGCGGCCCAAGAAACTTCTCTAACATCTTGACCGCAGGCAACTCTACTTCCACAGGCAATAGTGCTTCTTTTCCATACACCAAATGAAATGGAGTAAACCCTGTACCTATCTTCACCGACGTACGGTAAGCCCATAATGCACTAGGCAATTCCAAATCCCAATTCTTTCCTTGGTGCTCTGTCACTTTCGAAAGAATCTGTACCAACTCACCATTGAATCTTTCATTTAAGCCATTACACTGCGGGTAATAAGGAGTGGTATGCTGGTGCCTAATCTTCATCTTTGTGCATAAGAAGTCTAGCAGTTTAGCTCGAAATCCTGACCCCTTATCTGAAAGTAGCTCTAATGGCACCCCAAACTTGCAACATATTTCATCATACACAAATTTTGCCACATCCTTTGCAATGATCTGTTTTACTGCTATAGCCTCTGCCCATCTAGAGAGATAGTCCATTGCCGTCAAGATATAGCTTTTGCCCCTGCTTGTGATAGGTAACGGGCCTATTGCATCAATCCCCCACTTTTCAAACACATCAAACGCCATAATGGTTTTTCGTAGCTCTGGCTTCAACACTCTCTTCCCAAACACTTGACACCTATTGCAAGACCTACACCAATGGTGAACATCCTTGTGCAAACTAGGCCATACATACCCCTCTTGCAAAATCTTATGCAAGGTGATCTTTAGAGCAAAATGGCCACCACATGCGCCTTCATGAATCTCTTCCAACACTCTGTAAAGCTCCTCCCGCCAAGGTACACGTCTCAACACGAGATGAGCCCCTTTCATGTATAAGACATCACCAATCAATTTGTACCTGTATGCTCTACCCACAAAGCCATACTTCTTAGACTTCTGAATCTCCTTTGGAATGATTCCTATTAGCAAAAACTCCTCTTCTTGAGCCAAACTTTCCCGGCCATGATAAAGAGGTAAAGTGGTCCTCAACACGAATAGCTCCCCAATCATGCCTTGAGCTGCTTCATGTGCCTCTCCATTTAGAGCACGTTCAATGTGTCTGATGCTCCATGCTTCAAACTTTTTTAACAGGCCTTTAATTCTAAAGCACATTTCCTTCAATGAGGTGTTCTTGCTCTTCCACACACCCAGCACTTGCTTCACCACTAACAAGGCATCACCTTTTATGCTCAACCTTCAAATCCCATGCTTCAAACAAATGTGTAATCCAGCTTCCAAAGTAGCATATTCAGCCTCATTGTTGCTATGAGCATCCAATTTGAACCCTCTCTTGCATACGAGCTTCCCCTCTGGATCATAAAGTGCTATACCCCCTGAAGCTGCATCATGGCTCTTTCTGTATGAACCATCAAAGAACAACACATGTGCATTGCTGATCTGTGGCACTTCTTCAACTACCTTTCTCACCACCTCTTCCTTAACAATAAGGGGATTCTCCTTGTAGGTCAACAAATCAACTAGGGTAGCCCTTGTACTATCTTCCACTAGAAAAGAGAACTCAAACTCTTGCAGCTCAATTACCCATTTCTTCACCACATTTGACATGTTAATACCATTAATTAACTGTGGCAAAAAGGCATAACTCGTCAAGAAAACAAAAGGCCGTGGTAGCAAGTAATGACGAAATTGTCGACAAGCAAATATTACACTGGCCATCACTAGCTCTACTTCCGATAACTTTCTCTCCGCTACCAACTTCACTCGGCTTGCACAATACACTGGCCTCATATAATGGCTGTCCTTCCCCTTTTGCAATAGCATGGCTCCAATGGCATCATCCCCTACTGATGGATTTACATAAAAAACTTTCTCCCAATCAGGAGCCTGCATGGCTGACAACCCCCCTAACACCTCTTTCACCTCTTGAAACACTTCTTCACACTTGTCATCCCATTGCAATGGATCATGCTTTGCCACTTGTTGTAATGGATAAAGAAGCTGTGAAGACAATGGAATAAACCGTGCCATGTACTTCACTTTGTGTATAAAGGTTGCCAATTGCTTCGTACTCATAGGTGATGGAAGAAGAATAATAGACTTCACCTTATCTGGATCAGCCTCAATGCCATTTTCTGACACCATGTGGCCCAATAACTTCACCCTTGGCTGTGCTAGATGACATTTCTTTGGGTTTAGTTGTCCTCCACATTCATCATATCGAGCTAATACCATCTGCAACTTCTCATGGTGTTCAACCCTGCTGCTGTAGACACAGAAGTCGTCCATAAAAGCCTTAACACAACTACCAATGAATGGTTCCAGCACCCAATTTGCTCTTTCTTGATAGAAAGATGGTCCATTTGACAACCCAAACGGAAACACTGTGTAGCAATAGCAGCCCCATGGCGTAATAAAAGTTGTCTTTGTGCGGTCTTTAAGAGCAATCTTCAATTGAAAATAGCTTGAAAAACCATCACACACACTGTACCTCTCATAACCTGCCACTGAATCCAAGATCTGATCGATGAATGGAAGAGGATATGGGTTCTTCTTAGTGGCTGCGTTTAAGGGTTTAAAATCCACAAAAATTCTCCACTTCCCATCCTTCTTTGGACTGACTACAACTGGACTCACCCATTCTGTGGTCTCCACTGGAACTATGAACCCTGCCTTCAATAACTTGTCCACCTCTACCCGCAAGGCTTCCATTTGCTCTTGACCCATCCTTCTTAGCCTTTGCCGCACTGGCTTAGCACCTTCTTTTAGCTCTATATGCATCTCTTCACCCTTGAACCCTCTGATCTCTTCATATGAAGTAATGAACAAATCAGGAAAACTAGCCAGCATATGCAAATATATATCCTTCTCCATAGCTGAGAGGTCTCCACTAATCATTTGCGTCATTAATTCCTGCTTCTTTGACAACTCAACCTTGGTTTGCATCAACCCTTCAATCACTTCATAAGGCCCTTCACTTTCATCTTCAACTTCATTCGCAAATGCGACTAAACCACACTCCTAAATTTCTTTATCCATCAAAAGAAATGCAACATCAGCATCCTCATCGCTGCTGGTAGTGCTATCACTGTCCTCATCTGTCACCGTGGAAGAGTCTTCATCACTAGACTCATCCTCATCTTCATAAAGCTCCTCTAATCGTTTCCTTGTGTCCATATTATAAAGCTTCTTGGTAAGTGTCTTTCCATAGAGGCTAATCGTACCATGTCGCCAATCTTGAACAGCTCCCACTGCACGTAACCATGGTCTGCCCAGTATAATAGGATATGCTCCCAACCCTGCTAGCATCACATGAAAATCAACCACTGCCTTTGCATCATATGCCTCCACTTCTAAGCTCTTTACAACACCCAAGCATTTTACTTTTTGATGGTTTTCCAATCTGATCCGAAACCCTGACACCCCAGCCACTGTGAGACCCATCTTCTCAACGCATGAGTGTGTTATGACGCATATTTGGGCTCCGCCATCCACATAACCTTGTCCCAAATTTTTCCTTTTATGCCACACATCTACTATTGGACAAATGTCTGGTAGCTCATCCATTGCCAACACCTTTACTGAACCTCTCTCTGGCTCTTTCTCCATTGGGTTAACCATCCTCTTTCACTTTCGCTTTAGCTTAGGCACCATCTCTATAAGCTGCCCAAAAGTAACATCTGCCTTCCTGCTCGTCAGATCCTCCCTCAAGTTATAGCTTAATTGCCCATCCCCTAGTGGAAAATCTGAAACATGAAACTTTCGATGAGCTCTCCTTTTCCTCTTGGCCTTGACATCCTCGCCTTCATGGCTCTTTCCTTTCTTCTTACGAGGACCTGGGGCACTTCTTCCTTCCTTTTCCTCTGTGGTCCTCTTCCCAATAGGCATCACTAATGTATCCTCTAGCTTTGATGCCTTCTCCAAGATGACTACACTTAGCACTTTTGTCTTTCCTTTTTCCTCCTGGGTCAGTCCACTGGTTCCTTCGTCTCCCTTAATTTCGATGCCATAATCATTTGACCTAGTTAACACCTGACTTGGCAATGGATACATGTCTCCCCCCATCCTTGGTGGCTTATCACATTGCGGGCTGATGTGACCCAACTCTCCACAATTGTAACAGGTGGGCGTCTGCCTCCAAAACCTACCATTGCTTTGTCCAACACCATTCCTAGGTCTTTCTTCACCTCCTGGCTGATTTGCATACCTCCCTCGACCTCGATTATTTCCCACTTGACCTAGCATGTTTAGGCTGAGATTCTTCATCAAATCTACCATTTGCCTCATGTCTTGCCTTAGCCCATCATCTTGCACTGCTGTAGTGACCACTGCTGGCATAACCTGAGTAGTAACAGGAACCACTGGTTCGCGATGAACCCCTGACATGCGACCTTGTAAAGATTCTATAGGCTGAAATTCAGACCTCATTGGCAAAGACTCCACCCCTAACTGGCTCATTTTCCTCAGCTTCCACTCTTTGTTCCTTGCTACCTCTAGTGCATCCTCATATGTCCTAGGCTTCTTTAGCTCCACTCTCCAACGTATATTCTCCCAAAGACCAGCCAAGAACCTGTCCTTCTTCATCATGTCAGGCGGGGGTACCTGTGGTGCTAAAGCCTTGCACATTCGCTCCCATACCAATGAAAACTTACGTATGTACGCATCTACTGGCTCACCTTTCTTCTGCACCAAACCTTGTACTTCTTGCCACACTTTGTCAGGATCTTCTATCTTCACAAACTTCACTTCCAATCCATGCCTTAGATTGTCCTAACTCAATCTTATAGGTGGATCTGCTGCACGCAACTCCTCTTCAAATGCCTTGGACCAAACTCGTGCATCACTCTTCAAACAAATTTGGAGAAGGCGTAACATTTGCGTAGGGTCATGAATCTGGTTGCTAATGCAGGCAACCTCCATCTTTTCCAAAAATTCTTCCACATCTTCATCACTTCTTCCATAAAACTCCAGATAAGAGAAAGCCATGGCTACCCAAGTTACAATGCTTTGAGAACCCCTTTGAACACACGTGCAAGAACCCAAAACTTTTGACTACCCAATCCCCAGAACTTCAATGGAGCTCAACTTTAGATAAGGACAAACACATGCACATCAAATGAGCTTTCATAGTTGATCATCGGAATGACAACAGGCAAAGGACATTCCAGGATCTCTCTCAATCTTCTTGGCCCAAACATAAAGACTATGCGCTGCTGGAAAAAGATCTTCCTGGACACATGAACATTAATCTGAATCCTTTGAGTTAAATGAAAAGGAGTGAAATGAGGGCCATTTTGATCATCCATTAAAGCCAACCATGAAGCTCCCAAGAAGGCACACCTGACTTATCCTCTGATTTTTGCCCAAATTTCAGCAGCATAACACCATAAATGGCTCAAAATACCAAAAAACCAGCCATCATAACTTGGGAAAATTTCGACAGAGTTTCCCCAGAAGTAGAGCAGTAGGAACCCAAAATATAGACTGTCTATGTATGCATAAACTGTCAACAATAGAACCCGAGCATCAAGTAGGACTCACTAGTACATAGCCTATGGCGAGGTCACAAAAAGGGTGCTCCAGCTACCTGTATCACCGAAAGGATCTCTACATTTGAGAATCCCCCAGCTCAATAAAAACCTCACGCTATCGACCCTCACACGAAGGCTAATGCAAATCGCGTATAGTCAAGTCTCAGAAATGACTATCTTCCAGACCAAGTCTCAGAAATGGCTGGGACTGCCAAATACAACCAAGTATGGCTCCACAAATGCGTACAATGGCAGTTTCCACACGTAACGTACAATCCAGCAGACAATGCGCTCAAATAGACGCCAAGTGATGCATTCCCACAACAACTGCAAGTGACATCAATGCTAGTATATCATTGTACTCTAGCTACCTGTACCTGTGTGAATCGTTTGTACCTGTAACTGTAACTGTAACCTGTAACCTGTAACCTACAATCTACAATCTGCAACCTGCAACCTGTAATCCCGAAACTCGAAGCTCAAAGCTCGAAGCAGAAGGTACTCGAAGAAGATCCTCCATGGGGGCGCCAAAAGAATGTGAGCGAGATGAAAACACACACAGCGCCTCTATAACGACCCGACACACACTCTTGGGAAGATACACACACACACACACTATGGGGCACCACTCCGCTTACACAACACACCTGGCCGAGACAGGGAATACACCTCTGGAGTGAGAGGAGAGAGACTATTCACTTGCCCACTCCACACAGACACACACACACACACACACACACACACACACACACAAAAACTCAGCTCAAAAGAGGAGAACTTCTGATGTTTAGATACAAATGAGCTTGGGCCAACACCAATGGGGCAAACAGCTCACATAATATGGGTAAAAGATACCAGATACAATCACAAATTGGAGAAGAAGCTTCACTCACCGGAGAAGATTACACAGAAAAACAGCAGAAAAAGAGTGAGGAATTTGGCAAAATGGACAGCGCCATCGCGTCCGGAACGGCCCAAAACCCCAGTCTACAATGTCAAAGTGCTCAAATCCGACCTCGGATGAGCAGTTTACGGCCAAAACAGGCTCCAAAATGAGCAAAAACACACCTGCGGCTGTTCCTCCTCTCTTCTCCACGTTTTTTATGGTCTTCTCTAAGTTTTTTCAGTTCCCACACTTAGAGTTTTTAGTTGGGCACCCTTGGCCTTTTAGATGACCTCAAACGGACCCCGAACAGGCCAAAACTGACCTCGCAGTGCATAGTTGTCACCTTTTCGCATCATTCGCACACCTGGCACTCAACTTTTTTCCAATAATGCATCTCGCCACCACGTGAAGTGGCCCCAAAAAGTGGTCCTAATGATGACCTTTCTGCATAACTCTCACAAGAAAATACCCACGTTGTGTCCGTCCTCATCCGCGTGCAAATATTGACCTCGTTCGCCCTCCTGACGCCACTAGATGCCATCTGACGCACCTGCTGACCTCATGTCGTCGGCCCGCGGATAGCTTCCTCGAGAAGTTTTAGGCGCTATAAACTCCTCCTTATTGTAGAAAAAACATACTGGTACTGGTGATAGTGAAAATCGCTGCACTATGTACATGCTGTCCTACATGTACACATGTGGGCCCCACGTAACCACCTGGCTATGGAAATTGGGCAATCCTTTATTCGATGCACCATGCATGTGTATGTACATATGCGCAATCCCTTGCTCCAAAAAACTCTTGACAACGTGTAACAATACTGCAATGGGGCCGAGTGAACTGTGGTGTCAGATCTATGATCAATTATAAACTTGTTTCCTAGAGGATGTGCTCGACCAGTCACAAGATCCACTCGAATGACAGAATCTTGGAACTACAAGTAGACATGGTTTTTAGACCAGTCATGCACCATTTTTGCTTCCCTCATGAAAGGACGTCCTAAGATCATCTCCGATGCCATAGTGTGTTTGGAGAAATCCATAACAATAAAGGTAATCCTTATTTGATGTCCAAAGACCTTGATCTTGAGATCTTCTAGCATCCCAATAGGTTTAACAATAGACCCATTGGCCATATTCACTACTATGGTTGTGGTCGCAAGGTGAGGTCTTCCCATAGTTTCCCATCAATTTTTAGTCACAATGCTAACCCCAGCGCCACCATCAAGAATTCCCTTCACAGTTAATCCCTTAGTAGTGATTGGTATGGTCGCATTAGATTCATCACCCTCAAAGTATTGTCCCAACTTGTTAAGAGGTATTTCTATAACAAGGTTCTCATCTAGGTTGGGTTGTGGATCTAAGTGTTCCTCCTCTATTGGCATCTCCCCATCTCCATCCATCTGTGCAAATTGTGGTAGCCCAAACTTCAGTTCTCCATTGAGGAAGGCTCGAAGAGCTGAGACTGGCTCAGGGTCTTTATATAGCTTGGACATGATGGTGGTTCTAACTTCTGAAGACATGAAATCCATCAATTTGGCAATGTTTAACGGCACCTTTTGGCCTTGAGTCCCTTGACGTGGGGAAGATGGGATCTCCATTTCTTCGATAGGATCAGGTAGTCCCTCTGTAAACATTCTTTCCATCAAGAAGTGAGTACGCCCACTTTCCCATGACTTTAAGTCACTTTCTTGTTGGATGACACTAGGTATGTCCAAGGGTCTATGTACTTGGTGAGGTTGTTGTTGTGTAGGGAACACGGTGTCTGTAATCTGGATCTTCCTAGGTGCTGGTTCTAGATCCCTTTGGGTATCTTCTACCAAACTCCTTAATTGCTTGACTCGCTCAATCTCCTTTGTAGGGTTTGGGTAAGTTCCTATCTTCTTTTTGGATCCTGGCCATTGTGGCTCATGAAGATCTTCCTTGTTGGTTTCTATGTTAGTGGTCGTTTTGGTCTCCATGGTTTCACCTGAATCAGAATCTTCTTCAGCGTCGTTCATATATACGGGGTCATCACTAGTCCCTATGTTGGTCTTTGAGCTGGGGTCTGACTTCGCTGCTTTTTGTGATCTCTTTCTTCATGTTTTCTTCTTTTTTTGAGATTGGGCAATTGATTTCATGTCTCTTTCCTCAAGAATATAATTTTGTTTTTGGAGCATCGATTGTGTGAGTGCGTTTACTGGTACTATGTTTATAGTTGGTGGTGTCCCATCAACAATCTCTATTAAGTTCAATGGTGTGATTTTCGGTGCGTTTGGATTGTTAGGACACTGTGCGATCAAATGATCTATGCCAAAACGATTACAAGTGAGTATTGGCATTGCCAATGCACTCCCTTGACTTGTTTACATTAGTACAACATTCTTTTGCATTCTAATGGGGCACTCAGCTACTCGATGTGGTCCACCACATTCGTAGCACTGAAGAGGTGGTCTCCTGGCAAAACTATTAATGTTTTGGCCTCTTGCTGCTAGCGCAGTAGCTTGATATACCGAGGTATCACTACTTGGGAAGCAGTCACCATGAATGCAATCCAATTGGAGGATAATTTAATGATTGTAGGAGAAAGAGTGTCTACCGAGCCGAAGTCTAGTAGCTCGCAAGCGTCAGGCATGAGCCAATGAAGGTAAAGCCAATCGTGAAAGAGCAAACGATATCTGAGATGACTTTGACAGATCTCACCAAGGTCATCCAAGAAAGCCTTAGGGGTAATCGTGCTCCACAAAACACTTATATGTATCCAAGAAGGGAGCAACAATGGTGCTCAATTTGCTTGGTCCCACATGCTACGAGTGAATGCCCTACTTTCAGAGTAAAGTTTAACGGGACTTGTAATGCGTATGGTAGGTATGGCCATCAAGCGAAGGATTGCCTAATGCTTAAACGCATCATGGAAAATAGACCGCCTATAGCTTGGACAGACTCACCTCGAGTTCCTGCATTGATGCCTACCCCACCCATGGAGCAACATTTGCCATTATAGCACATGGTCCGTAGAACCCAAAATGTGGTCCAAACCACACCGTTGCCACCTCCACTGCTAGGACTGCAACCCCCTCATCCAAGAGTTACACCTATGAATCAAATAGGTTGCGAGTCATCTAGTACTTATGTAGATTGCGAAGAGGACATAGACTCTAGTATCAACTATGGAGTCGACATGCTTGAGGAGTGTCCCATGTACTATATGGAAGACCATTGGGGACAAACAAACCTAAACCTTCAAAACCACATCTTGGATCTAGAGAGACTCCAACTGGATAGAGAAGAAGCAATCAATCACTATGCAGCACAAGCAGAACGACACCGACTCACTTTCAATCAAGGGCTTAAAGAGAAAGGACTGGAAAAAGGCATGCTAGTGCTGCGATACGACAACAGATTTGATACCAAGAAGGATAAGAAATTTCAACCCAGATGGGAAGGGCCATTCATCATCAAGAAGCGCTACGACAACGGCAGCTATAAGCTGATGGAAGTAGATGGGAGAATTCACAAGACTAGAGTCAATGGATGGAGACTGAAGGGGTATTTCGTTAGGTTTGACCCAGAATTCGTGCTAGACATTCCAGAAGAGGGAGAACCCTCTAACTCTACAGCTGAAGAAACTGAAGAAGGGCTAGATGCATGAATGCCTCTAGCCAAAAGAGAGAGGGCTAATGATAGCCAACTTTCGAAAATCAAAGAAAAAAAAAGAAAAAAACTCATTTCACCCCCCCCCCCTCCCACTCTCAGTACCCCCCCACCGTAACTCATTTTCCCTCCCTCCCGCCCTTCGGGCATCAGATAAAACCCTCGCACTCTCTCCCCCCATTTTCCCTACATACCCCCTTCCCTAATATCTCTCTCTCCCGATTCACCCTCCCCGGCCAGGCAGAAACTTAGAGAAGGAACCCCCAACTCCTCTCTCGTGCTCCCTCGGTGTGAGCCCCGTGAGAACACCCCCCCCCCCCCCACTCTTACACTGACCCTAATCACCCCTCTCCCATTACCCTCTACCCTCATTCCCCCCCCCCCCCCCCCTCTCTTTGGCCCGCCAATATTCCCTCCCCCGACCCCTCCTCCCTCTTCGCCACCCGCTCGTCTCACCCTCCCTCGGCTCATTCACACCCCCCCCCCCTCGGCCTCATTCCCCCCCCCCTGTTTGGCCCGCAGATATATTCCCTTACACCCCCCTCCATTGACTTATTTCCCCTTCGTCCTAAAGCCCCATGCAAGACAACCCCCCCCCCCCCCCCCCCCCCCCCCCCCCCCCCCCCCCCTCTCCCTCTCACCCACACATCTCCCATACCCCGCCATTTCCCCTCTCCCCTCACTCTCCCTCACACACTACCACAACGGTAAAATCAAACTCAAGAAGAATTAAAAACCATCGTGTAATTCTTCCCATGGAACAAGGTTTATTTAATAGATACAACAATGCTTGATGATCCACATAGAAAACAAACTTGTTGGCAAGAAGGTAGTAGTGAAATTTCTTTACTGCATAAATCATAGCTAAAACTTCCTGCTATGTAGTGGTGTAGTTCCTCTCAACACATTTAATTGACAACTTGCAAAGCTAATGGGGTAGTCCAATTTATGCTCTCTTGGTTAAGCTAGAACACACCCAATAGCAAAGTTTGATGCATCAATATGCACATGGAAAATTACATTCGAATCGAACACTCGTAGAATGGGAACACTTGTCAAGGCCTTTTCTAATAACTCATAAGCATGGTCACACTCCGCGGTCAAGTGGAACTCAATAAGAAGCTTGTACAATGGGTGACCTATCTCAGAAAAGTTTAAAATAAACCGTCAGTAATAACCAGCATGGCCCATGAACCTTTGAACTCCTTTATAGTTTATAGTTAATTTTGCTCTCATCTATGGGAGACCCATTTTTGGACGCTATGTTTCCTAAAATGACTCCATGTTTAACCCAAAATTGGCATTTGAAAGGGTTTAACAAGATGCAATACAATCTGTACTTTCCAAACACTTTTTGTAAACATGATAGATATTCTTTCCAAGAGGAATAAACACAAAGGTCATCTAGGAAAGCTTCATAAAACTCCTCAAATATTATCTAAAAGCAGTGTTAATTAATCTTTGGAAGGTAGCAGGGGCATTGGTTAAGCCAAAAGACATAACACAAAATGCGAACACTCCAAATTTGGTTATAAAAGCAGTTTTAGCTTGGTCCTCTAGTGCAATTGTGATTTGATTGAATCCAGAGTACCCATCTAAAAATCTATAAGCTTCCTTAATTGCAACTCTTTCAAGCACATGTTTCGAATATGGAAAGGGGTAATGGTCTCTCCTAGTGGCGGCATTGACCTTCTTGAGATCCACGCAAACTCTAAGTTTCCCATTCTTTTTTGGCACAATAACTATTGAAGACACCCATTCTGAGTGCTCAATAGGGTATATGAATCCGTATTCAACAGGCTTTTGAATCTCTTCTTGAACAATCTTTGCATACTTAGGATTCATTGGGTAGGGTCGTTGCTGGACTGGTTTAGTAGTGCTATTCATGGAAATTGTGTGTTGCACCATGGAAGGTGTTAAGTGAGTCAACGTCAGTTAACAGGAGCTGTTAAAGACCGAAGACGTACGAATGCACATCGAAGATCAACATGAAGAAGCAGTAAGGATTGGAGTTCCACATATTTCATGTTTTTTCAAAATGGTAACGTATTGTAAATTCCCATTTTATTTCAAGCCATTGTAATATTTTAATGTGTTATGGGCTCAACGGGAGTTCCAAGATGTAAAGAGCAGGTCAGTTAGTGTGTGTAATTGGGTTGATTAGAGGTGAAGAGAAGTGGATGTGGAGATTGCCCTTCATTGTCACTTAGCTCCTCCATAGGCTGAGAAGCTCACCTCATAGAGTTAACCATCACTACAAGACATCACACAGAAATCGGTGCAGGTATCGATGAAATAAAGTTACTTTTTAAACTAAAAAGCGTTGAAATAGGCATCATAAAAGACGTCGGTATCGTAGCGTCGGTATGACCATCGGTATATTGTACGTCGTAATAAACCTTCAAATACGCATTGGAACAAACAACGTAATAAGCACCGATATTTGCATAGCATATTCCGACGCTCGTATCATTGCCTCTACCGACGCTCATATCGTTGCCTTGTACCGACGACCAAACCTGCAAGTTTAATTTGGGCAGAGAGGGCTGGGAACTAATACTGCATGCACTACAACAAAAGAAAACATCCCTCTCTGCCCAAAGGAGAGTGCACAAGCAACTGCACTCCACCTACAAGCTGACGCTAAAGAGCGAGTGTATGGCAATTAGCAAAATTGTAAGAATAACATAACCTACTAACATAATTAAAACATGAGTCAAAAATTATAAAACCATAAACATAACCTGTTTGACATACCCATTACCATAACTTGCTTGTAATACCATAACCATAACAGCCATACCATCATTGCACAGCCACCTTAAGCATAAGCATAACCATCACATGATTGCTATACCATCATAGCAAAACCATAACCATCACCTGATTGCCGTACCATCATTGCACAACCATAACCATAACCATCAGATGATTGTCATACCATCATAGCAAAACCATAATCTTAAGTTGACTGTCAAACCTTAATCATAACATCTGTGCCATACCATAAACATAACCATAAACCATAAACATAAGCACTACAAAATTGTACATATGCAAACAATCATTGAGTGAGAAGACCCTCATGGTAATGCCTCCCAATCAACGTCCTCTCCCTCCTCCTGCAGCTGGGTCAAAAGGGCCACAAGTCCATGCTTGTACCCATACTTCTCCTCTTGGCGTGTCGAAAGGCGCTTCACGGCAACTTCCTG
This sequence comes from Adiantum capillus-veneris, assembly GCF_014529385.1. Lineage (NCBI taxonomy): Eukaryota > Viridiplantae > Streptophyta > Polypodiopsida > Polypodiales > Pteridaceae > Adiantum > Adiantum capillus-veneris. The sequence continues at coordinate 117,416,235 of NC_140953.1, forward strand.
CAAAATTATGGTTTAATCATTAGATAAATCATATATATTATCAATAATTTAAAGCATACATATATTACTTACAAACTCATGTTGAAGCATATCGTATCCTCCACTCCCAAGATGTGACGCTCCACCAGACTCCAAACGTGCTCTGGCTGCATATCTCTGCTGCTAAAATCTATCAGGATTGTCTTGTATCTCTCTCGCAATCCCCGTCCACTCCTCTACATCCAACCATGCCGGATTGGGACTGCCATCATTGTACCCGTCTCTCGCCTTTGATCGATGATGTGACATTGTGGACTTCGCCACACTCAAAATCCAGTTGTTCAAGACTTGATCGTATCCCTCTGCCGGCATGTACTCTCTCTGAATGGCATCGACGATGTAATTATTTCTCTCAGCATGGAGGTTATCCCAAATATCCATCATAGAGTGACCAGATTAAATCATACGAGCTGTTGAATCCTCTGTCGCATGGTCTTTCCGACCCTATCTACCACAATAGCCCCATCCTTGCTCTTGTACACCTTGCTAGGATTATGCTTGTGTGATCCCCAAGGTGTACGTGGTGTGTCCATCGGTGAACTATCTTCTGAAGAGAGTGGTGGACGCTCTCTCGGTGGTGTGGATGCATCGGTAGAACCGCTACCACAACAAACACCACCTCCAGAATGATGCCTACCTCATCTCGAGGATGAACCACCCGTCGGTGTAGGGGGCACACGAGTCCTAGAGGTAGGGGGAACACTAGAGTGAGGTATGGGGCTACTCGGTGTAGGGACCACACTAGTCCTAGGCGTAGGATCGGTTGTAGTAGGTCTAGAGAAGGTGCTGTGCCATCGCGATCTGCTTTGGTGTGAACTGAGACAAAAACGAGCCTATCGGCTCGAGTGACATGCCGGTCGGAGTGATAGGAAAACTAAAACTAGGAGAGTATGGCTCATCGTCATCGGCCATGGCTAATCATACATAAACAACACCCACAAAATGTTAGGAAATAAGACGTAGCTAAATAGATAATTGAAGAGATTACTTAATGGAGAGAGACAGATTTATATACACGAGATTATAGAGTAGAGAGAGAGAGAGAGAGAGAGAGAGAGAGAGAGAGAGAGAGAGAGAGAGAGAGAGAGAGAGAGTACACACGATATACATGGTTCACCCAATGTGGGCTACGTCCACGGGAAAGCAGCCACTCAATGGCTTTAGTACTCCAAAATGAGAAGTAGTTTACAAAGGGATTATACCCTTAATGGAGCTCCCGCCTTGCTTCACTCTCACCACCTCACACTCACCTTGTTGCATCAACTTCACACTATGAAATGTGTGTAGAAATGGCCTTCTTTTATAGGCCAAAAGGGCTGCCCTCTCTTATGAGAGACAGCCATGTGTAGCCGCCCTTGTGCGAATAAGTCCAAATTGGACCCTCCAATCCGCCCATGTGTGGCCGCCCTTGAGAAGACAAGTCCGCTTTTGAATTCGGCCACCGGCCATTGAATTCGGCCACCGGCCATCCGCCATTGACTTCCGACCACCGGCCATCGGCCATTGACTTCCAACCACCGGCCATCGGCCATTGACTACCGGCCACCGGCCAATCGACCGGTTGTTTTTCGACCACTTTCCGGCCGCCGTCCGGCCATAATATTCCGGCGAAAAAAAAAGTCTCGGGGGCCTCCGTCCCCGAGGCCTTTAAAGTTGCCCCTGATTCTTGTCCGTGAAAATTTTGGTTTCCGGTGAGTGATTTTCCTTCACGCACGATGGCTTGTCCTCATAATGGGGGCCTTACAAATGTGCGCTTTTACCACAGAAAATTACAAGGGTAAATCAGGCTCCATACTTAACAATCTCCCACTTGGAGACTGATCTCCAAACCAAACCTGTGACTACTTTCCATTCTGGCTTCTTATCCTTGAATGCCGATTGAAGATGAGCAAAAGCTCAACTTCTCCTTGTTGACCACCTTTGTAAAGATGTCTGCAGGATTTTCACTTGTATGCACCTTTCCTAGCTTTAGTTGTCCCTCTTCCAAAAGAGTGCATATGAAGTGATATCTCCCCTCAATGTGCTTTGTCCTTGAATGAAAGGCTGAGTTCTTCACAAGATGGATAGCGCTTTGGCTATCACTGTACAAGACACAATTGTCTTGTTTGAATCCAAGCTCTTCTAAGAATCTGTGAAGCCACATAATTTCTTTGCTTGCCTCCGTCATTGCTACATACTCTGCTTCCGTGGTAGAAAGTGAAACCACTTTCTGCAGCTTTGAAGCCCAGCTTATTGCTGTGCCTCCAACCGTGAACACATAGCCAGTAGTGCTCCTTCGAGTATCTTTGTCACCTGCCATATCTGCATCAGCATACCCTTCTAGAAAAATATCAGTTCCTCCAAAATACAAAGCATTTGTTGTTTTCCCGTTTAGATACCTAAGTATCCACTTCATAGCTTGCCAATGCTCTTTACCTGGGTTGTCCATGAACCTACTCACAACTCCCACTGCATGTGCAATGTCTGGCCTTGTCCAAACCATAGCATACATTAGAGAACCTACCGCTGCAGCATATGGAACTTTAGACATATAGGCTATCTCCTCTTGTGTCTTTGGACACATATCCTTCGTTAGTTTAAAATGACCAGCCAAAGGTGTAGAAATTGGTTTTGCATTTTGCATTGCAAACCTTTCTAGTACCTTCTTGATGTAATCTTCTTGAGATAGCTTTATTATCTTCTTCGTCCTGTCCCTTGATATTTTCATACCAAGTATCCTCTTTGCAGCACCTAAATCTTTCATTGAAAAAGATTTGGACAGCTCCTCTTTTAGGTCTTTGATGTCCTGCATATTAGCACTTGCAATCAACATGTCATCAACATACAACATTAGGATGATGAATTTCCCATCTCCCAAATTCTTCGTGTAGACGCAGTGATCCGAGTTGCATCTTGTGAATCCATGATCCAACATCCATCGATCAAACTTCAAGTACCATTGTCTTGATGCTTGCTTTAAACCATACAAGCTCTTCTTTAATCTGCAAACCATTTTTTCCTTACCTTTTACTTCATACCCCTTTGGTTGAAGCATGTAGATTTCGTCCTCTAAGTCACCATGAGGAAATGCCGTATTTACATTTATTTGCTCGAGATTTAGATCATGAGCAGCCACAAGGCTTAAGACAAGCCTACTTGAGTTCATTTTTACAATAGGAGAAAATATTTCATTGAAGTCAATACCTTTCTTTTGAGAAAAACCTTTTACCACAAGCCTAGACTTGTACCTTTTCTTCCCACCTTCTTCTTCCTTTAGCTTGTACACCCATTTGTTTTGAAGTGCCCGCTTACCTTTAGGCAACTCAACCAACTCCCATGTTTGGTTGCGATGTAGTGAGTCCATCTCCACTTGCATGCTCTCCGTCCATTCTTCTTTGGATTCATGTTGCATAGCTTCTTCATATGATTCCAGCTCTCCAGAATCTGAGATCAAGAGATGGTTGAAGGAAGGAACAAACCTTTCTGGAGGTCTACTTGATCTTGTAGATCTTCGGGGAATAGGTTGAGGCTCCTCATTTGGTTGACGTTGTTGCACATTGTCACCGTTTGCATTCCTTGAGTCTTCACCGTCCTCAAGCTCCATGTACTCATCACCTGTTTCTTTTGTTTGTTTTCTTTCCAAGTAATCTTTGTACATATTTTGTTCGTTAAAAATTACATCCCTACTCCTTAAGATTTTACCATCTTCAGGATTCCATAGGCGATACCCAAAGTCTCCTTCTCCATAGCCAATGAAGAAACACTTTTTGGACTTTGCATCTAACTTTGATCTTAGGCTTCTATCTATGTGCATGAAAGCCTCACACCCAAACACTTTGAGAAATGCATAATTCACCGGTTTATCTGTCCATGCCTCTTGTGGAACTCCCCCATCCAATGCCGTTGAGGGTGACCAATTGATTAAGTACACAGACATACTTACAGCTTCCGCCCAAAGCTCAAGCGGTAGGCCTGCATGTAGCCACATGCTTTGTGCTCGTTCCATGATTGTCCTATTCATCCTTTCCGAAATCCCATTTTGTTGAGGTGTCCTTGGGGTTGTCCTTTGCCTCCGAATGCCATTGCTAGCACAAAAGCTTTCAAAAGCTTGGCTGCAATATTCGCCTCCATTGTCGGATCTGAGGCATTTAACCTTGGTACCTGTTTCATTCTCCACAAAGGCTTTCCACCTTTGAAATATGGAAAATACATCGAATTTATTCTTCATGACATAAACCCATGTTTTTCTAGTCGCATCGTCTATGAATGTTACATAGTACAATGAGCCACCAAGTGATGGTGTACTTGCAGGACCCCAAACATCAGAATGAACCAACTCAAGTTTTTTATTTTTTCTTTCATTTCCCGATTTTTGAAATTTTACCCTCTTTTGTTTACCATAAACACAATCTTCACAGAACTCTAAGTCCACTTCTTTCAAACCTGGTAGAAGCTTCTTTGTTTGAAGGATTTGCATTCCTTTGGCACTCATATGCCCAAGTCGGTAGTGCCACACCGCACTCTCAACTTTTGTAGTTGCTGCACAAGCTGAAGGTTGCGTGCTAACAGTACACAAGTAAAGTGTACCGACTTTTTCACCCTTGGCAACCACCAAAGATCCCTTTGAGATCTTCCACCGTTTGTTTCCGAATGCAATGTTGTGACCTTCATCGTCCAATTGTCCTGTAGAGATCAAATTTTTGCGAAGAGGAGGAACATGCCTAACATCTTTAAGCTTCCATTCATTTCCGCTAGCAGTTTTGACAGAAACTGTACCTTTGCCGACAATCTCACAAGCTTCATCATCTCCCAAGTATACATACCCAAAATTACCTTTGGTGTAGTCTTGGAAATGTTGCTTGTGTGGTGTCGCATGGAATGAAGCCCCGGAATCTACTATCCAGGAATTAGACACATTGTCTAATGAGAAAATTAGAGCATCTTGCTCTACTTTACCTGCCACATTGGCCTCTGATGTTGACTTGTTGTCTTGAGACTCTGTCTCCTTCTTCTTCTTGGACCAGCAATCCTTCTTGACGTGGCCCTTCTTGCCGCAGTTCCAACATTCAATAACTGACTTTGTGCGTGACTTGCTCCGCCTTGAGCGATCACGACCCTTTTGGTTTTTGAACCTCTCCTTAAGACTTCCTCTTGTTTCCACTGATAGTGCAACACTTGATGATTCTCCTGTGCTTCTCCTTCGCATTTCCTCGCTTAGGAGAACACCCACAACATCATCAAACTTAAGAGTATTTGTGCCAGAGATAGAATTACTTACAGCCATCACAAGGCTGTCCCAACTATCCGGTAGAGATGATAGTATAAGGAGAGCTTGCACTTCGTCATCAAAATTGATTTTCACTGATCGAAGTTGACTTATGTTTGTGTTAAAGTCATTTAGGTGTTCTGCAACTGAACCATTCTCTGCCATCTTTAGATTGAATAAGCGCTTCATAAGAAATACCTTATTGGATGCCGATGGTTTCTCATAGAAGTCGTCAAGTGACTTCATCAAGTCCTCCGTGGTCTTCATCTCCGAAGCATTGAAGGCCACCGTTGACACCAAGCTTAACCGGATTGTTCCCAGTGCCTTTCGATCAAGGACAATCCATGCTTTCTCTGCCATTGTTGCAGGCTTCTTCGCAAGACCGCCTAGTGGCAAATAGAGGTCCTTCTGGTAGAGATAGTCTTCAATCTGCATCTTCCAATGTTGGTAGTTTTTGCCGTTGAACTTCTCAATCTTCAGCTTCCCTTCCTCCACCATAACTCCCACTCAATTCAAGGAATCCTTTCCTTGAGATAATTTAGCTACGAGCAAACCTTGCTCTGATACCAGTTGTTAGGAAATAAGACGTAGCTAAATAGATAATTGAGTAGATTACTTAATGGAGAGAGACAGATTTATATACACGAGATTATAGAGTAGAGAGAGAGAGAGAGAGAGAGAGAGAGGGAGAGAGTACACACGATATACGTGGTTCACCCAATGTGGGCTACATCCACGGGAAAGCAGCCACTCAATGGCTTTAGTACTTCAAAACAAGAAGTAGTTTACAAAGGGATTATACCCTTAATGGAGCTCCCGCCTTGCTTCACTCTCACCACCTCACACTCACCTTGTTGCATCAACTTCACACTATGAAATGTGTGTAGAAATGGCCTCCTTTTATAGGCCAAAAGGGCTGCCCTCTCTTATGAGAGACAGCCATGTGTAGCCGCCCTTGTGCGAATAAGTCCAAATCGGACCCTCCAATCCGCCCATGTGTGGCCGCCCTTGAGAAGACAAGTCCACTTTTGAATTCGGCCACTCGCCATTGAATTTGGCCACCGGTCACCGGCCATTGACTTCCGACCACCGGCCATCGGCCATTGACTACCGGCCACCGGCCAACCGACCGGTTGTTTTCCGACCACTTTCCGGCCGCCGTCCGGCCATAATATTCCGGCGAAAAAGAATATTCCGACGAAAAAAAAGTCTCAGGAGCGGAGAAAAAGTCTCGGGGGCCTCCGCCCCCGAGGCCTTTAAAGTTGCCCCTGATTCTTGTCCGTGAAAATTTTGGTTTCCGGTGAGTGATTTTCCTTCACGCACGATGGCTTCTCCTCATAATGGGGGCCTTACAAATGTGCGCTTTTACCACAGAAAATTACAAAGGGTAAATCAGGCTCCAATACAAAAAACAATACAAAACTGCTACACAAATGAAAACATCTAAAGTGTATTGTAGGATAATATAAAGAGCTTTACAAAAGGTTTCCTAGCAAAATTCATTAGTTAATCTCTCATCCTCTATGAGATCTGATGCACCAAAGATGTCTATCTCAATTTGTACTTCTGCATCTTTGTCAGGACGAACTCTACTTCTTCGTCGCTCTTCGCATCAGCTTCACTATTTGACACCTTATCTCTAGGTTTAGACAATTGCTCAATGTTGACAGCCACCTCAAAATCTAAACTTAAAGTTGGATTTGGTCCTGCGCTTTGTTCATGAATCACCACTTTGAGCTTAACATCCAATCCTTCATGCACTTTCTTGCTAAGCGGAGCAACTTGAACGACACAGAGCCAATAAGGTTTAGACAGATCATTCTCATCATTTTCTATCCGTAGTGGATCGTGTATGAACACAACTTGTTCACAATGCTGCAGAAGTACAAATGTATCCCGCACATCTGTCCACACCCGTCTAGAGTTCACTTGAATCAATCCACTCTTGTCTTTATGCACAGTTGCATTAGGGCCGCTGGTAATAACTTTGAACCACTTGAAATCAAAGATAAACATATCAAACTTTCTAAGAAAATCTTCAAGATGTCTTGGATGTAGCCAAAGTATTCAAGCTGGCTAGTCTCTGTATTCTCATCCCGGGTACTACTCCTACTTTCTTGGACGAAGCTTGCCCTAACACAACTGTCAAAAGTGACCCTTTTTTTTTCAATCCGTTGCACTCTGAAGTGCTTCCCATGCGACAACAAAGCTCCATATTTGTGATATTGCAGCCACAAAATTGAAACAGACTAAAAGTTATTAAAGCAAATTAATCTTCATGTGTAGCTCGCAAAGTAAGTTGTGAAATATACATTCCAATCGCAACCCCTTGACATCTCCTCTTCCTCTTCAGTAATCAACACCTCCACTCCTCTTTGCCTCTGAGAGTGTCGCATCTAACTACCACCCACTTGGAAAGTCAGGCAATTTTTGAAGATGATCTAGAAAAGGAAGGTTTCTAGTTGCATGGTTGCGCTTGAATTGAAGGTGATATGCCAATAACGCAGGTCATGTACTTGCTAGTACATGGGATACTTCTAGTACGACTATTTATAGAGGCGGACAGTGATGGCGCTCTTCAGTGATCGATGCAATAATTTCTCGGATAACACAAGATGTTGCGTATCCTTGGGCATTGGTGATGATGATGGGATTTTAGTTTTTCACTTTAATTCATCTTTATTTTGTATCCAGACATTGTATCAGTTTGGTCTTTTTAGGACGTTTACTATAACATTTTATTTCATTTCATTTCTCTCTTCTCCATTCTCAAATAAGAGAACCCTTCTGCAGATCTCGTGTGCGGCTCTGATGTTGAGCTTAGTAATGCCTTCACGTGTGTAGAAGCAACAATGTCCATTGAAGGGTTGTACGAATAGACAAAAGAAATTTACACAAAAATGGGCTACTTTCATGATGACAAGCAAAAGACTTGCACAAAAGGTTCAAGAGCAGTAATCAACACGACCATCTTGTCATTAGTGATTTAGCGCAAGAGGCAGCTAGGTCCATAAACCAAGCCTCCTCCACACCATGTTTCCATTTGCAGAGAGCAACAAAACTGGCCACATCTGGCTTCTTCATGAGGCTAGTACATCAATCTGATTTGGTGTAACCCTCCCTAAGCAACACACAATATCTGAGTTGTAGACATGTAGGCTGCAAAGTAGTAGAGATTTGATAGGCCATACTCAGGTAGAAGGTTCTAAAACTTCCTTGAGACATTTCTCCCTGAAACGACTCTATGTATTGGATCTTTTGGTGGCACTTAAGAGTTCAATACCCACTTTAGATGCCAATAGATGGAGATGCTTCTGTCCATTATCACTACACACTTTGAGATGGACTTCTGTTCGCCTGCCATGGAAAATGTCGTACTCTCAGTTGTTTTGTCTATATTTTTTCTGAAGCAAGGAATTATGGTGGGCCAATCCCCCTATTCATTTGCGAAACCTCAATGGTCTATACTCTCCAGAAAACAAGGTAAAAGTAGACATCTCGTATGATTTCAATCTCGCAACTCTGTATAACCGTTGTGACTTGAGAATAATGAAAGCGAGGACTTGAAAGATGTAGACAATGAAGATGCTACCAGTGAACCTGCCCAAAGGCTGCAGAACATTGGTGCATCTGAACGTGTTTGTTTTTCACTGAGATGATGACCCTCAGATTGTGTTAGGGGGCAAGGGGTCCTTCTTCTTAACGTAGAGGACCCTCTTGCTACCTTAATGCTTTAGAGTGCAGAACACTACCCAAAATGGGTGTAATTTCATTACGCTCGGCCAAGCTGATTGGGCAAGATTATTCAAAAAAGGGGTCATCCGCGTTAATGTAGAGAACCCCCCCTCCTTGTCAAATCATGCACGACATTGCTTCTCGTATGCAGGTCTTTGGGACTTTGCAGCGACACAACCAAGGGACCACTTGTCTTGCGCTTCGGAATATTACATTCTATCCCATGGACTTTGAGTAGGTGATCCATCATGTCCCCTGGTCGCAAGTAGTGTGCATGCTGACTACGACATGCATCATCAACAAGACACATACATGCTTTTCACCCATCCTCAAGCACGATGTCATCAAAAAACTTTGGATTGCTACTTGCAGCCATGGTGCCTAGTACACTACAACAATGTAGGCAAAAAAGGTTGCATTCGCCTTAGTGTGCGTATTGGTGTGAATGAAAGAGAGAGAGCCGATTGATCATCTGCAAGCTTGCATTTGTGTGTGTGTGTGTGTGTGTGTGTGTGTGTGTGTGAAAGAGAGTGAAAGAGTAAAACCTGATGTCAAGAACCCCTACTCCAAGCTCCCGAGCTTGTGCCCCTTCTCTGCGAATGTGCCTTCATGCATGGAACGCTCCTCACCTACCTTGTGAACTGCCACACGACTGCGTGAACTGCCCGTCGTCACGCAATCTGCCAAAATTGGAGATGGCGTGCTTAGCTGAGAAAATTGAAGTCTCGATTCCATTATTCTCCAGGGATTCCAATTAAATTCCCATGAGACATCAACGCTACTGTGCGCTCCTTGCCGCATTGTCGAAGCAAGGGCCTTGCCTAACACTGTGTGCGAGCCATAGACGGCTCCAAGCACACAACTAGCTTAACTAGTAAGCTCAAAAGAGGGCAATGGTGTGTCACTCACCGCTCTATGCTCCTGCCGTGGAGGATTCCTCGTCGCAAAGAAGAAGGAGACACCGCTACGTCGCGCTCAACCGCTTCACCGCCGTCGTGCCACCGCAATGCTCGATCGCACTCTCTCTCTCTCTCTCACACACACACACACACATACACACACAAGGAGGTGAAGAAGAAGAAGATGGAGATGGAGATGGAGCAAGAGCACTCTTCTATTGCACAAATGAGAGAATGAGTGAATTTTAGGTTTAGTTGGCTTTTATATGAGCTCATCCCATTCACACTTGGGCGCCCATGCTTAGCCAACTAATCCCTTGAATGTCCCAGTTAGAGTGCGCCTCTCATCGGCGATCACTCTTACCCTTTTCCTATTGGTCGGACAAGCCCGGTAGCTGACTCTACCAAATACATAATACACGTCTGTCATAGGTGATGGGGTGTCCGTGATCCGTGAGGGTTAACATGCCCCCCTTCCCGATGTAGATTCCATCCTCGGAAGCTATTGAGTTGAAGCTCGTTCATCGAGGTGGAAGAGCATTTGAGATGAATGTCCTTAGCCTTCTTTAGTCACTGCAAAATCAAACAACATTGGCACAGTAATTGCATTCTCATAAGTGATTAAAAAGCATATGGAGTTTTAGGTAGACAAATTGATTGGTAAAAGAATTTCAAACAATTTGTGAGCAATGAACATTAAATTGCAATGTAATCAAATGCATAAACAGATGTAAAGGTAAAAATTAAACAAGTCTGGGGTCGCTAATTTGACGGTCGAAAGGCACTAGGGATCGAATATTAATACCATGGGTAAGCTTCTTAATTTTGTGTGGTCAATTAAGTTGTTTAATCGCGAGAGCCAAGTATTCATGTTCGAGGGCTGACTAGAGGCTATATCTAGAAGACCTTGTAGTTAAGCTACCATAAAAGGAATTTCTCATGAAATCATCGCCTGACTGATTACTTTTTCTTTGACCCCCCAAAGTCTTTTCACAGTGATTCAATTTTGATGTGTGTGCTTATTTTGTATGCCTTGGGTTTTTTGCTTTTCAAGTAAAAGCGCCCATACTGGGAACCTCTAGGGCTCTAGTACTATAGGCAATACATGTGAGTGAAGTACCAAATCAAGCTGAGATTTCTCTTCCAGCTTAAGATTTTACAGTGTGGCACTTTGATTTTTTGTTTGTTCATTTTCAGCATTTTAATTTTGTAACTTTGGGGGGTCATATAACACTGATACACCTCCCCAGGCTCATCACACTAGTAAAATCCCTTTATAATACTTAAGCGAAAGGTCAATAGGGTCAAGCCCACTAGAAAGCCCTAGTACATTTCACACAATGCTGCCTAAATCGGATTAAGAACCTAAGTAACCATTGATTATTAGGAAGGCATTCCCCATGGTATTAAGAGAAGATTTCTAACACCTAACTTGGTCAAACTAGCTTAGTCGGACTGCTTGATTTTTAAACTTAGACAAGTGATTATGACAAAAAATTACATTGAATTAAATGTTTGATACTAAGCAAATGCGGTGAATATTAGGCTACCAATCACAATTAAAGCTGACAATCATAGATGCAAAAAAGATAAGGGGTAATGCTAATGGACAAGAAACACCTGTTTGTTTCGATGGTCGTGCTTGATTTGAAGAGTGAGTCGAGATAAATATTCCATGAAGGTCCAAATCCAACCAATAGCAACACGCTCCTGTACACACTAGGAAACAAAAGGAATACCTCCAGGAGGCACATTAGTGGAAAAAGGTACCAACACTTATTGAACACAACAAAAAACATAAGGAACCCTAACCTAATTATTTGCACTCCCCCTAGAGAGTCAAGGGAATAGGATATTGTAGAGGTTGGGGGGAAACCCTAAGGCTAAACCCCTATCTTCGTTGTCGAGATAAACAAAGTCATCATCCATGCGACCATATGTGCCATCCGTGTAGTCGTGTAAATTTTCTTCTTCATCATAGGTGCCCATGTTTACTAAGAATGTCACTAGACGCCTATAGTCATCTTGGTCAAAAGGGTAGGCTTGTGCAATGGGAGAAACGCTCTCTACTAAGTATGGATCAGACCTGGTTAAGAGACGTATCAGCCATTCTAACTCCTCAAAATTCCTCTCACATGCTAGCGTACCTATCAAATCCCATTCACATGCAAGCATTGGAAAGACCATGTGAAATATTTGTGAAAAGTAACGAGGGTACCTCTCACCCAAGGCAGGAGTGGATGACTCTAGCGTACTAGCCATATTTGTACACGCAAATAGATGATGGTTAGAGTGCAAATATTACAAGGGTCGTGTTCTTGTTGCATAATTTGTTTTTATGATTTGTGTTATGGCTGTTGCTCTTTTACTTTTTTATCTTGTTTTTGGGAGTATAAGGCTTTATATATACATTCCCTAAGATCGGAGATTAAGAGGTCAGGGAGAAAGGTTGAGAGGGAAGCAAGTGAATGATGGATGTCCACAAACACTCCCCCCTTCCTTGGGTAGATCATACCATTTGAAATGATGTCGTCACCCTTTGAAACCAATTGTTCCAGTTGGTAATAGGTGAGGATTTTTGCCAGTAGTTTTCTATTACCCTAGGTGCCTCGTCAAGTTGTAAGGGTGGTAAGGTACTCTCACAGGATCGAACTTGAAGTGGTTCATCAGGTGATTCTTGAACATTGGGAGGTGTGGATTCTTTTGTAGCTTCATGGAGGTCCACTACTATAGATGGAGGCTGTGTAGAAGCTTTTACCTCTATGGATGTATTACATGAGGAGCTAGAAGCTTCATGGAACTCCCCCCTTCCTGATCTAGGTGGAATAAATTGGTTTTGCCTTGGAGCCCAAACTAGCTCTGGACTAGGTGTGTAGCATTCTGTGATCTTTCCCTTCCCACGGTCTGCCATTGGCTTTAGCGTTTCACTATTTGACTCATATGGGTTTGTTGTCGATATGGAAGGACACATTTTACGTTTAGGTACCCAAATTTGCTGATTTCCATCATAGTAGCCTTGGGCTTCTAATAGTTGTTTTGGAATCCATCGTGATTTGGTCTTGACTCTCCTAGGGCGCGCTCTTGGTTTTCCCGGGAAATGTTTTCTTGGAATGGATGGGAGGGTTGAGGTAGTTGGAAGTAAGGCCTTGGGGACCCATTGATATGTACTCTTAGGTCGTGCAGGTTGAGTACTTGCAATATTACTGCTTGCTGCAACTACAAGTGTTGAAGTGCTAGATTCATGGGTAGCCGGCAAAGACGAGTTAACCACCTTGTCTTGTGAATGTTGGCTATCCTTCAACTTTGCTAGACTTTGCAACGTAGGTGAGTTTGCTTGAATGATAGGGGTAAGAGTCGGTGGTCGCGTCGTGACACTACCAGTATCCCAATCAATAGTGCATTTGGTTGCCAACATCCACGTGCGTCCCAGGTTTACGGTACCTTCCATAGCTCCCGCGGGCATGAATAGAAACCTTTGCACTATGCTTCCATTTTCATAGACAACAGGGGTCTGAAGGACTCCAAGAATAGCAGTTTTCTTTTTATTAATGCCCTTGACTTGCATCGTACTCGGGGATAGGGTCGGTTTCCCTAATTGACACCAAACTCCATAGGATAACAAATTGTGTTTAGCTCCCGTATCTAATAAGGCATTGTATAGTAGTTTCCCATAGGGGCTATTTAGCTCAATTGGGTATCGTAGGGGTGGCTCAGATTCTAATGAGTCATCATCTGTGTCCTCGAAAAATGCTTGCATGATTCCCAAATTAGCCTCTCGTTGGCGTCTAAGACGTTGTTGTCGTTCTCGAGCCTCAACTCTTGCTTGGATTTTTTAAAGCTCTGCTTGTTCCTTGGAAGCCTTCTTTTGATGGATGGCTTGCAACTCTTCCTGGCTTAGAGGATCATAATATCTTTTGAATTTACTCCCATTAAGGAATCCAATGGTTTCAACTCCATCTAGAGTCTCCACACGAATGGTACCTTGCGGAGTAATTTCACACACTCGATATGGTCCCTTACCAACGTATTTCAATTTCTTCTTTTCATTACGTACCCCGTACATAAGAACTTTATCACCAACCTTGATGTCTTTATCCTTTAAATGGCTATCAAACCACTTCTTTCTCCTATCCTTCTCCACTAGAGCATTTCGCACAGCTAATTGCCTTTCTTCATCTAGCCTTTCCAGGATATATAATCTCTCCACTAAGGGGTTACCATCCCAACCTTCTTGAGAAGCTACTCGAAGACTAGGAATGACAAACTCCCATGGCATAACTGCTTCTTGGCCATACACCATCTTAAACGGTGTGCAATTAATAGCAACTTTATACGTAGTACGATAAGCCCATAAAGCTGATGTAAGCTTTAGGTCCCAATCAGTGCGATGAGCCTCGACTATCTTTGTCAAAATGGAGATGAGAGTTTTGTTGGTACTCTCAGCTTGGCCATTTGCTTGGGGATAATAGGGTGTAGACTTGTGGTGAGATATCATGAAGTTTGATGTGAGTTCTTTTATTACTTCATTTATAAAATGAGTTCCATTGTCACTCACAACTTCAAAGGGACATCCAAAACGTGTGATAATGTTCTCAAAGAGGAACTTAGCTGCTGTTTTTGCATCTGCCTTTCGTGTTGCTTTTGCTTCAGCCCATTTGGTTACATAGTCGATAGCGACAATGATATATCGTGATTGCGTGTTACGTGCAGCCGGGCTAATCTGTCCTACAAAGTCTAAGCCCCACTTTTCAAATGGTTGGGTTACCTTGATGGGATGTAGAGGCATCCTATCCCTTCTTTGTGGCTTGTTGAAGCGTTGGCATTCATCACATCCCTTTGCAAAAAGTGATGCATCCTTAAACAGAGTGGGCCACCAATAGCCTGACTGTAAGATCTTTTAGGTAGTCAACTTTCCTGAAAAGTGACCACCAGCTACGCCCATGTGTGCCTCTTGTAGAATATATAAATACTCATCCTCGCGGGCACAGCGTCTAAGAACATCATCTTTTCCTCTCTTATAGAGAGTTCCAGCCAGTAAGCAATAGGGTTCGCATTCCTTGATTAATTTTCGAGCTATATCTTTTCGCAGTTCTTTGGGTGGAAAACCATTAACTAAGAAGTTAACAATCTTTTCACTCCATTCAGGCATTGTCTCAACAATGAACAAAGGAGTATCAGGCAATTCATCATCAACCCCCGTAGGAGCTTTGCCATTAGGGATACGAGATAAATGATCTGCCATGACATGTTTCCTCCCACGCCTCACAACAACAGCGAAGTCAAACTCAAGAAGAATTAACAACCATCGTGTAATTCGACCTGTGGAACACGGCTTGTTTACCAAATATAGAAATGCTTGATGATCAACATAAAACACAAACTTGGTAGCAAGAAGGTAATAGCGAAATTTCTTTACTGCGTAAATCATAGCTAGACCTTCGCGCTCTGTAGTAGTGTAGTTCATCTCGGCATCATTTAATTGGCGACTTGCAAAGCTAATAGGGTAGTCCAATTTATGTTCTCCTGGTTGAGTTAGAACACACCCAATAGAAAAATTTGATGCATCAATATGCACATGAAAAGGTACATTCCAATCAGGTGTTCGCAGGATTGGAGCACTTGTTAGGGCCTTCTTTAATAACTCATAAGATTGATGACATTCTTCCGTCCAGTGAAACTCGATAAGAAGCTTGTACAATGGACGCGCTATCTCGACAAAGTTTAAAATAAATCTTCGATAATAACCAACATGGCCCATAAATCTTTGAACTCCTTTATAGTTCGTAGGTGGTGGCAAATCGGCAATGGCTTTAATCTTACTCTCATCTGTGGATATCCCGTTCTTGGACACTATATGCCCTAGAATGACTCCATGCTTAACCCAAAATTGGCATTTGAAAGGGTTCAATGAGATGCGATAAAATCTGCACCTTTCAAATATTTTTCGTAGATATAACAAATGCTTCTCCCAAGAAGAATAAACACAAAGGTCGTCTAGGAAAGCTTCACAAAACTCCCTTAGAAATTCTTTAAACGCAGTGTTTATTAATCGTTGGAATGTAGAAGGGGCATTCGTTAAGCCAAAAGCCATAACACGAAATGCAAACACTCCAAACTCTGTGATAAAAGCAGTTTGAGCTTGGTCCTCTAATGCAATTGTGATTTGATTGTAACCAGAGTACCCATCTAAAAAGCTATAAGCTTCCTTGCCCGCAACTCTTTCAAGCACATGTTCTGAATATGGTAAGGGATAATGATCTCTCTTAGTGGCTGCATTAACTTTCTTGAGGTCCACGCACACTCTTAGTTTCCCATTCTTTTTTGGCACAATGACTATTGTAGAAACCAATTCTGAGTGCTCAATAGGGTATATGAATCCACATTGGATAAGTTTTTCAATCTCCTCTTGTACAATTTTGGCGTACTTAGGATTCATTGGATAGGGTCGTTGCTGGACGGGTTTAGCAGTGTTGATCATGGGAACTGTATGTTGCACCACAGAAGGTGGAACGCCCTTCATGTCATGATATGTCCAAGCAAAGATATCCTTGTATTCCTTGAGGAGCTCCTTAAGTACAGCCTCTTCAGTTTCGGTAAGGTCTTGAGCAATAAAGACTGGTTTAGACTCCTCATCTGGTTCTGCTAATTCTATCTCTTTAACTACCGCTGGACCATCATAGACTCCACTGCTTTCATTGGTAGGTGTTCGTTGGGCCGTATGTAAGTCAACAGGCTCTTGTCCTGACGGAGACCTTTCTTTTAGTTCTGCCTCCTTTTGTTGTTGTGCTAACTCTCGATTTTGACATCTTCTTATATTTCGACTCAATTTCGGCTCTGTAACCTCCAATTGAGCGAGGTCAATGGGTCGCGGGCTGCACCACATGACACTCTGGAGATGTTCACCCCAATTGTCTACTAGCTTTCGATGAGCATCACATGCCCCTAGATAGCTAAGCCATTCTGCAGTAGATCTTTCCTTGTTTATCCTAGCTCTCACATTTTCTCGATATCGTCGTCTCTTATATGACCTTTGTTTCTTGTTAAGGTTTTCATTTTGGTAAATGTTTGAACTCGACTCGCTTGATAGGTCTTCGCTTGTATCTTCTTCACTCTCATATAAATTACCATAGATGGTCGTACTAGACCTTGAGTGTTCAGTTTCTATACTTGGCTCACTCGATGTTTCCTCAGGTTCTGAATCCATTTCTCCCTGAGATTCCGTTTCTGATGTGTATTGGCCTGAAGCCTTTGAGGAATCATCGGTTTCACTCTCAGGTAGGTGTGCCTCTTTCTTATCATCGGATGTTACATGCGCTACACCTAACATGTTTACTGGTGCAATGTGTGGTATCTCTTCCCCATCTGGTGTTACCCAGGTTGTTCCTCTAGCTCCCCATGTATCTATAGTTGCCGCTAGGTGTACCCAATCGACATTGTCTGACTCAGCCATTCCGGGTAGGATATCCATATAAGGAGAGTTCTTCCCAATATCCGTGTCTTCGTTACACGTGTAACAATACTGTAATGGAGCTGAGTGAATTGTTGTGTCTGATTGATTATCAATGATGAATTTATTTCCTAGAGGATGCGTTCGACCACTTAAAAGATCAACTCGAATGACAGAGTCTTGGAACTGTAAGTAGACGTGGTTTTTGGACCAGTCATGCACCATTTTTGCTTCCCTCATGAATGGACGCCCTAAGATCATCTCAAATGACATAGGATGCTTGGAAAAATCCATAACAATGAAAGTCTGCCTTACCTTGTGTCCCAAGACCTTGATCCTGAGATCCTTAAGCATTCCAATAGGCGTAACAATAGATCCATTAGCCATTTTTACCACTACGCTTGTGGCTTCAAGGTGAGGTCGCCCCATAGACTCCCAACAACTCTTTGTCACCATGCTGACTCCCGCACCACCGTCAAGGACCCCCTTTACAGTTAATCCTTTAGTAGTGATTGGTAGAGTAGCATTAGATTCATCACCTTCAAAGTATTGCCCCAACTTGTTAACGGGTACTTCAATTACAGATTCATGTCCCGCTAGGTCAGATGGTGGTGCTAAATGTTCCTCATCATTCATTACCGAGTCAGGTTTGTTCATATGTGCAAACTGTGGTAATCCGGCCTGTAATTCTCCATTGAGGAAGGCTCGAAGAGCTGAGACTAGCTCGGGGTCTTTATATAGTTTGGACATGATGGTGGTTCTAACTTCTGAAGACATGAAATCCATCAATTTGGCAACATTTAATGGCATCTTGTGGGACGTAGGACCCTGACAAGAGAATGGTGAAGATGGAATCTCCACTTCCTCAAGGGGGTCAGGTATTCCCTCACCAAACATTCTCTCTAGTAGGAAAGGTGTGTGTCCACTTTCAGATGTCCTACCCTCACTCTCTTCCCGAATGATACTGGGTATAGCTAACGGCCTGTAGTTCTTGTAAGGTTGAACTTGTGTGGGAAACACTGTGTCCGACATCTGGATATGTTTGGGTTCAGGTTCTAATGTTCGTTGAGTTTCTTCCACCAAATCCCTTAGTTGTTGGACTCGTTCAATTTCCACTGTTGGGTTTGGATAGGTTCCAATCTTTCTCTTGCAATCCTCATTTTTCGTCTCTCGTGGCTTATCTTGGGGGTTCGCAACTGTGTGGTTTAACTTTGAATACTCTTTTGGTGTTCGTCGTAATTCCTTCTCGTGATCCTCCTCACTGGCTTTTTCCTTTGTAGTAACAGTTTTGGTCTCCATGGTCTCTATCGAATCTGAGTCATCCTCAGGGTCATTCATATACATGGGATCCTCTCCTGTCCCTATGTTAGTCTTTGAACTAGGTTTTGAGCTAGAAGCATTAAGGGATTTCTTTCTTCGTGTTTTCTTCTTTCTCGCTTGGCCAATGGATGCAGCATCTCTCTCTTCGAGGATGTAATTTTGCTTTTGGAGCATCGACTGTGTGAGTGCATTCACTGGTGCTATGTTTATAGTTGGTGGTGTCCCATCAACAATCTCTATTAAGTTCAATGGTGTGATTTTCGGTGCGTTTGGATTGTTAGGACACTGTGCGATCAAATGATCTATGCCACAACGATTACAAATGAGTATTGGCATTGCCAATGCACTCCCTTGACTTGTTTTCATTAGTGCAACATTCTTTTGCATTCTAATGGGGCACTCAGCTACTCGATGTGGTCCACCACATTCGTAGCACTGAAGAGGTGGTCTCCTGGCAAAACTATTAATGTTTTGGCCTCTTGCTGCTAGCGCAGTAGCTTGATATACCGGTTTGATTTGTCCCCAATGGTCTTCCATATAGTACATGGGACACTCCTCAAGCATGTCAACTCCATAGGTGATACTAGGGTCTATGTCCCCTTCGCAATCTACATAAGTACTAGATGACTCGCAACCTATTTGGTTCATAGGTGTAACTCTTGGATGAGGGGGTTGCGGTCCTAGCACTAGAGGTGGCAACGATGTGGTTTGGACCACATTTTGGGTTCTAGGGACCATGTGCTGTAATGGCAACTGTTGCTCCATGGGTGGGGTAGGCATCAATGCAGGAACTCGAGGTGAGTCTGCCCAAGCTATAGGCGGTCTATTTTCCATGATGCGTTTAAGCATTAGGCAATCCTTCGCTTGATGGCCATACCTACCACACGCATTACAAGTCCTATTAAACTTTACTCTGAAAGTAGGGCATTCACTCGTAGTATGTGGGACGAAGCAAATTGAGCACCATTGTTGCTCCCTTCTTGGATACATATGAGTGTTTTGTGGAGCACGATTACCCCTAAGGCTTTCTTGGATGGCCTTGGTGAGATCTACCAAAGTCATCTCAGATATCGTTTGCTCTTTCACGATTGGATTTATCTTTATTGGCTCATGCCTTGATGCTTGCGAGCTACTTGACTTCGGCTCGGCAGACACTCTTTCTCCTGCAATCATTAAATTATCCTCCAATTAGATTGCATTCATGGTGACTGCTTCCCAAGTAGTGATACCTCTAATAACTAGCCGATTATAGATACTTGCATGTCGTAGTCCCCTAATGAATCTATCGAGCAATTGGTTGTTGTTGAATCGCTCATTTGGATTGCATCGAGAATTCAAATTCTTTAGGCGACTAATGAAGTCTCTCATGGATTCACCTTCTTCTCGTTGGGCTTTCTGGAGCTGAGAGGCTACACCCCAAAGTACTCCCTCTCGTATGTATTCTTTTAAGAGCAGTCTCCTAAGAGTAGAGTAGATCGTTTTCTCTTCTACTCTTAAGGTTCTATACCAATCTCCAGCCTTTCCGCTTAGGGTCAAACTGAAAGCCTTACACTTATGTAGCTCATTGTGCTCTTCCAAGGAATTGCACACATGTTCAAAGACTTCCATATGATTTCTAGCATCTCCGTCTCCACTGAATTTCTGTGTGAGCTTAGCTACTTGAACTACCTTGCTCCTAGGCTCTCTATCAGGTGCACTACGCATGTTTTTCGCAATAGAGCGACCGATAGTTTGAGCAAATGCTGCCAAATCTCCTATTTGAGCAGGTATAATGGATGTATGTGCTCTTGGAACCACATGTGAGATGGGAGTTGGCCTTGGCCTTGGCATACGTGCGGCTCTTGGGTCCCAAATTTCGTATGGTGGTGTACCAGACGGTGGTCCAAAGTTTACAGGTGTGGCCCTAGGCATAGGGGGTGCCTGATATGGCATGTTATTATTAAATGGCATGGCTCCACTTGTATAAGAGCTTGGATAATTCCATTGTGGATTGTAAGCTCTTGGAATAATCGGAGGTGTAGGAGCTACATGAGGCTGAGGTACGACAGGTGCACATGATTGATACATCCATGTAGGTATAGTTGGGGGCACTGTGCTACTAGGCATCGGGGCAGTGTTAACAAATGATCATCATGGTGTACTTCTTGTCATGCTCACCATTGGGATATGCATGGTAGCCGTAGTATCATTAAGATAAAGATGAGCTAGATCTGGAAAGGTAAAGCTGCCACTTGTGGGGTCAGATTGTGCTGAGGCTCCTGGCGAAACAACATATGGAGGATCAATGGGGCTCACTGAGGGAGTCTCTATTTGTGACAGGGTTGGTTGGTTGGCCTTTCCCGTATCCAAGAATCTCATTAGGCCTGTTGAAGGCATGTTGATCCCTGTGTTCTGTCTTTCTAACTCGACAATCCTATGGAGGACATCACAGACTTTCTGTTGTTTCTCATCTATGCTAGTAGCACCCGATGTGGATTGTAGAACATCTAACCAACCCACATGATAGGTGTGTCTTGTGTACCGATTAGTTAAAGCTTCTGCTTGTAGGTCATACTCCCAATTTTCGTTTAGGAATATCCCATCTAGGCCTGGCGTGATGGAGGTTTCCCTTGAAGTGGAAGCATTATTGCTCCCCATAGCTTGCCCCTCCATGACTGCCACCTTGGGAGAACTCGGTTGCTCGACTGGCATGATTGTTGTCATAGGAGCCTTTGCTTTCAGGGCTCGAATTTGTTCTAGCTTTCATAGGTTCTCAATTTTCCTCTCCCTTGTTGCTTGCATATAGCGTTCGATCTCTTGTACTTCGGCAAGACTCCTACCATCAAGTAGTAAAACCTCAGAGGGAGATAGTCCTAAAGGATCAGGAGGTGTAGTGGATGGAACATTCACATGCACACTCTCAAGAAGCATAGGGTCCATTTTAGGCATGAATGAAAAATTTACTTCCCCACTCCCTTCATTTATTTCATTAACCGCATGTTCGGAGCGAGTAGCTCTACTAAGGGTCTCTTTTAAGCGGCTAAACACGCTGGACCCGGGCCGTGGGCCCATGGCATGCATGTCTTGACTTGAACTATCAGGGTTTGGTGTAGGATACCCCTCCATGACTTCGTAGTCAGAGGAAGAATCACTAGACGCGATATGAGGATCTTGGGTCGCGCTACCTTGAGTCCCGGCCGAAGGTCCAGAACCTAGGGTGGAGGAATAATGGGTGCCCGTGTAAATGGAGGCACTACCAATATGCTCGTGCTCTAACACTCGTCCAGAGCGTAGGTTCATATGACTTGGATCGCTTAGAAGTGTCAGTGAGGGCCCGTGAAGGCTACTCACCTAGTAATTTTGGGTGTTTTGCAACCCAAGTCTTTTCTTATTTATTTATTTTTTGATTTTTTGGTCCTTTTTTTCTGACCCAGCTATAGAATAGAATGTATGATAGCTCAAAACGAGCGTCTCGGTCAGAGGGACATGCCGTGCTTTACAACCCTCCATTTGGTCACTTTATGCCCTCGGAATCCCTAAAACCGTCAATTTCTAGTGGGGAACTAGGCCCAAATTAGAAAGTCTAAGGGTGCAAGTGGGAAGAGAAGGAAGGAGAGTGGAGGACTTGCCCCACATGCTCTCATTCCCTCTTGAGGGGGTAGGGTATATATATAAGAGTGAGTCTAGTATATATCATAAGACTGAGGACTGAGGCCTGGGCCTGGGCTTGGGCTTGGGCTTGGGCTTGTTTCTTTTTTTTTTTTTGGGCGACGACCGTGTGCGGTTTTGGTGACCCTTTCTTGGCCACACACTGTCACCTACCTACCCTCCCAGTCAACAGCTCACAGCTCACAGATAGCTCACTACCTTATCTACTTACTAAGAGTGCTGCTAACCACTAACTAATCTACTAACTAATCTGTTAACTGCTTACTAACAGTGAGCTAACTATCCACCTACTTCCTCTCTCACTACCTTACTGTGCAAAGACTGTGTGCAGGCAAACCTTGACAGAAAACTGTGTGCAGACTGTGTGCAAGCAGAAATTGCTAACTGCCTTCCTACTTATTCATTCATTGCAAACAAGCTAACGACTACTAATTGTGCAAAGACTGTGTGTAAACAGAAAACACAACATTATGCAGAAATCACAGAACTTGCAGACAATACAAAAAATAACAACTTGCAGAAAAACAACTCATTCCACTTCCTCTTCCTCTTCCTCTTCTTTCCTACTACAAACAACTCATAGGAGAAGCACAAAGTGCCTCTTGGGCTTAGTGCAGGGCGATTCCCCGATAGCAGTGCCAAAAATGTGCACTCCTTGCCGCACTGTCGAAGCAAGGGCCTTGCCTAACACTGTGTGCAAGCCATAGACGGCTCCAAGCACACAACTAGCTTAACTAGTAAGCTCAAAAGAGGGGAATGGCATGTCACTCACCGCTCTATGCTCTTGCCGTGGAGGATTCCTCGCCGCGAAGAAGAAGGAGACGCCGCTACGTCGTGCTCAACCGCTTCACCGCCGTCGTGCCACCGCAATGCTCGATCGCACTCTCTCTCTCTCTCTCACACACACAGACATACACACACACAAGGAGGTGAAGAAGAAGAAGATGGAGATGGAGATGGAGCAAGAGCACTCTTCTATTGCACAAATGAGAGAATGAGTGAATTTTAGTTTTAGTTGGCTTTTATATGAGCTCACCCCATTCACACTTGGGCGCCCATGCTTAGCCAACTAATCCCTTGAATGTCCCAGTTAGAGTGCGCCTCTCATCGGCGATCACTCTTACCCTTTTCCTATTGGTCCGACAAGCCCGGTACCTGACTCTACCAAACACATAATACACGTCCATTGTAGGTGATGGGGTGTCCGTGAGCCGTGAGGGTTAACATCTACAGATTCGCCTTGCATCCCCCACCGTTGATCCCACCTCCAAAAGGAGGTGTCGTTTAGTGACAACTTAGTGCCTTAGAATTAGAACGCTGCCAAAAATGGGTGTAATTTCATCAAGCCCAGCCAAGATTGGGCAAAATTATTCGAACAAGAGGTCATCCACATTAACGAGAGGACTCCATCCCCCCCCCCCCCCCCCCCCCCCAACACACACACACACACACACACACACACACACACACACACACACACACACACACACACACACACACACACACACACACACACACACACACACACACACGCACACACACCAAGCTTAGTGCCTTAAAGTGCACGTGGGTTGCAAAAAAATGGAGTAATTTCATTAGGCTTGGCCAAGATTGGGCAAGATAATCCGGGCAAGGGGTCCTTTGCATTAACACGGAGGATCCTTGATTGCGAGCTAGGTATTCCTTTCGGGACCTCTAGAGATAAGCTTCCCCTTTTTTAGCCCACCCTTGTAGCAATTAACGCATTGCCCTTCCCCAATTACTTGAACAAATCTCACTGAGAAGGGAACTTCATCAAGTCCCTTTTCTCCACTCCAGAGTCCGACCAAACTGTTTTGACCTTTGGATCATCGTATAAAACAAGATTCCCTCTCTTTTCTCTATCACTCAATGCTTGTGCTAACTAATGGTGACACCTTCCAATCAGGTGAACAATCACTAGATCTTGTTGTTCTACTTAAATCATCAGAATGCATTACACAAATCCTATCCTTGTGAGTTGAAACTTGAAAATCAAATTTTTTGACTTTCTACCTTGATTGTCTCTTTCTATTTTCCTTGCAATTGAGCCAATGAAGTAAACCAGCATACTCAAGCTCTTCTGAGGTGAATTGGCCAACATCTTATCCTTCTTCATTATGACGGAATGATTTTTTGGTAGAGACCAAAAACTTAATTGAGTTTTAATTTTTTTGGATATCAAGTGTCCAACCTCGTCATCTCTAACCACCATTGATTAACCTTGCAATCTTGAAAGCCATCCTCCTCTATGTCTAGGGAATATCTTGTGCACAATCACACCCAACACAACTAGCAAGAAATCTTTGCATGTCATCCTTATTTTGGGAAATGTTGCTAGACAACTTTTAGTAATGGATTCTCAAGCCCTCAAGCCTCACAAGCAACAATATTACTTGAAATCTTGCACGACACATTGCTCTTAGTCTCCATCATAATTAGCTTTCACCATAGTTTGTTGCATTACCCTCAATCAACAAAGAGTGGACCTTTGAGCAATTGCTCCATCACCACTGTACAAATTACATATAATTTTTTGCACCTCACTTTTGGCCTTCCACTATGCACCAAGAGTTCCTCCTTTAGTTCACCAAGAACGTTGCTAGCCACTAGCCTACTCTCATCTCACAAGCCCTATTTTAAACTCCCTAAATTTTCCACAAGCTAGTAAAAACTGGACATGTCTCTTCAAGTACTGTATGGAAGTTTTCTTTCAGGGAATATCTTGTCAACACTTAATAGAATGACTAACCTATCTAAGGTAGCCTTTCAAGTTCTCTCAAATTCTTTGAGCTCTGGGCACAACGAAGCTGGTTTCCTAGCTAGCCCTATCAACCTCTTTCCTTGCCTTTTTATAGATCGAACCTTTTAATATCTCAACAAAATGCTAAGTAAGCCTCTCAAACTTATCTTAACCTTGGCCTTTGCAGATTTGCTATAGCTCCATTGTCTTACCTATTTCAAGTCTTGTAACTTTTGCTTAACCTTGCCTATTGCAAATTTTTTCATTTGCAAGATCTCTAGTGTCTTATCAAATACAACTCTTATAAATGTTGCTTCATCCTGACTGGTGTAGATTTTCTCATTGGTAACTCTACTTATCTCCCTCTTTTAGAATACTCTGTGGTGCCTTTTGCGGTATTTACTACGTTGAAATTTCAATCTTTATGGTAGGCCCCTTTAACCACTCCCTATAGAGCCCTCTAAGATTCTCAGATTGAGCTATCAAGTCGGCCTTTTAAGGCTCTCAGAGTAAAATTTATTTTATGATACCTAAACCCTTCTTCCTCTAGGATTTTTTACCTCCTATTACCATACTCCTAGCCCCTCTTACCCATAGCCACAAGCACCAAGCTTCAATATCTAAACCATCACATATCTTTTGATTAACCTTGCTAAAATTGTGGACATAACCTTTAAAAATGTTGATGGCTGAGAGGTGGAGCCCTTTCTTATCTAATTAGCTTTTGCCTCCCATACCCCATCCTTGTATCTCTCTGTGTGCTATTGGTTGCCGTGCCCTATAAATCAGGCTATCTATCTAAGCGTCCTATAATTGGATATGATTTCTCCATATAAAATCCCACCCACGCCACTAACTTATGGTTTGTTGAGAGACCTCTCCTTACTCACAAAACAATAAACCTATCCAATAGCCAAGCTCAAAACTTTACCCTTACCAATAGCCATGACCACAATCACAAGCTCCCTCCCTTATTCTTCTTCAATGTTTACTTGTTGTGATAATGATTTCTTTAAACCCTTACCTTTTACTACATGGATCCCCCCATCTCTTTGTTTGAGTTTACTAAATTTTCATCCAGACTTATTGTATTTGATCCAAGCTCATTGAGAACACCCCCCCCCCCCTTCCAAAAAGAAAAAAGAAGCAATAAATAAGAGGCGCAAGATCTTAATCTTTTTCATAATGCAAACTCTAAAGTGCTCAAGAGCTTAATCTCTCACATGAGAAAACTCTAAAGCTGTTTTCACAAACCCGAATGCGGATACCTTTTCTCAAGCTAGAATATTCAAATCCTTCATTTTATAATAAGCTACAACATCCTTCCTTGATACTATCCTTTTTTCATGCTCTTCAAGAATAGCCAATGACATTTTTCGTACCCCAGACAAAAGTCCAAAAGTCAGAGGTGTCTACCTCACCATTCAAAGTTGAAAACCTCAACATTCAAACTTATAAACTCTTATGCACCTTTGAAAATTGGGCCTAGTATCCCACCAATAAAACTTTTCCAACCTCCATTTATATAAATGGATACCCAAGAGATTGTTAGCTTCCCTAATGAGACCCAAGAGGTCAAAATGAGTTGGCAATTTTTCTATAACAATCTCACTTGAATCTTACTCATTTGATTTTATCCCTATATTTTTTGGAGTAGTTGCACGCTTGGCCTCTAAGAAATTTTTACACAAACCACTCAGGCTTAATAATCTAAAATATCTGTTTTTCTAAAAAGCTTCTTGGTTTTGGAAGCCTTGTGAAGAAGATATGGCTCCCATGAACTGAGGGGGAAAGACAGTGAATGGAAATAAATGTTTCTTTTAAGCATGTTATTTATATTATATCTTGAACTTCAATTCATACATTGACCAATACATTTCATTTGAAATGTTCTATAGAAAAAAAGGGTTACTCACTCAAATGTACACGTGAGTATCAAACTTTGAGTGAGGAAGCGCAATTTAGGACTCTTGTCACAGTCATATTTATCCAAAGTTCAAGAAAAATATGATGTGGATGCATCTTCCCATGATGTGGGAATGATCAAGATGAGGAGCGATGAAATACTGCCATGCTATCACCTAGTGCCTCAATTATTATCTCCACTACAAAAATGTTAGCCAATCACAATCTGAGAGGTAGGATACCACTAATGATGTGGGGGTTGTGCATAGATGGCTTCTTGGACAATCACTTGAATTGGAAATTTAGGTGACATCTTCTCAAAATTCTTTGTGAAATGCAATTTCTCTACTCCACTGATCCCTTTGTGTAGATTAATTCCTAATGAATCAATCCATAGAGTCTCTAGCCAAGTTGATGTATTTTGTGATTTTTTGATAGTCATAGTTAGGTTGATGCATTTTCTTTGAGGTGACAAAGAGTGGAAGGATCTCAAAGGTGAAAAAATTCTAGTTTGGGATGGTAATCATCATGTGAAAGCATAGATGTCATACATGTACAAAGGTAAAACGCTTTTGAAATACTTGAAATTTTTTGTTGTATTATGGAGAGAAAAATGTGCTACCATTTTTTATGTTCCTTTATTGCTAGCTTGGTCACACATCCCCTCCCACCATGTGCATGTAAGGTGTCAATTTTTGGTGGTTGAAAAAAAGTAAAACGAGATCTACCATTGTCTATGCAATCTTAGAATGAATAAGTACACTTAATTTCAGAATGGGTAAGTGCACTTAATTTTAGAATAAGTAAGTACACCTAATTTCATTTTTTAATCAATAAGTGCTAATCTTCATTGAAAAAATATATGGTATTTTGTAAATTGGTGTGCATAAGTGGAACTCCTATGCTGCCACATGAAATATATATGTTTCAAATATTTGGATTGACTAACAAAACTTCAATATTAGAGTATCTAGGTGAATATCTACTAAGGAGGTGGGTTGCAATGGAATTTAGCTTAGAGTGACTCATAGGAGAGCAATGGTACAATGCTCTTGCTATTGTTATAGGCCTAGTTGTATGGAGGTTAATGTTGGGGCTCTCATTTTTACTAGATGTAGAGCTTAATAGACATAAGAAATAGAACCAGCTGATTTGGCAATAAGAAATGTCCTTGCTCCAAGTATTGGTTTTTTTATTTTAGCCTTAGCACTCAAGGTGAAGTACCTAATGTTAGATTGCAACTGGTTCACTCCTATGTAGAATGAGGGATGTCATATGGAAAGGATCAACATTTGTGGACTAAGATGTGATTGTGCTTAATTGTAATGAGATATTTCATCATGTCTTTTGAGTGGAGAAAATCTCGCACAAATAAACCAGTTACCAATAAAAGCTCATTGAAGTAAGCTTGCAAAAAAATATCCCCCTCCATGAGCTTACTTTCCCTCCTTTTTCCCATAGTTGTACTCGCCAATATTTATGGATAGGTGGAATTCCTATGAGCCCATCTTTAGAATTTGGCACTATTTGTATTGTTTCTCTTGATGATCCAAGTGGGAATTCTAATTCAATATTAGAGTATCTAGGTGAATATCTACTAAGGAAGTGGGTTGCAATGGAATTTAGCTTAGAGTGACTCATAGGACGGCAATGATACAATGCTCTTGCTATTGTTATAGGCCAAGTTGTATGGAGGTTAATGTTGGGGATCCCATTTTTACTAGATGTAGAGCTTAATAGACATAAGAAATAGAACCAGCTGATTTGGAAATGAGAAATGTCCTTGCTCCAAGTATTGGTTTTTTTATTTTAGCCTTAGCACTCAAGGTGAAGTACCTAATGTTAGATTACAACTGGTTCACTCCTATGTAGAATGAGGGATGTCATATGGAAAGGATCAACATTTGTGGACTTAGATGTGATTGTGGTTAATTGTAATGAGATATTTCACCATGTCTTTTGAGTGGAGAAAAACTCGCACAAATAAACCATTTACCAATAAAAGCTCGTTGAAGTCAACTTGCAAAAAAATATCCCCCTCCATGAGCTTATTTTCCCTCCCCTTTCCCATATTTGTACTCACCAATATTTATGGATAGGTGGAATTCCTCTGAGCCCATCTTTAGAATTTGGCACTATTTGTATTGTTTCTCTTGATGATCCAATTGGGAATTCTAATTCAATATTAGAGTATCTAGGTGAATAGCTACTAAGGAAGTCGGTTGCAATGGAATTTAGCTTAGAGTGACTCAATAGGAGAGCAATGATACAATGCTCTTGCTATTGTTATTGGCCAAGTTGTATGGAGGTTAATGTTGGGCCTCCCTTTTTTACGAGATGTAGAGCTTAATAGAAATAAGAAAATAGAACCATCTGATTTGGAAATGAGAAATGTCTTTGCTCCAAGTATTGGTTTTTTTATTTTAGCCTTAGCACTCAAGGTGAAGTACCTAATGTTAGATTGCAATTGGTTCACTCCTATGTAGAATGAGGGATGTCATATGAAAAAGGAACAACATTTGTGGACTAAGATGTGCTTGTGGTGAATTGTAATGAGATATTTCATCATGTCTTTTGAGTGGAGAAAAACTCGCACAAATAAACCATTTACCAATAAAATCTCATTGAAGTAAGCTTACAAAAAAAAATCCCCCTCCATGAGCTTACTTTCCCTCCCCTTTCCCATAGTTGTACTCGCCAATATTTATGGATAGGTGGAATTCCTATGAGCCCATCTTCAGAATTTGTCACTATTTGTATTGTTTCTCTTGATGATCCAATTGGGAATTCTAAGAAAACGACCTCTTCAATAGTTTTGTTCTCTTCCTCTTGTTTTTGGTGCTATTTTTCCCAACCTAAAAGGGCTATAGTGAATAGTTTAACATGTCTAGCATCAAAACATTACCAAGTAGGAAAGCCTAGCAACCCCAACAACCAAGTAGTACGAGCTAGCAAAGTGGCCACTAACAGGTATGTTGAGCTAGCAAGTGGCATATTTTGAAGCAACCTTTTTGATAAACCACTTACAGTCTAAAGTGGTTTTTGTAATCAAGAAATAGATCTAAGAATTACATGTGTCACAAGGAAGCTCCTCAACCAGCTAGTATCCAACCCATTAGTGAGGTCCAATCTCATTGTTAACCAAAAGGTATGCCAGCGACTACTCAGTAATTTAGGTAACAATTTATGTCAAGTAGAACCTATATCTGAGGTAGAAATCTCCTATTAGAGTCAGTACAACCATATGCAATCATCCAGCAAGCATCACTTCGAATAAGCCCTCTTGCCAAACCACTTTCATTTTATAGTGGTTTTCGAGTCAACATTATGGTATGCACAAATATGTATAAAAAAATTGTCAGTATCCAAATATTACAACTCCACTAAGGTTTTAAGAGAGTATATGATCCAAGAAAACCCAAATTAAACCTACCATAGGGTATAGTATTTTAAAGCTCAAAAAGTAGCAAAGCTTAATAGCATTATACCAACTAAGCATTCCAAGCGAGCAGATGGCCGACATTACCCAGATGGACAACATCACTTAAGCTATAAGAAACCAAAGAAACAATAAAATTTTATGCTAATAGCCAGTAAGCAACATTTCCAAGAAACCTTCTTGCCAAACCACCTACAATAATGCATTTTATCAATTCATAATCCATAATGAGCTTCAGTTTTGCATTAGTACTCAATTCAATCAACAATTTTAGGTCAATGTGGATGAGTTCTATCTAGGAATAGCAAAAAATCCCCCACACCTGGTGATATTAAGAGTCAAAAAAGGGTGCATCCAGCAATGAAAGCCTTTTGTCAAACCTAATTGACCATATTTTTAGCTTTGTAAAGCAGTAAATAATACCCAACTAAACAATATCCATTGTGTTTATTTATGAGAATGATCAGTAAAAGCCAATGTACTCCCACTAAGTGACCTCATCAACTAGTCCTAGTATTGCATTCCATTAAATCAACCAATCTTTTAGACCCTTTTAAGTAGATTTTACAAAAGTGAGTTTTCCCAAGCTTGAAATATAGACGAGAGAAGAGATCATTTATCACTGGTCAACAACCCAAAAATAAGAGAAGAGATATATGGGAAAGAGAATACATTGCTCAATCAATGCCAAGGGCGAATGTTAAAACTAGCATACCATCTTAAATATATCAGGTAATAAACCAACATGTTTGAGATTTAAACGTCATTGAGACCTTCGCAATAGGAAAAAAATCAGCCCATAGTAGCCTAGCAGGGTTACGACCTTGCCACTAACTTAACATCCATATCAGCTAATCAAGGCATGAAGCATCAAAAGCAATGGTTTAATCATTTCTACACCAGAAAGAGAAAACAATCTGGATTTAAGCAATCACCAACCAGTCAAGGAAAAAAAGGAACATATGGAGCGGTTTACATCAAACAAATCCATGACCATCATTCAAGTAATATGTTGGTATGAAGATTAATCACAGATACTAGATCTATCATAACAACCATAAAAAATATGTTTAAAGATGTCTAGAAGCATTCCCTCAAAGCAACCATAACATCTTCACCAATCAATAAAGGAAGAAACCATCAAATGGATGGCCCAGAATGGTGTTTTTTTTTCACCGGAAGAGAGAGACTACTTCGGCTTCAGCCATTGAAGAAAATGTATCAACAAAGAAGTTAAATCAATGTAGGAAACCATTTAATGTTAAATAAATAAATCACATAAAAGCCACCATGGTAGTAGAATTAACAGTATAAAGAAATTTTGACACCAATCTAAGAAAAAACTCCCTTCTTTAGATTTCCATAGCAAACCAGTAAGTGTTCAATGATGACCCTCTCACATAAAATGCAGCACAAAATGATATGCAAGTCTAAGTGAGTGATTATAGAATCCCTCACCTATTTATATACACAGGTTGCAAGGGCCAGTCCATATTACTTGCACCTATTTGTGCAACCCTACAATCAAATCAAATCGGCTCACAATCCAAGCTCGCAAGGGGTAAAGCGTCGAGGTGAATACATGAGAGTATAGCTAGGCTATCCATTGAATGTGACAGAGGTGACATAGAGAATACATGTAGTATTTTAGGCAAGTATGCCATAGATAGGAGAGCATCAGGCTCAGGAAGAGAGATCTTTAAGGTATGCACAAGGTTCCATTCCATGGTACAGAGGGGGAGAAGAAAGCCAGGAGTCAAGCACAGCGAGTAGAGAGAACACTACGTAGGTAGGAGTACCAAAAAAAGTTTTCACGGTCGGAAAGGGAGACAATTAAAGGCCAATACTTGGCTTAGAAGTAGGTGGGGGGATAGTAATTACTTATTTACTCAAAGGGTTTAGGGTTAGGTTTATACCCAATAAACTCATCCCACTACAGGATTGAGTTTAGGTAGAGATTTTTTGCCATTTTCTAAAGACAAAAAAAATATAGGGGGAGGGATATGCCATAGGAGGTGACTAGTATAAGGCTCGACATCGAGGTAATATCCCACAAGTATCCACCACTTTCAAAGTAAATTTCAAACTAGTAAACACCAATATAGGTGACCTAAGGGTGTTATGAACTGATCAAGGCATATTGCCATATGATAGAGTATGTGTGTGTATGTAAAAGGAGGTTTTAAAATTCTCATAAGACAGTGTAACCAACAACTCCAATTAGCATAGCATGAGATAAATATAGTACGATGGGGATTAGGGAGGAATACATTAAGAAAAATCCCAAATAACATCACCACGTAATCACTTATAAGACAAAATATTCCACAACTCATTTCAAACACCAGAGACTCCACTTAAGGTTGTTACAGGATACATATTCAGGGTAATCATGCATGAGACAAAATAGAAACTTGTATAGTGGGTTTAGGGGTGAGTCCTTGATGGCTAAATACAAACCATTGCAATTTATTTATGTTGAGATAGAAAAGGAGGAGGTTCAGCTCAAAGGGGGAAATATTCAAAGATTGTTTTAAAGCATCAAGTGGATGGCCTACCCAGAGGATATGGTCAATTTATAATTAGTGTTGTAGTTTAAAGGTCTTACACAAGATTATCCAAGTATAGGGTAGACTGCTAGTAATACATAGATGAAAGTGACCTCTATTTGTGTGTGTGTGATATATATATATATATATATATATATATATATTGATTGGTATATCGAATGACAATTTTTTATAGCTTGATAAATCAAACTTATCAAAATCGATAAAAATAATAATTAATGTGTATTATTCAAAAGTATGCATTTAATTTTTTTAAATTGATTTTTTCATGATTCACTAAAATAAATGCAACCCAATTGACAAGTATCAACTAGTTACTTTTTGAGGAACTTGATGGAATCACTTCTCCCAAATTCATAGACATCTTCCCCTCCTTGTTGGGACTTTTTAGACAGACTTCAAGGAAGAATCCTCCATTTTTGCTACTCTCCATGCAATAAACTGGTAGTTACACTAGCCCTTCTCTATATTGTGGATACTCATTCTTTCAAGGATCAATTTGCCTGCATTTGTGACATCCCCCAATTCTTTGTTGAGGTTTCCATGGTCTTACCATACGTGTTATGGCTCCTTGGTTCACAATGAAGTAAAATGGAGGAATTTTAGGTTGGGTGTAACATAATGTCTCATACATAGGAACTAGTTGTGGTTTGTACCATCCTTCCTCTACCACTTGCAAGAAAATAGCTTCCTCATAAGGAGTTACTGGAACTAGCACATTACATGATCTGAACTAGAATAGCATTGCCATCAAGTAATGGAGGTTGTTTCCTCAATACATATTGAGGTCTCTCTATTCCTCCTATAAGTTTAATCCCTTGTGTCATGTTGGGTGGATATCAATAAAAAGGTTGTACTTGAAATCTCCTAGGCACTTATTGCACATTCCCATCATATTTATATCAATAATACTACTCATGTGTCTCAAGGCTGGTCCATTTATCATCTATGGTACACACTTGTTTTTTTCATGGAGCCCAAGGTTGTGCTTGTGCTAGAACAAGAAGCTATCCTTTCCCTTGTACCTTCCACGGCCTCTATCTTTGTAGTTGTGAAAGTGTTTGTGTAACCATTTTAAGGACTTACTTCAAACTCAAGCTAGTAATTGGAGAGGATGATATGATAGGTCTAGCTCGTGTGGACATAGCCAGTACTAGCCATTCAATCCTCGTATTTGATCCCTCCTCTTTCTTGGAATCTATCTCACAATTATTTACCAAATCTATTGAATCAAGTACGCAAGATTCTAATGTCCCATTTTAATATTGTACATGCTAGCATGCAAGTTTTTGCTTCCAGAAACAATGATACTAGTCTTTCCTATCCTAGTAGCTCTCTTTTAGGACATATTTCCACGTATTGCTAAAATTTGTTGGTAATCTCATATTGTTTTCACTCTTTTTTATTTGAAATTGTATATTTGTGAAACAGTGTTACATTTAATTCTTGTTTTAAGAAATGTTGCCTACAAGCCTACTAGCTAAATTTGGCAAATCAATAATTGTTCTATTTTCTAGGTTTTAGAGCCAAGTCAAGGCTTAATCTCAAAGTGTCAAATCAAAAACTTCATATTGCATGTGAAATCATAGACCTTTTTGTCTGTGAGAAAATGTTTCAAAGCTGCCAAGTGATTATGGGGATATCCATTCCCATTGTGTTTGTTATCCATTTACAAATTTTTTTTGATCTCACTTGTCAATGTGGTGTTGGCCCTATACTCCTTGCTACTGGTCCTGTTGGCCCAAGATCATCAAACGGGATTGTTGATCGAAGTGATTTACTAAACCCACATTTGGTTCAAAAATCATTGGTTAAGTTCACTTTAGGCATTGCAATGGTACCTCCCTTGACTTAATCTTGTGGTATCAAATCATCAAGCTCTCTGGCTTGTGTTTGGCTTATTGTTGATCCTCTCTCATTATGCATGCTATTTAGGATGTTTTTGGAATTTCCATTTTTCCTTGTTTGGATTTGAATGTTTCACTAAATATCCCTGATAAAAAGTTGTCTTTATGTCGTCGCGAGTCATGTAAACACATTGTTGTGTTTATCTCAAAACCTAAAGAATGTCATAGCTCCTTTGTCCTTCTTGAAAATGTATGCATTTTTCTATTTTGAAGGGTTTAGTGTCTTATGTTTTTTACCCATAGCATTTCATTTGAATCCACATTCTCAAAATAGTAGACTCTCAAGCTCTTGATTTCTGTTTTAAAGCGTTTCATGATCCTTGAGTTGGTTAACTTGTAATATAAGAGTCTTATTGAAGGTGGTCCTTCCATGATATCCTCATTTGGAATCTATTTTTCAACCTTTTTTTTACATTTATCCACATTTTTCAGGTTTACAACTACAATGTACATAGTCCCCTTAGAGTCCATGTAGGATTCTCCTTGTTTATATGTGTTTGGCGCTTCTTCAAAGATGGTAGATAATCTGTCTCTGTTGATGCTTTACCGAGGTTATCACCAAACGTGCTGTTAGCAGTGGCTAACACAAGCTACACCAATTATGCATCAAGCTAGGGACGTGCTATGAATGTGCACAATATTTCCTATTCACATTGTATAAGGTCTTGGGCTCATTGGGAGGTCCAAGTTGTATATGCTAGAGGGCTCAACTTAATCCCATAGTAGAAAGGATTATGGTGCAAGCCTTTATAAGAAAGATTTTTATGCAAAGAGGCTTCATTCTTGAGGATTCATTCTTGAGGATTCATTCTTGAGGATCCATTCTTGAGAGCTCTCTCTTGAGTGTTCACTCTATGGATGGCATATACTTGAGTTTAATGCCCATGCTTAGAAGGCTAGTGCTAGTCCTTTGTAATGAGATAAGAATTTCTTAATCCAATCTCTACTTTCTTCATTAGTCTTAATTCTTCTACATTCCATTATGTCATGAAGTAGTTTCACCTTGTCATTATTCTAGATTTGAGTGTGTGTGATGACTTCTTGCTTATTGACCACTCCTATCATTCCATGAGCACTCGATTTCTGATATTTAACATCTCTAATTAGGTTGATTAAGTTGGTTCTTAATCTTGTGACTAGTGTATGTGCCATATTGTTTGCTCGTGTGTGCATGGGTTTAATGAAACTCAAGCACCATTCATCTTGTGTGTGTAACTTTTGATGAAGTACCTTGATTGGCATGTGGTGATTGGAAAGGCCAATACCAATGCAATTAGTGTGTGCTTGTCAAGAGTGTGCTTTGACATTCTAGTCTATGACAAGCACTACAAGAGGTACTTAATATTAGCGACACTTGCAGTGCGACACTCAAATGTGAATTAAACCCATGGCGTTGCTATTGATGGCTGTTTTTTGGCTCTCTGTAATTGCCATAGTGAGTTATCTCACCCTATCAAATCACTCAAACACTGTGGTTACCCTCACCCTTTCACTGTATATAGGTGCGTGTGAGTTAGGGGACTTTTCCCATATCTCCTTACTGAAATAAAAAACCCTCAATTAGCTAGGCATTGGGCTAGTTGAGCCAAAAAAATAAAAAAAATAAAAAATATAAGTATATTATGGCCCATGCGTATGTAAATATTTCTTTGTATATAGGGCCTAAATAAAATATTTTTTCATAATTAATTTGTTATTTATTTAAATATTTTTACCTAGGTGTGTGTTATTTATGCTCTGCACATTGCCTCACCATTACCACAATTTTTCTTACCATTTTTCATACTCTTTATTCCATATAGAAATATTTTCATGTAAGCTTCTCTTATATTTGGTGTAACTCCACCCCAACAAAAATCCAAAAAAACTAGTTTTATTTATGTGTATATTTTTTCACTATTGTGATTTTTCCCTTCTGACATCTATTTTGTTTTTTTTTTTTAAATTAGAACACCAAAAATATTTATCTTTTTATGGTAGCCTCATAATGAGAGAGATTCCTTTTGACCCCTTTATATTTTTTCCACTTATATTATTTATATTTGACATGTATATATTTTTTAGACCCCTCAATATTTGATTTTCTTAGTTGTACTATTCACTTATATCATGATCTCAACAATATCTTCAATTATAGACCTACCAAATAAGGTCAAGGGTAGGTGGCATGCATACATGCACTATGGAGGGCTCACTCTTGGAGGTATTCAAAAGAATCATCCAAAAAGGACCCCACAAAGACCTTGTGCAGTGGAAAAAAACGATCGATTTTGCTGAATTTTTAAATTTCACTTGCTCTCCGAATTTGAAAAGGTGATACAAACAAAAGTTGTAGCTCGTGGGTTGAACTTTTGCCTCAAATTTTTTCATATTTTTTTGAGCTACGAGCTGTGAGCTATGATTTTATTAGTGGATCCAAGTTTTCCCATGCTATGCAGCCACACTCTCTCTTCCACTTTATCATTTTCCTCTTTCACACACACTTCTCCACTCATCATCCCCACCTCTCTCACCACTCCTCTCTGCACCCTACTCACCTTCTCCTCAACCTTGAAGAATAAGAGAAACCATGGTGAACTCATACCTCCCACACACAATTCCATTCCAAAATTGACCACCTAGTCTCATTTTTCCTCCTCCAAATTATCCATATCTATCAAAAAAACCACAAAATTCAGCCTCTTCTCTTAAAAGACAGCATCATGGTGGTTGATTACTCAGCTTCAATTACCTTGTCTCTCAAGGAAGGTCAAGAGTGGAGAAAAAATGTACCGTCAAAGCTAGTGGACCGTCAACAAGCGTCAAAATTGGCCCTACTCAAGACACTTGGAGCATCAACCTTGTAAGAAATCCACCCTTTCTTACCTCTTAAGAGTTTTTCTTCCTTATTTGTATCCTACATGGATACTCCCATTGTAAATATCCAATTCCATTTGTAAATTAATACTAACTCTACTAACACTAACCCACTATGAAAAGT
Source organism: Adiantum capillus-veneris (assembly GCF_014529385.1). NCBI lineage: Eukaryota > Viridiplantae > Streptophyta > Polypodiopsida > Polypodiales > Pteridaceae > Adiantum > Adiantum capillus-veneris. The sequence continues at coordinate 117,454,130 of NC_140953.1, forward strand.
CCTATCACCTCCATTTCTCTCCTCTCTCTTTCCCCACCAACTTCTTGATAATTCCAAGCAAAAGAAATTAGATAAATTGCTGAAAATCTAACCCAACCATGGTTAGAGGAGTAACCCTAGCCATCAAAATTGCTATAAAAGGAGGGTGTAGCTAGCACAAAAACGGGGGAGAAGAAAGAGCACTATGCTATAGCTTGAGAAGCCAAGCTCAACCTCTTGAGAAGGAGCTCTTGAGTGGAATCTCATTGGCATCAGGCATATGTATGTGTTGTATTAGGGGTGATTAGCAAGGGAACTCTATGCCATTGTAAGAGAGAGTGATCATTAAATTGAGAGTAGGAAATCTATCATTTCTCCTACTAGAGTAAGCCCAACATTTGCTGAATCAAGGAGGGTGAATTTGGACTAAGCATGGATACCTTGTCTTCCTTCCAACGTGAAGTCATGGACAATAATGATGTGTAAGTGTCTTGGTGTTTTATTTAAGTTCTTGATAGCTTGTCTCCGGGTATTGTTATCAATTTAGCCATAAATCCCACGTGCTGTAAGAGGGCGACAGGGTGGAGAGGACTCCCCTGGCCTTAAGACAGTGATTGGGGTGGCTTTTTTCTTGTGATGTGTTGTGGTGTAATTTACTCAGGCTATGTTGAACAAATACTAATCTCACTTTGATTGGTCATGACAGATTTGTAAGAAGGCATTAGTGCAACAAGCACCCCCTTCCCCCTTCTCTCTCTTTCTTACATATATATATTTATGTTTGCTTGATCATTAACAATACACTTCAAAGCAGCCCGAGCACCATCTCTCTCTCTCTCTCTCTCTCTCTCTCTTCTCTCTCTCTCTCTCTCTCTCTCTCTCTCTCTCTCTCTCTCTCTCTCTCTCTCTCTCGTGTTTTAGTGTATGAGAGTGTTCCATTGGTGTTAGGGTTAGTGTAAATTCCTTGCTTGTTTGTGGGTTGCTCTAACGATTCTCCTCTTTTGCGTCCTAGTTCGCTCTTAAACTAGGTGGTGCCCCTTGTGTAGTTGGGATTTGGCTGGGGGTTTGTTGTTTTGGTTTGTGTTGTGTTGTGCCCCAGCCCCATTGAGCAGCACAGGAGCCTTAAAGGGTGTCTAGAGGTTGCTCTTCTTGTTGCCCGCCCCGGACCGCTTCACTATGGGCGTCGCTAAGTTATAAGTAACTTAGCGACGCCCATAGTGACGCCGCGACACGGATAAAAAAATAACCGAGAGCGTCCAAAAACTCAGATCTCAAATCTGATTTTTTGGCGCGCGCTCAAGCAAGTAAAGGTAACCCGAGCTCTCCCTCTCTCTCTCTCTCTTTCTTCTCCACACACACACACACACACACACACACACACACACACACACACACACACACACACACACACACACACACACACACACACACACACACACACGAGGAGAGGAAGGAGAGCCATGTATGCTCCTTCCCTCTCCTCACTCTCATGTTCCCTTCCCCTCTTTCTCTCTCCCTCTCTCTCTCTCTCTCACACACACACACATTGTGTTTTTGAGAGAGAGAGAGAGAGAGAACATGCATAAACAAAAAATGCACACACACATACATAAACAAAGAATGCATACACACACATTGAGAGAGGAAAAGAGAGAGAGAGAGAGAGAGAGAGAGAGAGAGAGAGAGAGAGAGAGAGAGAGAGAGAGGAGAAGAAGAGAGTCTTAATGTCATAGGAAACTATCCCAAGAGACCTTAAAGATCTAGTCGACGAGGAGTTGAACTCAAGACCTATTATTCATGAGGGAAATGGCATAACCAATCTATCACACTTGGGTGATAGAAAGGTTATACCATTTTCTTCCTTTTATTGGCGTGCACACACACCCGCACACACACACACACACCCGAGAAGAAGAGAGTTTAATTTAACGTCATAGGAAACTAATTCAAGATACCTTAATGATCTAGCGGATGAGGAGTTGAACTCAAGACTTGTTATTCAAGAGGGAAATGGCATAACCAATCTACCACACTTGGGTGATAGAAAGGTTATACTATTTTGCTCTTTTTATTGGCACACACACACCCACACACACACATGAGAAGAAGAGAGTTTTAACGTCGTAGAAAACTATCCCAAGAGACGTTAAAGATTAGGTTAGATGTAGACTTACGTTAAATTAGATTTAGGTTTATTTAAGTTAGATTAGATTATATTTTTGTTTACTTTTAGTTAGATTTACGTTAGATTAGATTTATGTTTATTTACGTTAGATTTAGATCTATGTTCTATTAGATTAGATTTAGGTTTATTTTGAGTTTAAGATTAAATTAGATCTAGATTTATGTTCAATGGACTAGCTTTTTTTAGATTTAGGTTAGATTTTAGTGCATGCCAATGAAGGTGCGCTCATGATGGTAAGCATTGTATGAAAAATACTTGCTCATATGAAAAACACTGAAAAAGACTCCGTTTTCCTACACGAGAAAATTTCTTGCGCTCACAACCTCGACAGTCCATGTGGACCAGCAATTCCACCTGCATGTTTGACTGCTGCTACCATACAATAAGCCATCATGATCAGTCAATGGAAGAGAAAATTGAGCCTACACAAAAATTAGTGATGCAAGATGACGATTCCAAGGGTCTCTCTCTCTCTCTCTCACACACACACACACCACATCGTGTCAAATCTAGAGTAAGAATTAAGTTCTTTGAGCAGGCATCAGCTACATTGCAAGAATGGCATACCTGCATGCTATAGACAAAGATCTACTTTTAAAAGATGTTAAGATGCTTTGAAATGCTACAACTAGTGAAGAGGCAAAGAGGTTTTGTCCACTACATGCACTATCATGTAAACGTGGGTGTGTAGATTTCTTGTACCCTCAAATATAGGCATTGACCAATAAAGACGAGATTATAACCCGGTGGTTCTGGTCTCCGTGCACCTCTAGACCGAGGTGTGCGGAGATTAGACATGACTAGAGAATGTGAGGTAGTTTAAAATGTGAATAGAGAGAGAGAGAGAGAGAGAGAGAGAGAGAGAGAGAGAGAGAGAGAGAGAGAGAGAGATAAAAGACGAAGAATGCCAATAGAAGATTAAATTTGTTGTCCAAGTTATAAGATTTTTACCCTCATTATGAGTAGTGACGAGGATGTGGGGCCATCCAACCGAAACACCTATCTATGAACGAGGATCTTATGTCCTTGTAATGAATGCAAGCATGCTGTGTGGCAGACAAGACACGTTTCTTTGCAGCATGTTCGCAAATTTGGCGAGTTTGATCCATCTATTATAGATCAAGTTGTTGCCAATTATAACTCATTGGACTCTGATGCTGGCCAACAGGTAGCAATCTTGCAACCCAATAGACGTGTTCGCAGGTGCTTTGGTCAAGGAGCATATGTGAGGCCACAAGATGTAGCCTCTGACAGCTTGGGGGATGATCATGTAGACCACATTCCCAATGAGGCAATGCTTGAGTCCGAGATTGATGAAATGATCGAGACGATCATGGATTCAGAAAGTCTTATCTATGATGATATGAGAAGTGAAGCCGATACGCCATTGTATAATGGAGCACGTGTGTCTATATTGAAAGCGCTCCTGGTTCTTCTCAACATACAGGCAAAGTTTGGATGGAGTGACACTAGCATCACATCGCGTTTCAGGTGATCTATTACAATTAGTTTACTTTAATACAACTCTAGATGTATAATGATCTGATAGATTTTTACACAGTTGTGTTGAAGATGATGAAACATGAAACAGAAGGAAGACAGCAACTCAGAGTAGGAAGAAGATGGAGAAGGAGAAGACACAGAGCTTGTGTATGAGATCTTTGTAGTCTATCTCTCTGTATTAGAATAATAGTGTATACAAACTCAGAGCTACAAAGATTATATGAAACCCTAAGAGATAAGGTGTCCTTTCACATCAGATGTCCAGGGGGAAAAACCCAGTGGGAGAAAAGTGCCCCTAGTGAAGCGCGTATACACACTAACACTACTACATGTCTACAAGTTGTACCGTATTTCTATGTTGTGTAGATTTCTCAAAGAGCACATACTGCCAGCTGATAATTTGATGCCAGATTCCCAAGAGAAATCAAAAAATATTTTGCGAAACTTGGAGATGGATTACAATTCAATCCACGCTTGTCCTAATGACTGCATTATTTTAAGAGGGGAATACATAGACATGGAGAAGTGTCTGAAATGTGATTCCGAGAGATATCGAGTAGATCTACACGGAACAAAAATTCCGCAAAAGGTTTTGTGACATTTTCCTTTGCTTCCTTGCATCAAGCATTTCTTCGAATGTAAGTCCATGGCCGCCCTATCATCATGGCATGAGGAGAATAAATCTTCGGATGGTGTGCTACGAATTCTTGCAGATTGCGCAACCTGGAAATATATAGATGAAACATGGTCGGATTTTACCAGGGAAGCTCAAAATTTGCGCTTAGGCCTGCTGGCTATGGATGGCGTAAATACATTTGGTCAAAGATCAACATCTTACAGTGTATGGCCCGTTTTCATCGTCAACTACAACATTCCCTCATGGTTGACTACGAAGAAGGGGCACCTATGGCTAAGCTTGATTGTGCCGAGGTGATATAAAGTGAAGAATATGGATGTGTATCTTCGTCCACTATTGGAAGAGCTACAACAATTGTGGATTGGCATAGAAGTGGTGGATATGAGCCAACACACAGGTCGACGGAATGCTTTGATTAGAGGCATTCTAATGTAGACCATGCATGACTATCCCGGACTAATAGAATGCTCAGGTGATTTGCACTCCTCACTCAAACACTATAAATCTTGGTTTTGCTCAAGCTTATCTATTATCATGTGTATACATGTAGGGATTCAAACAAGCGGATATAGAGCATGTGTCACATGTGGACCTCGACTGAATGCACGTAGGGCGCCCTCATTGAAGAAGAAAATCTACGAAGGTCATCAAGCGTATCTTCTAGAGAATCATGTGTTACGCGATGGCTTTTGGGGAAGAGAGCCACCGAGGATGTCTGCACAAGCATGGTTAGAATTAGATATTGATTATTATGACATTGCCTCTCTCTTGAAATCATAGTCGTCCTCGACTATGGTGTAGAGAAGATAAAGCATATTCATGAGTCCTTTTCTTAGCGGGTAGAGGATCCCTATGTTACCCTACGACATCATTCCACAATGGATGACTAGTCCATTTGGCGCTTGAGAGCGTGAGGCTGCCGCAAGCATGTCTGCACATTAGTCCTATCAATCTTTCATAGTAGAGTGACAAGCTCTACTTGGTGTTTGGGAGACGTCGTCTCCGCAAACTTGATCTAAGCATGCATACTACTTCATTTTTGTGCACAATAAAGAAAAAGAGAGTCTTATAAGACAAAAAAAACTTTGTTCATTTTTAACATTTTGTACATTTGCTTACTCTTGGGAAGCATTGTAAGCATTGACAAGGTTTAGGTTATCCTTTAATTGTATGCCTTGTATCCATCTAGCATCTTCAAAAGGATAATTCTTAAACTTAATAAGATATCGTCGGATAGTCTTACCGCCTCTTAATACCTTGTCTTCATGTCGGAGAATGGACTCGGGCTACAGCACCTCCTCTTGGTCCTCGATCTCCGGTGGGTCTTCAATAGTTGGTTCTTGAGGTGGCTCTCCTTTGTAAGGCTTTAATAGGCTCACATGGAAAGCATTGTGTATGAGCCAATGATTGGTCAACTTGAGTTGATAGGCCATCTCATTGATTGGCCTAAGAATCTGGAAGGGACCATAGTACCTTTTTGCTAGTTTAGCATAGTACTTTTGGTGTCCCGTAGGATTCTTGCCCGTCGTGTGCCTTAATCGAGCCTTGGGAAACTTTAATAAGACCCAATCATTTTCTTTAAAGGCTTGGGCTCTTCTGTGCTTGTCAGCAGCAGCCTTTTGCCTTTGCTGTGAGATAGAGATAGCATCCTTAATCTTTTGAAAAGATTCTTGTAGGTCTCGGCTATACTCATCTGCAGCGAAGATCTTCCCATGTACCTTAAGTAGCAAGGGAATTTTTGATCTTACCTCAATTACCTCGAAAGGTGATTTTCCCGTGGAAGTATGTACAGTGTTATTGTAAGCATACTCCACTAAGGGTAAGTACTTCTCCCATTGGGATCTTTGATCTACTTCCGTTTCATAGGCTTTTAGTAGATCGAGAATTGTTAGGTTAGCTATTTCACTTTGGCCATCCGTTTGTGGATGATAGGCCGAAGAGAAGTTTAGCTTTGTCCCTAAATTCTCAAAGAGACTCTTCCAAAAATTACTGGTCATTCTAGGATCTCTATCCAACACTATGGACATTGACAAGCCATGGTACTTGAAAATTTGTGAAATGAAGAGGGTTTCCATTTGATGGGCTTTGATCGTCTTTTTGATAGGTATAAAATGAGCTTGTTTACTATCATCCATATTCCCGTATTCCCATGGATAGACTTAGGCAATCCAAAGATAAAATCCATGGATATGCTCTCCCATGGTGAATTAGGGATTGGCAAAGGTTGAAGCAATCCAAGTTGCTTCCCTCTATCAAATTTTGTCTTTTGGCATACCACACATTTAGAAACATACTCTTGTATGTTCACTTTCATGGTAGGCCAATAGAAATATGTTCCAATTCCCTTTAAAGTAGACTGAATCCATCTATGCCCCGCATAAGGTGGCGCATGAGATTGATACATTACTTTTTCACGTAGTGAGTTAGTAACACATAGTCTATTGTCATAGAGAAGATAACCATCTTGTAAAGTAAATGGTTCTTCTTTCTTCCCTAATGCAAGGGCTGAAATCACATCTCTAAAATCGTGATCAATAGCGTACTCATCTATCATTGAAGATAGATAATTGTGAGTGGCTATGAAAACCACATTCACTCTCGGTCGTCTTGAGAGTGAATCATCTACTTGATTATGCTTGCCAGCAATGTGAGCAATATGAAAATGAAATTGAGAAAGAAAATTTTCCCACCTCATTTGTTTGTTAGAGAGCTTGGTCTTTGTCAGGAAGTACTTAAGACTTTGGTGATCCATTCGCAGAATAAAAGGAGTCCCCAATAAATAGTGCTTCCATGAGTCTAAGGCATGTAGAACTGCAAGAAGTTCCTTTTCTTATATGCCTAAAGCTTGCTCAACATGGTGGAGCATTCGACTCTCATAGCCTATAGCGTGCCCTTCTTGGAGCAAAACAGCTCCAAGGTAATCACCAAAAGCATCACATTGGACCTCAAATGGTTTTGAGAGATCCGGTAGTGTAAGCACAGGTTGAGAGATAAGCTTTTCTTTAAGCTTTGCGAAAGCATTGTTCTCCTTAGCACTCCATGTATACCTAACGCTTTTCTTTGTTAGGTCATGTAATGGTCCTGCAATTTGTGAGAACTTTTCTATTAAGAGTCTATAGTATGCACACATACCTATAAAGCTTCTTAATTCATGAAGATTCCTTGGTTTAGGCCATCCTTTTATTACCTCCAACTTTGATGGATCCATTTGGATGCCATCTTGATAGATAATGTGACCTAAATACTGAATCTCTTGCAAGAAAAATTCACTTTTCTTTTGATTAAAATAAAAGTTATTCTCTCTTTAAACTTATCATCAAAGAACACTCCAGTGAAGGTTCGATGAGGCTTGAACAACTTCTCCATCAAGCGGTTGAATGTGGCTGGTGCATTGGTCAAGCCAGAAGACATGACAATGTATTCATAAAGACCAAATGTGGTGCGAAATGCGGTCTTTACAATGTCTTGATCAACTATCCTTATTTGGTGATAGCCAACTTTTAGGTCAATCCTAATGAAGTAGGTCGATCCTTGTAACTTATCAAATAGGTCTTCTACCCGTGGAACGGGAAACCTATTTTTGATAGTGATCCTATTTAGTGCTCTATAGTCAACACACATACGATATGTGCTGTCTTTCTTTTGCACTAATAGCACCGATGAGCAAAATGGAGATGAGCTAGGCCTAACCATGCCCTTCTCAACTAACTCATGCACTTGCCGCATAATCTCTTCTTGTTGAGCTTGAGAAACTCTATAAGGAGGTTTGTTAGGCGGTCAGTTTCCTGGAGGAAGTTCAATTGCATGGTCATCATTACCTCGTTTAGGAGGTAGCTCACAAGGGATGTCGTCAAATAAAAACATCTTGAAACCCCTTGAGAAAATTGGATAACTCTAATTCTTTTTGGTTGCTTTTATTTTCTTTTGCTAAAGCATTAGGTTCATTTTGAGAATCTTTAACAAAAATCATGTACACGGAAATAGAGCTCTTTATTGACTTGTTGAAAGCTTGTGTATGTACAATGGGGATAGTATTACCCTTTTCCTTAGCATCTATATACATGTCTTTTCCCTGAACTTAAAGGAGATTATCCTTTTAGGGAATTTAACATTGGCAGCCAGGCAGTCAAACCATGGTGCCCCTAGGATTACATCCTCATGCTTGAGAGGAGAGATAAAGAAGTCGTCTTTGTCCACATAGCCTTGGACATGAATCCTCAATTTCCTGATTAAGGGAGTGACTGAAGCTTCTTGCCCCTTGAAGGCACTGTCTGCGGGTAGGACATCTCCCATCTCATAAGCTTGTATGCCTAGCTTGGTGGCCAACTCTATAGATATAAAATTGTGAGTAGAACTAGGGTCAAAGAGAATAAAAGCATCATGTTCTCTTACCTTTTCCCAAGCATGGCATAGAGGAGATCCTTTGTGGTGAGTTTGGTGAGTCTCCTCCTCTTGGATTTCAACCAAGGAAGCTCTAGGAGGATCTTGGCGGTTGTTCTTTTGGGGACAAGCACGGTACGCATGCCCTTGTTCGCCGCACTTGAAACAACGGTTATCCTTGCGATAACGCTCAAGCTCTTCAAGAGAGAGTTTGTTTTTACCTTTGTAAACTCCCTTCTCTTTAGCTTTGTTGGAGTTGCCCTTAGGAGACTTTTGGACATTGTCCTTCCCCTTAGGCTCGTTGGAACCCTTGTTTTCCGTGGGCTTATTATTTCTTTTAGCCCCCATTTGGAAATTGATTCGAGAGGCCAGCATAGTATGGTGTATTACCGCCGATATGGTACGTGGCCTTTGGGAGTTGACATACTCCACCATTTCTTCGGTTAAGCCCGCACAAAATTGTTGCTTTTGCTCTCCAAAATCCAACTTTTTGAAGACAGTGGCTTTGAGTTGTAGGTCCCAAAACTTGTCTACATATTTGTGGATGGATTCATAGGGAGAGAGCTTTAAGCTTCGCCATTCAGTGAGTACTTTGTCTTTCGCATCGGTGGCCAAAAACTACTTCATAATGGAAGCTCTTAAAGTGTTCCATGTTCGTGGAGCTTCATCGTTGGCTCGTAGGCTATACCACCATTGCCTGGTGGAATTTTGAAAGTGCATAGCTACATGGCGTAGCTTAGAGGACTCCATGAAGCCCTCATCTCCAAACGCCGCATCAAACTGTTGGATAAAGGACAAGACTTTGTCCGTAGCACCAAAGGTGCCATCATAGGTAAGGAAAGAGATGCTCTTCCCTCCCTCTTTGAATTTCTTCAACTTGGACGACCTCTTCCATGCGGCATAGGATTTCCTATGGCCTCTTCTTTTTGATGGTTCAAAGGTTGGACCATCACTTTCTTAAGAAGGTGAAGAATTTGAAGAAGGTGGAGAAGAGGGTGACCTCTTTCTTGCCTTTTTCTTGTCTTAATCTTCGTTGTCTTCACCATCACTTTCATAAGAGGAAGAGGATGAAGAAGATGGAGAAGAGGGTATCCTCTTTCTCGCCTTTTTCTTCTCTTTCTTTTTATCATCCCTCTTTGAATTATGGCGTGGAGAAGAGTGGGATGGTCTTCTCCGCTTTGGTGGTGATGGAGAGCGTTTAGCCCGCCGTCTTCGTGGAGCCATCTCCGTCGAGGTGGCGAGAGACTCAATTCTTTCTCGTTCCTTCGGTGGAGGCTCTTGAGTTCTCCTTTGGACAGGAGATGCATCATTAAGAAGTAAATTCTTGAGCCCTTCGTATGGATTCTCTTCTTCTTCCCGAATCGGAGAGAGACCTCCTTTGGGAGTCTCACAAGGAGGCTTCCTAGATGTTCTCTTGTCATGGTGATGAGCTTGGAGAATCCCGTGAGCATGGAGCTGCTGCTGCACTTCACTTTGGAGAGATGGATTGCCCATGGCTTGTTGAAGCCTAGAAACAAGATAGTTAACAAGCATCGGAGCATCATTAGTAGCTTGCTCATTAGCAAAATCAAAGTTATCAACATTAATTTCACTCTCTTTACTATTGTCAACCATTCTAACTACTTTTAGGTGTAAAATTTTTAGGTGTACTTTGGCACTTCAAGCCCTAGCTGCTACTCCTCTTTACCCCTTTAGAAAAAGCACTCAAGCTACTGTACCCGTGGCTCGAATACCATTAATTGCAAGGAATAGAAGAGAGGGTCTTTCAACACCAAAACAGCACCGGCTCCTATCAAGCTTCTAATAGCTCAATAGTGGTTAAGCCATAGGCAAGCCCTGTAGGACTCCACTATTAAGACCATATCTCTCGATGGTGATGCCTCGTTAACTGTACGAAGGCAGGCGCACTACAAGGCTGAAAAATCCCTATTCTACTTACTCACAGGCAATTAATAATACCAACCATTTATAGCTAGCTTGAGGACCTCCCTTCTTGAGCAAGAAAAGAGAAACCATGTGCTCTGATACCAATGTAACATTTAATGGCCTAAAAAATTGTGTGTAGCGGAAATTAGCATGAACATAGTGGGCATTTCATTAGAATAGATTCCTAATGAGAATTCCAAGAGTGCTTGGGTGGAGAGAGCAACAAAAAGCATAACACCTAGTTAGATAGCATGAAAAATTCTTTCAAAAGAGAGAGAAATTAAGCTATTGACAACAGTTGAGGACCGGATTTGCATGAAGCCAGTCCCCCCTCCAAAAGGCTTTGTATTATGGTTTCTCCCATCAAGAGAGACATTGTACAATACAATTCTTTGTGTTCCTTCAAGACTAGCTAGTGCAATGAAGATGAAAGCTTCATGCACTAAGCAAAACACTTAGCAAACACAACATTAATTATCCCCATTCTCATACCCAAGACCTCACACACCTTCGAAGATGGTGAGAGCTAGCAGGGTATGCGAGTAGATTGAGAGGAAAAAGGAGTTTCTTACGAGAAACATGTACATCTCCTCACATAATCACTCATATTAGCATAGATTAGCTTAGTAATTAGGTTGATAGAGGAGATGAGCATGCATTGAAGCTTGGCTCTTGGTTGAATTTGCATCCACATGCCAAGAGTGTGTCGATGTAGGCTTCTATATCACAAGCTTGGAGTAGGTGATGAGCTCTCCATTAAAGCTTGGGAAGAGATAGTCTTCTTTACTTCACACATAGACTGTGTGTGAGTGTGTGTGTGTGATAATGCCTTGCAAAAATCAGCCCCCTCTCTCTCTTGGGCGAGACCTCTTGCTATTTGCTCTTGCTCTACCCTCATTGGACCTCCCCAAGTCAAGCCAATGACAATTAAGCACTATAAGTGATAGCTTTCTAACATGTGTCCCCCTTTCCCCTTTTGTGAGAGCTTTAGGTAATTTAATAATTCATCTAAACTCTCATTGGACCCCTTTGCCTCCTAGCCAATAGGAATCAGGCAAGCCATTGGGCTGCTGAATGCTCATTGGACCACTTGGGAGACTGTCCAATAGTCTTCTAGAGGGACTTAATTCTCATTGGTTCTTTTATTAAGTGTTTTTAAATTAATTAAAATAGATTTACTCTAGCCTAATTCTCATTGGTCCACCTCCAAGGCCATCCAATAGGAATTGGGTACACCTTGTGGGCATTTGGCCTAGGGAGTTGACATGTGTCCCTCATTCCCTTTGTGTAAAGGGAGCTTGTGTGTGTGTGGCTTTCTCTCTCATCCCCTACATGCAAGGCTCGCCCCCTCCTATGTAGGGATGTGCAAAGACTTTTTTTGGACACACACAAAGCATCCAATTCCCCTAGGGTTTACCTTTGGACACAACCTTTGAATTTTGGAACCTTAGCATTTTGGAAGTCTTAATGGGCTGAACCTTAGGGTCTTTTTTGCCCATAGTTGCACATGGCTCTTTTGCAGATGGCCGCCCCTTTGGATCCCCATTTTCCCTCGTTTGGATCCCTACAGTGGACGATCTGCTAGCTTAACCAATATTCTAGCTTTTTCTCCCCTGGCACTTCCCCACATTAAATGATCAGTTTAATATGAGAAAATCATTTAGGAGAATTAGATATTGATTATTATGACACTCTAAGGAAAGTGATCGTTGGCATTTGGAGAGGTGCCCTACTCCCTTAGCGTGATCACAGTTGGGGAGGTGCCCTATTATTGCATCCAACAAAAGAAATTCAACACTTCTTCAACAATCCCTTACTAATCATATCCTCGTATAAGAGGAATCTTAGGGACTTTGTGTATCGAGAGACCCTCACTTTGTATCTGGTAAAAACAACCCACTACTTTTTGCCATAACTATGTTAGGTGTACCTTGCACTCAATGCAAGATACTCAATGCATTCCAAGAGGCAACGTTTCACATATAAATCTCATCTAGAAAATTTTTTGCTTTCATAAGGGCACCACTTTTGACATACATATTGATCAAAACATTAGCAAGCACAAAATGTTTCTTGAATAGCCTTTGACTAGCAATCTCACCATGAATTCTTTGCCCATGACATTTGGTTAAAACAGATTCCTTGCCTTAGCCATGTTGATCATATCCTAGAACTCTTTGGTATGTTTTCCTCTTGCAACCAATGTATTGGTTGCAAGAGACAACACCAACCATTGAACCACACTTGACATACATACCAAACAAAGCCTTGCTCTAATACCCTTTAAAGCAATCTCATCATGAATTTGGTATATCGTGCAATCAACATGTTCCAAGGGACAACATTTCCAAACAAAAAGCTCATCAAGAAATTTTTTTCTTTCATAAGGGTACTCTGTTTACTATACATATCAAACAAATCACTGCCAAGCACAACATATTATTCATTCAACCGCCACTAACTAGCGATCTCAATGTCAGAGTCTCTCACTCATGTAAAGGTGTGTAGGATCAAAGGTCTCCCTGGTACATGTATACATATATGATTGTGTTTTTTAGAAAGAGCTTTTCTCCATATGTGTATCGACATAAGCATTGCCAAGCTCAATGTGTTTCTCCAACAACCACTAGCATAGGCAATTGCATCTAGCAAAAGGCCTTTGTTTGCATGTGGGTTATATAGCCTAGAGATTCCTTGCCACAACCAAGTTGGGAATATCTGGCCATCAATCCGGTGAAAATAGCATAGGGCTTACATTCCATAGCCATGTTGGGTATACCCTTCAATCAACGCATTCCAAGTGATAACTCAAAAATTTGACTACATGAGGGTACAACAATTTCATGAGGGTACTGCATTTGACTCAATAATGTACTCCCCAAATATGCATCTTATTGAAGTAACCAGCTCGCTGGTCATCCACATGCACGCGGATGATCAGGCTGCTTTTGAACACACATTCCAAGTTGTCTTTTGCAGGTCATCTTTGCATCTAGTTGAAAGAGCCTAGAGCTTCCGTGCTAGAGCCATGTTTGGCATATCCTACAATCAACTCATTTGAAGTGCTGACAATCCGAGTAGGAAGCTTACATTTGATATACACACTCAACAATGCACTCCCTACATATGCATCTTTCATGAGGAACCCACCGTTGTGGATCTCGCCGATCATCTGAGTGTGCACGGATGATTAAGCTGCTTTTGAGCATGTATTGTGAGTCTTTTTCTTGTCTGAGTGCACTCCCTTAGCATTTAGAAAAAGGCCTTCCCATTGAATCTAGTCAAGACAGCCTTGAACTTCCTCTCTAGAGACATGTTTGGCATATTCTATAATTAACAAGATGAGAGGATGCAATTCAAAAATTCTTCATGCTTTTGGTAGGGCACCACGTTCGACATACATATTGTCCAAATCACAGGCCTTTAAAGGCATCCTAGCCACAACCATGTTTGGTGTATCTTGCAATCATCGCATTCGAAGTAATGACATTTCGGGAAGGAAGGCATTGGTCATCACTGTGTGAAGCTCACTGGTCGTCCACACGCGTGCGGACGAGCAAGATTCTCTTTAGAATGTTGTTGGTTAATGTTTCTTGGTGCCAATTTTGATAAAATCATAACAGAATTTTTTGTTCAGAGGATGAGAGGATATAGTTCAAGAATTGTTCTTTCTTTTGGTAGGGCACCAAATTCTCCATAAATATTGACCAAATCACAAGCCTTCAAAGGCGTCCTAGACACACCCATGTTTGTTATACCTTGCAATGAACGATTTCAAAGTGATGACATTCTGGAAAGAAAGCCGTTGGTTCAGTGTGTGGAGCTCACTTGTCATCCGCATGCGCGCAGACGAGCATGCTGCGCATGAGGCAGGTCGGACAAAGCGTGGTGCACCTGCAGTGGGAGGAGATTGTGCCACCATTGATAGCTGCTAGAAGTTCATGATAGGCTTTGTTGTCAATGTGATCTGAGCTTCTGGCATTGAAAATGAAGCTTAATCAGCATGTTTAAAGTGGGTGACATTTTCGGAAGGAAGCCGTTGGTTCAGTGTGTGGAGCTCACTGGTGGTCCGTGCACGTGCGGACGAGGAGGCTGCTCACGAGGGCGATCGGACAAGGCGCGGTGCAGCTGCAGTGGGCGGAGATTGTGCCACCATTGAGAGCTGCTAGATGTTCATGCATGGATTTTTTGTCGATATGATAGGAGCTTCCGGCATTGAAAATGAAGCCTAATGAGGGTAGGAAATGCCAAGATCCTGCACTAAGGCAGAGGAAACTTGGCTGCTGAATGGGAGTGCGTATTGAAGCTACTCAAGTTGCACGAATCATGACCATCATGAGTAAAATTAACCCCTAGCTGCAATATGTTCTCTCTCTCTCTCTCATTGATCATGATGGCACCCGCCACTTGCTTATTTTTTGCTTATTGCTTATTGCTTGTCATATGTGGGACGCATGTCTAACCTCACCATCCTATCTTATTGCAGTATTAGCGAGAACCACGATTAAATTGTCAATCCATGGGATGAAGCTGACTCAACTAGTGCATAGAGGCTACAAGAGGGTTTCAATCTCTCGGAAAACAACTAACAACTCGCATCTAACTCAGGCTACACTCAAGTGACAAAAATCACCAAAAGCCAATTGCTCATCAGCAAACAAATAACATCCATTACAACATCAGATGACATCCAAACGTAATGAAACTTCTAGGACAAGTTTATAAGACCTAAGCACACATGCTTAAGGTCTCAAACCCCACTTTAGGTCAAGTTCCAAAATCACAATTATTAACAGCAGTGGATTTTTGACCTAGTTGTTTTCGACCCACAATGCATCTAAATGCTTACCAATGATGCCCCAATACCCCGCCTATGCTTAGTTTTTTATTTGAAAGTGTAAATTCCTAGTTATGATGAAATTAGGCCACGGGTCGGCGACACCAAAAGCTACAAAATACTGTGAACTGCTTACGTCAATGCGTAGAGCTCTTACCTGCGGTTGCAATGCAACAAACACAACTGCAATGTGACAATCAGGGAGGGAGTAGGAAGCATGAGAAGGAGAGGAGCGAGCAACGTTAGCTCACGCTGTGTATTTCATCATCCAAAACTTATAAAAAACTTACAAAAATTGGCTTTTATATCTTAGCCAAGGTTTTTGGGTGGTCAAAACTAATAATCTGGAGTTCTACCAAAGCTGGGAAATGACAGGTTGATACAATCTGGAAGCTTGTAGCGCCAGATCATTAACTACAGAGTTTATCCGAGAAAATAAGAGTTACAATATTCCCGATTTATCAAAATAATAAGTGTTTACAAAGAGAACTCCGAAAAATGGTATCCGTGTTAGCTTGTTGTTAACATTCCTCCCCTCCTCGCCCGTGTCGTCCCTTGACACAGCTTTATGGGCTGAAATAATCTTCGGGTTGATGGCTAGTGAGGCAGTCTTGAAGCGCATTCAGTGCCTTCTGGTATCTGATTTTTCTTTCTTTGTCTAGCACTTGCAGAAATTGCATGGTCACTCTATTCTTCAGCTCCACCGTTGAGTAGCCTAAAAATCTGGATGTCAGGTTGTTGATCACCGGTGCAAATATCTTTGTTAGCCAGGTGAAGAATCAAGTGTAGAAAGCTTCCTCAAATGCCAACATATTGCTTGATGGTAAAAACATACATCTGGCATAGAAGCCGTAAAGGACTTCTTCTGAAGGTTGCCCACTCAAATCATAGCACAAGCCTTTGTTACCTTCTAAAAATGACATCCATGGGGCTCTTGCCTGCTCAGGCTCATTAAAAACTTAGATGCACGTGAGCAAAATTTTGTAGATTTTAAATAGCATTGCGCAGGAGAGATTCGGTAGACTCTTGAAGAAAGACATGGTGCCTGTTAGAGTTTTCACCATGTATTCCTCTGTTGCTTGTCCTTTCTCTGGAGCCAGGTTGGCCTCTTCTTTGTCAGTGCCTCATGCTCTTGCCATGTCCTTACTCTGGGTACAGGACAAAAAGTTGGATCTCTTTGAAGGGTTGCAGGTGCTCTTGTGAACAGAATCAAATACCACGGATTCTTGTTTAGCTATCTTAACCTCCACTTTGGGTGGTCTTTATCTATGCCATCTTCTTGCATCTCTTTGTACAGCCTCTTTTTTACATGTAGTAGTTTCACTTTTATGAGAGGGTATGGCAGGGATTGCTGATGCCATTGCGCATTGATCTGATTGGGAGAAAGTTGAGTGACGTTGACAGAGTGTAGAACTATCAACTCCCAATCCATTGCAGATTTCCACTGCTCATCCACCTCTTGAGTGATCTTCTATTTTTGCGTCCTCTTCAACTTTTGATAGCTGGACCATAGGCACTGTGTGTCAGGACAACGGAAAGGCCGTACTAGACAAGGGGAACTAGAATCTAGGAGTCCACCTCCCGACCACCCACTATATAGCATGGCTCCTAGCCCTTTGCCCTAGTTGTGGACTCCCTTTCCACACTACCTAGCCTGGCCTTGCCCATGTCTAGTCCGACCTTGCTGTTGACCTTACATTACTCCCCCCTTAAAGAAGAGTTATTGTCTGTGCACATCTGTCACACGTGTTAATGCAAGGAACTTGCTGATACATTTTGTGCGAGCCACAAATGGCTCCAAGCACACAACAAGCCTAAACTAGTAAGCTCAAAGATGGCAATGGTGTGTCACTCACCGCTCTACACTTGCTATCGTGGAGGATTCCTCGCCGCAAAGAAGAGGGAGACGCCGCTACGCCGCGCTCAATCGCCTCGCCGCCGTCGTGCCGCCGCAATGCTCTCTCTCTCTCTCACGCATACACACACAAGGAGATGAAGAAGAAGAAGATGGAGATGGAGCAAGAGCACTCTTCAATTGCACAAATGAGAGAATGAGTGAATTTTAGGTTTAGTTGACTTTTATATGAGCTTGCCCCATTCACACTTGGGCACCCATGCTTAGCCAACTAATCCCTTGAATGTTCCAGTTAGAGTGCGCCTCTCATCGGCGATCACTCTTACCCTTTTCCTATTGGACCGACAAGCCCGGTACCTGACTCTACCAAGTAAATAATACAACATCCGTCGTAGGTGATAGGGTGTTCGTGAGCCGTGAGGCTCAAAGATGGCGATGGTGTGTCACTCACCGCTCTACGCTTGCTGACGTGGAGGATTCCTCGCCGCGAAGAAGAGGGAGATGCCGCTACGCCGTGCTCAACTGCCTTGCGATCGTCGTGTCGCTGCAATGCTCGATCGCACTCTCTCACTCTCTCTCTCTCTCTCTCTCACGCATACACACACACACAAGGAGATGAAGAAGAAGAACATGGAGATGGAGCAAGAGCATTCTTCAATTGCACAAATGAGAGAATGATTGAATTTTAGGTTTAGTTGACTTTTATATGAGCTTGCCCCATTCACACTTGGGCATCCATGCTTAGCCAACTAATCCCTTGAATGTTCCAGTTAGAGTGCACCTCTCATCAATGATCACTCTTACCCTTTTCCTATTGGACCGACAAGCCCGGTACCTGACTCTACCAAGTAAATAATACAACTTCTATCGTAGGTGATAGGGTGTTCGTGAGCCGTGAGGGTTAACATGCCCTCCTTCCTGATGTAGATTCCGTCGTCGGAATCTATTGAGTTGAAGCTTTTCATTGAGGTGGAAGAGCGTTTGAGATGAATGTCCTTAGCCTTCTTCAGTCACTACAAAATCAAACAACATTGGCACAGTAATTGCATTCTCATATATAATTAAAAAGCATATGCAGTTTTAGGCAGACAAATTGATTGGTAGCATAGTTCTAAACCATTTGTCAGCAATAAACATTAAATTACAATATAATCAAATGCATAAACTGTTGTAAAGGTAAAAAATTAAACAAGTCTGAGGTCGCTAATTCAACGATCAAAAGGCACTAAAGATTGACTATTAGTAGCTTGGGTAAGCTTCTCAATTTTCTCTGGTCAATTAAGTTGTTTAATCGCGAGAGCCAAGTATTTCATGTCCAAGGGCTAACTAGAGGCTACACCTAGAAGACCTTGTAGTTAAGCTACGATAAAAGAAATTGCACATGAAATCATTGCCTAACTTATTTCCTTTTCTTTGACCCCCCAAAGTCTTGTCACATCGATTTTGATGTGTGTGCTTACTTTGTATGCATTGGGTTTGTTGCTTTTCAAGGAAAAGCGCCCACACTGGGAATCTCTAGGGCTCTAGTACCATAGACGATACATGTGAGTGGAGTACCAAATCAAGCTGAGGTTTCTCTTCCAGCTTAAGATTTTACATTGTGGCACTTTGATTTTTTATTTTATTTTTTGTACGTTTTCAACATTTTAATTTTGTAACTTTGGGGGGTCATATAACGTTGTTACCTTCCCCATGCTCATCACACTAGTAAACTCCCTTTATAAGACTTAAGCTAAAGGTCAATAGAGACTAAGCCCACTAGAAAGCCCTAGTACATTTCACACAATGCAGCCTAAATCGAATTAAGAACCTAAGTAACCATTAATTATTAGGAAGGCATTCCCCATGGTATTAAGAGAAGATCTCTAACACCTAGCTTGGTCAAACTAGCTTAGTCAGACTGCTTGATTTTTAAACCTAGACAAGTGATTATGACAAAAAATTACATTGAATTAAATGTTTGATACTAAGCAAATATGCTGGATATTATGCTATCAATCACAATTAACGCAGACAAACATGGATGCAAAAATATAAGGGGCAATGCTAATGGACAAGAAACACCTATTTGTGCTGATGGTCGCGCTTGATTTGAAGTGTGAACGAGAGAAATACTCCATGAAGGTCCAAATCCTAACCACAGCAACACATTCCTGTACACAATATGAAACACAAAGAATACCTCTAGGAGGCACATCAGTGGGAAAAATGAACTTTGCTAATCACTAAACTCTAACACAGAAACACTCCTATTGTACTAATCCTACCTACCCTCCATCACTCGAGTGATGAGGATCAAAGGTCTTTTATGACATATGTTTCTATTTCAGTGTACCGGATGTGAATGTGTAGGTTTGGGTCAATGTTTTCACATTTATTGTGCATACTAGTTTGCTAATTGCTCTTGCTCTTTTTTTTTTTTTTTTTGTGAGTATAAGGCTTTATATATACATTCCCTAATATTGGTGATTGAGAGGTCATGGAAACAAGGGTAAGGAGGAAATAATTCAATAGGCTGACGTGAATGAAGACTTCCCCCCTTCCTTGTGTAGGTCATACTGTTTGAAATGTGCTTGCCACCCTTTGAAACCAATTGTTCTAGTTGGTAATAGGGGAAGATTTTTGCCATTAGTTTTCTATTACCTTAGGTGCCTCGTCGAGTTGCAAGGGTGGTAAGATGGGTGTATAGGATATACGAGGGCGTTTGTGCAGATATGGCTATGAGCCATTTTGGAATGAAATTTTCCTTCCAAATTTCATGAAAATGGTTGCAGGGCCAACGACCAGGTTAGCCAAGTTTAAGTTTTTCTTGTTTCCTTGTTTACACTTTACTTGGCAATTACTGTCATTGTGTAAAGCAAAGTGCTTTGCAAATTTTATTTGAAGCAAGGCTTCTCCATTGTGCCAAGGTACTTCCCAATGACTTGGCATCACGGGCAGTAGTACACAAGTTTGGGGAACTAGAAAAATCGGAATATCAGCTCACAAAATCCCTACCAATCTAAATTGTGCAAGGCACTTATGGTTTTGGTTCTCACGGTTGAGACCATCACTCTCCACAAGGGCTTACAATTTTGCATGCAAGGCATGCTAGTTAGGTGGATGAAATTCTAACGCCTTATGAAATATGCTCCCGCTATCACACTTGCAACTCTGTCAAGGACATACTAAGTGATGTAGTGTTTAAAATGATTGTTGGTTGCTATCAACACACAACAACACTAAAAGGAACCTAAATCTAGGACTTATTTCATGGGCAAAGTGCCAATGCTAAGTTGTCCTCATACAAGCACGACCCCTGCATGGTAGGTGGGTCGGAATGAGTTTTTTGTTTCTCTTTAACCTCTTGCGATGAGAGAGTCATCACCGAAAATTGTGGAATGCTTATACAATAAGCTACAACTTAGGCATAAGATGTGTAAGAGCACACAACTTTGGTACACCCTCTAAAAACTTACGGAAAATTCCTCAGCCCAACATGCTCTCTCTCTTTCTCTCTCTCTCTCTCACTTTAAAGGAATAATAAAAATCATCTAAGAAGCTTTTCTTACATGTTTTGCTTGTAAGTCAGTCTGCACCAAGGTGCTCTAACTCTTAGCTAAAACGTGTCATTTTTGCACTACATGTTTTTAGTGCGATACTCAAGTTGAGTTTTTGATAATCTTCAACTCATAATAGCTAATCTCTACAAGAAAATATTGATGCAACAATCAATTGAGACAACATGGCTATCCATAAGAGCTAGGCTTTACACGCATGTGTATCCTCATGCTCTTGTTCTTTCTCTCTATAGCACTACGAGTGTCTATGGACGCATTGTTTTGGGTAAGACCCCACGGGTCCTTACTGCAACTTTTCAAGTAGATTCTCATCATTTTGTACACGGTTGACTATGTTGTTTACCATTACCTGCTAGTTGAGCAGCTTCTACAAAGGGTCTTACCAAGAGGCCGACTACGTTGCTTCTACCCAACGGGTTTGGATTGCGAAGGCAACACCCAGGGTTTCCAGTGCAATGTTGCTTGGTTTTTCACAGGTGGGAGACATACTCCTGTGCATTTGCATACGCGTACCTAAACTTTTAGTTCAATCCTAGGGCCATGCCAAGAGCAGGTCGGAACAAGTATTTTGGGTCGTAGTGTCCAATGTACATTATATTGATGAATCCACTTGCCGGATTCGATTTGGCACATGTTGTCACATGGGTTACAACATGGTCTAGGGACTCAAGGAGTTCGGTTTAGCCAGTGTGGAGCAAGGATAATGAGGGTCCCTCTCATTCCCGTCGCAGAGTGTTTGTAGTAACCTCCACGCACAAGTACATCTTGTACTTGAAGAATGCTCTTTTTTTAGACATTCTTACATGAGACATATTCCACATGTGGAGGATATGAGTCTCTGGGACTGACACTGGTGCACACTATTTCAAGTATGTGTCACGACAAAGTCCCTAAGTGCTGGTCCAATATAGTTTCTAGACCATTTTTAGTACGATGTATCAAGAGCAATTTTAGTGGCCAAAAATTGTCGGATACTTAGAACAACTTCTTAAGGTACAAGTGCTGCTAAACAACATTACAGATAGTTGTTTTACATATAGAAAGGCAATGAGTTGCTAATGAAAAATTTTCATTGTTTGTACCTCGAAGTGATCATTGTTTCACCTTCTATTATGGTTTAGACGTTTCAGCAAGGCTGGCAAATGATTGCACCTGAAGTATTTAATTTCTTTTCAGAACTCTTTGCATTCCTCTTTAATGTATGCTAGGCGCATCACATTTGCCATAAGTATTGGCAAGGATAATCATGGATATACAAGTTCGAATCTGTTTTTTGCCAAATGCATGCACACTAGGTGTTATGGGCCCTAGTGTTTAGCAAATCAGACGGCATGCGTATTCATCAAGTTGTTGCTTATGAAGCCTTTTGCACTCGGTGTGCAGTATCTCTATGAGATTACTTTTGGTTCTACTAATCACCAATAGAGGTCATGGCTCGGTTTGGGTGATTGTGGATTTTTCAAGTTAACCACGATGGTTATTCCGGACATTGTTGATTCCTCAGCAATGTTATACGCCATTGTGATTCCCATTTACCACTCATTTGGAAGGACTGTCTGTAAACCGTGGGGGAAACACACCTCAGTACTGTCACTTATCCAAGGGGATATACATATTACAAAGTGTAACATTGTGCTAAAGGATATGCAAGTGCGTACGTTAGCACCACGCGATCCAATTAGTAAGCAATTATTACTCTACTTGGAGTTTTCTTACCATAAGGTAAAGCATGTATGAAATTAGGTGTAGTCTCGTCATGTATAAATCAAGTTCTCAACCTTGAACACTAGTTATGGTGGGGTTGTTTACTGCTGAACTTGGAAAACAAGTCAAGGACTTAAACTTTGCTGATGAGTCATGCTAGCAAGTTACTTTCATGGAAAGTGAAAAGATGTATTCTTTAGCGTACATCTTTGTGTGATAACTCGTTTTTCATACTCATGTGTGTTCTAAATGGAGTCTACGCACTATGATTGGATAGGAATCGGTAACACAAGATGGTTGCAAATGGACAACAATGTGAAAAATCAAGATATTACTCTTGGTTTCATTGAACCTCCTGTTGAACCGTGTTCCGGTCAACCAAACAGCTGAATCCATGAAGGATGTCATTTGGGAAAACATTAGTGTTCTTAAGAAGAAGTTCCCCACTTTTGTTTTTGAGGACGAAAACTCTTCTTTAAGGGGGGAGTAATGTCAGGACAACGGCAAGGCCGGACTAGATAAGGGCAAGGCTAGCCTATGCAGTGTGGAAAGGGAGTCCAACTAGGGCAAAGTGCTAGGATCCATGCTATATAGTGGGTGGTTGGGAGGTGGACTCTTGGGTTCTAGTTACCCTTGTCTAACATTGTGTCTGCATGTGTGATGTTTATTTGGAAATTATCTTTACCACTCGGCTCTGCTGTGGACTATGTCTCCAACTCAGCAAATGGGACCGAGGGTATATCTATTTGCGGCGGTTTGAAGTGCCTGCCTCTTCCTGTGCATCCGACTTTCCTTCCCTCAGAAGTTGGTTAACTCTTTTGAGCTCAGCTATTTCTTTTAGGATCTCTTCTTCTCTCTAGACCTACATCAATGCCAGGTCCCTGCATTGTGATTGCTCCAGCTTTAATTCTAACTTGAGGTCCTTGTTCTTCTTTTCTAGTGCCTTGTACACTTCATTTTTCCCTTTGATCGAGGCCACGGCTAGATTTTCCCTTATTTGCCGTAAGAAGATTTCCTGATCATTGATTCACTATTCAGAGTATTGTAAGGAGGCATTGGAAACATCCAACTGCACTTGAATTTTTTGAGCTAACAAGGATGTCTTAAGAAGTTCATTTGTAACTTCTATTAGCTGCTCGTCTTTTGCTTTGCAAGCATCTGATAATTTGGTGAGCAGGTCACCTAACTCCTCCATTTCTTTCTACTGTCTATCTCTAGATAGTTGGTGTTGTTCAGCTTCGGCTTTCATCTCCTGCACTTGCCTCTGAAGATCGGTGATGACAGTCATTCTGTCTTCTAACTCTCCTTGGAGAGCATCAATCACCATCTTGAGCTCTTTAGCCTTTGTGTTGTGGCTAAGTGCGGTTGATTGGAGTCTCTTCGTCATATCTTGCATCTGCCTTGAATATTCGGTTACCTGTAATATGACCTCATTATTTGACTGCCAATCCTACTATCTTGCCAGCTGAGTGGATGTGCCTGCAGCCTCATGTGTGTCTTTTGACTGCGTCGTGGTTGCTGGTTCTTCTTGCATGGAGGTAGAGGGTTGGTCTTCTTCTCTGTCATCCTGAGACCTTGTGGATGCCTCGGCTGTTTCTTGCTATGTGGAAGCAGAGGGCACTGGCTCAGACTTTGTGTTTTCTTCTGGTGGAGGGCTCACTGTCTTTTCTGGCTTAGGTTCTTTCTATTGTCTCTCCTCTTGTGTATCAGTGGCCTCTTGTGCATCTTCGACATCTTTCTCTTGTTCCGGCTCTACTTCCTTCTCTTTTTTCTTCTCTTGCTGGTCAGCCTCTTATGCAGATCCTGTTTCTTTGGTAGACTCAGATTCTTTGACTTTTTCTTTCTCAGGTTCAGCTTCTTTATTTGGCTCTTTTTCAATGTCTTCCCCTACAGGTGATGGTGGTGGGATTGGCATAGGATGGTCCTGTTGTTCTATAGGTGGTGAAGTATGTCTAGGGGACTCATAACCTTGTTCTTGTGCTTCTTCTCTAGTCATTTCCTCGGCTTGTCTTTGTTCCTCCACCTCTTTGGCTTTCCTAGCGGCTTCTTCGGCTTCCTTCACCTTGAAGGCTTTGGCTTCTTGGTACATTTTCTCCAAAGTTTATGTCGGATCTTCAGAATCTTTTCTCGTGTGATGCTTCCTTCTTGGGCCTTTAAGTCCGCTAGGTATCCATTTTTCAGGGTCCTTCCTGTTTGCTTGTTGACTATGCTGGTAGTCGCGTTTTTCTCTTTCAAAGCGAGCTTGTTTTTGAGCGGGCTCTTCTTGGTGGGCGGCCACATCTTTTCTCTTCATTTCTTCTCTTCTTGCTCTCTTCTCCTCGTTATCAAAGCTCTCGCTGATGTGACTTTCTGGCAAGCTTTACTGATTCTTCATTGGATTTATAAGATCTATTCCCTGACCTTGTAGCTCTCAGAGACAGTTCTGCTGCCAATATCCATGTGTTTTGGTCAAGGGCAGATGGTAGATTGTCGGCCATGCCGATGGCATGGTATGCTATTGTAGGGAGGTGTTGTAGCACGACGTAATCGCAACCCACAAAATTGTCAAATCGTGGATCTGCAACCTGGCTAGGGCATGGAAGCACGAGCCTAAGATGTATAGACATAGAGGATTCAAGGGATCCTTCTACTCATCATAGAGAGAAGCCATGGAAAGGGCTTCCTCTAATCAACAACACATTCCTACTTACTAATCACTTGCACACAATTACGTGGTTGAAATTAACCTCTCACATCAATCACTCTTATTCACAACTCTTAATCACAACTACACAAGCATGCAATTAACATACCTACTTCGTATTAGTGTGTCCATTCTGGCACAATCCCTCAATGCGACTACGTATGCACACACACTAACCGCACCTTGTAGAGAGAGATAAAGAGAAGGAAGGCACAGCCCTCACACACCATGGCCAATGGTGTGGATAGAATATATTAACTCAAAAAAGGGATTAGAGATCTACCATCACACTAATACAATCTCACTCCACATAATCAAACAAAGAAGACTAATAAGAAAAAAAGATGTAATTGATTATTAGAAATCAAGAGCTACATGGGCATGGAAAGCCCATGAGCCTCATTACCATCCACTCTACAAAGAGGAGTCCTCACCCAAGAATGACTACCCATAAAGCATAGGGCTCTTTTATAGCTTTGGGCCTCAAACCCTTCAACTATGGAATAAAGTTGAGCTTTCTATCCTAGACTCATACAACTTTAGAAATCCTACATGAGCCCAAGCCATATACAATGAAAATGAAATATTGTGCACTATAGCACATCTACAGCTTGTTGTATAATTGGTGTAGCCTATTTTAGCCGTTGCTAACATTCCCCCCTTCCTAATTCGGTGCACGTCCTCGTGTGCTAGTGAAGCAAGACACGATGACATGGTAGAAAGCAAGTCCATGGAAGAAATGTTGAGCTGCAAAAAATAAGAACTAGTAATGAGCATCAAAGGCCACCAAGAATGAATAAAACATGAAGCACAAATAAACAATCATGCAAAGTGAATTTTTTGCTTCTAAAAGATGGGTCAATCATAGTCAAAAACTAGAAAACGTAAAGCAAAAAATACACCTAAACTATTGTGAAGATTAAAACACTTGAAATTTCAGTTTTATGCATGAAACACAAGCAATCACTTATGATCCTAGGCTAATGCAAGTTCATAAACCTACTAGCCTAAAAACTATGTGAACAATCTTAATAAAGTATTCAAGTCTATCATGTTGACGGGCTATAAAAAAGCTCCTAATCTTATTAGTACATTGTCACAGCTTTTGAAGCTCATGGAAGTTTTGACTTTGTCATTCATTGAAAAAAAAATAATCACAACTCAAGGCTACCACCCCAAGGAAAGTCTAGGTGTGAATTCTGGCTCTTTGAACACTCAAGAAGGTGTTCCAAAAGCCTACTAGCCTACCAAGGCGACGGCTAACCCTTATCAGCCCAAGGCATCGGTTTAGGGCCTTGACCAAGCAAACCAAGGTGATTCCCCTCACCTACCAAGTGCCAATAAGGCGCTAGGCCTCACAAAGACACAACATAACATATAAATTTTAATTTCATGTGTCTTAGTAGCATTTTTGCTACTTTTCTTGACACTTTTTTGCTTCATTGTTTCATTTTTTTAGCACTTTTTTTATTGCTTCCTTTATGAGATGCTAATTGCAATTAGACTAAAAGACTAAAGACTAATCATAGCCCTAGGTCATGACAAAAATGAATGGAGTATTAAGACTATCACTAAGAGTTTAGGACTAATGAAAAATGAACCTACATTAACCTGAGGTCAAGGCCAATTACCTATGATTAACACACATAAAACCTAATTTTTTGGTGAGTTAATTTTCACAAAGCAAAGTGTTGAAACTTTAGTATGCCTAGCTTTCGAACATGAAAAATCCATAGCTTAGAAGTAAAATTTCACTTAAGCCAAGAAAGAGAATTAAGAGATGAACAAAAGAGCAAAATCATGGAGGGATTACACCTATTCATGCTCTTTGTGCATCCTTGAGCAAGCATCCCCTTTGTAGAGAAGCCTCTTGATCTTTCTATTTGCAAAAGAAGCTGATTTGAAGCTAAGTGTGAACACAAGCTTCAAAGCCTTTTATTGAAAACAAAAAAAGCACACAAAAACATCAATGAAAACCTAAAACTAGGGTCTTGCATACCTGAGTTTGCCAAAGGGAAAAAACCCAAGGGAAAAAATGTCTTTGGTTATGCTCATGATGCTCTTTAAAAGAAAATTTATGCATAAATAACAACAATGAGAGGTAAAATGCTTCTACAAAAGCAAATTTTGCAATTTGTACAATCTCTCATGCATGTTTCAAAGTAGATTAGTTTCTAGCTCACTTGAAGTATGGAATTGAAAAGAAGCTAAGAGCTGAAAATAATGCAACTTCTGAATGAAATGAAGTGGCTCTCGATAGCCAAATTATACAATTAAAGATTTTCAAAATGTTGGCTAACAACTAGCTCGCATGAAATTTTTAATTTTTTAGTGCAATGTATGAGCTAGAGATGACTGCAACTTGATTAAATGAAATGAATGGCTCTTAATAGCCAAATTTGTACTTGAAAGCTGAAAAAAGTTGGGTAAATACTAGCTCAAATGAAAAAAATTAAATTTTGACCAAGCTATGAGCTAGCATGTATACAACTTTTAATCCAATCAATTGGAATGGCTCTAATTAGCCAAATTTTGCAATATTTTACAATGATGACCCCTTCTTGGATCATTTGGAATCACACACCTGCCACACCCCTTCACAAAAGACTCAAATCATTAGTGCTCTTTAGCTTTTGAACATCCAATACAAGCACTAAAAAATGCACAAAGCCAAGTTCAAATTTTTACGCACACTCTTGTCCATCAAAACAAACTCAATTTTAATGATTTCAAATAATTTCTCATACGATTCAAGCATTAAAAATGCACAAGCAATGTTAAGTTTAAGCACAAAGTACGACCAAGCAAGCAGTACTCATCATCCAGTGTAACTCTCACATGCATACCACGAAGAATTTTTCATTTAGTGCAATGGGAAATTCAATCAAGCCAAGATTGGTACAATGAAAATCATTTGTGCATGGAGTTTCCATATACACTCGAGGCCCACACAACAAATATTGCATTTATAGCTAAAGAGAGACAAAGCTTATTGACAAACTGAATTTAAAGCTTTCTCGAGGCCATTCATAGCTCGAGTTGGTCCCCTTGGCAAATATCCCTCCAAAATAATGCTCCAATTTTAGTGCAAAAAAATCTTCGCATTTGAAACAAGCACTAAAGACATCATGCTTAATCTTAACCTCAAATATTTTAGTCCAATCTCATAGCCATTCACCCATATTTGATGCTCAACGATAGCACATTTGCATACATAGTAGAGAGAGGGAAAGAGATGAAGTAGAATTTCAAATGCACTAGACCCAATTGGTCGATACCATTTCAAATACCGTTCTACAATTAGTGCCTAAAAGCAATCTTGCATTGAAATCAAGTACAAGCTCAACCATGCAAAACATCCTCATCATTGGCCGCAAGATTAACCGATCCCATTTTTGAGCTTCTTTGATTATTTATTCATTTTTTTTCAATTTTACCTGCCAGCCCAAGCTCATCCAAGTCATTGAGACTGTTTTTTTTTAAAATTTATTTATTTCACTAAGGGAGAGGGTGATCTCGTGGGAACCATGCTTTAAAACTTTATTTTATTTTTTTACATTTTTTGAAAAAACGGCAAAGGTTGCAGCTACGTTTCTGAGGAGGCCGCCAGAGAGAGAGAGAGAGAGAGAGAGAGAGAGAGAGAGAGAGAGAGAGAGAGAGAGAGAGAGAGAGAGAGAGAGAGAGAGAGAGAGAGAGAGAGAGAGAGAGAGAGAGAGAGAGAGAGAGAGAGAGAGAGTGTTCCTGCCCAGCATTGAGCCACAGCCCTCCACTTTGCTCAATTTCCACGGGGAGGTTCCCCCCGCTCGCAACTACAGATGGTCGAGCTACGGTCTGCAGGCTGGTGAGTTACGGATGACCGGGTAGTGAACAGGGAGCTGCAGCAACCAAGGCAGTGGCAGGCAACTCGCAGCATCGAGGGACGTGGGGAACAGAGCTTTCAGGCAAGGTGAATTTGTGGGGACTGGGAGCCTTGTTTGCTGCAAGCAAAAATCATTACGGCCTTTGAGTGTGTGTGTGTGTGTGTTTGAGAAGACAAGGTGGGATCTGAGAGGTGAGGCGGGGTCAACAGCTGCATTCATTAGCCAAACAGAAAAAAAAGGGCCGCAAAGAGTGTGTGTGTAGTGTGTGTGATGGTGTGGGCCAAGCCAGGTAGGCCAAGGTGGGTGGGCAAGCAAAGGCTGTGAGTAGTGTGTGTGTGTGCACGTGTTTATAGCAAAAGGACAGCAGCCCGCGTGTGTGTGAGAGAGTTTATGGCAGGTGGGCCTGTAACGATATTAGAGGGATCAGGGGGTGTGTGTCTTTTTGCGATCCCAGGCGGGACTCAGCGGGAGCTCGGCAATGAGTTCGTGTGCTTGAATAAAGCTAAACAGCAAGTGGCGTGTGTGGCGAGTCTTTATGCGCCTACTCTGGCCTATGGACTGTAGCGAGCCACAAAGAAAGTGTGTGTGTGTGTGTGTGTGTGTGTGTGTGTGTGGTTATAATTGAGTGCCAATCCAGGCCGAAAGGTGGCAGGTCCAAAACAAGCCAAACTCAAAAAATATTATTATTATTATTATAAACATCCTTTTTAAAAGAGGTTCGCACACTGAGTATTGTGTGTGTCTTTGAAAGTGGGATTCGGTCCGTTTTACAAGCGCACACAAGGATCGAAACGCCTCAACTATTTTTGTTCATTTTCATTCGATTCCTTGGAAACTTCCATTTATTGGATTATTCATGCACTAAAATGTCCTAATTTTGAATTCAAAAAATGTTGTGCATAAATTTCATCTCAATTGCCAATTGGATCTCCCTTCATAATCATTGCAACTCATTTGCTCATATTTGATATCCGCAATCACTGAACCCCAATTAGGTTTATCATTTGGGATTTGCATGGCTCGACATGAGTGAATTTTAGTCACAATTACACACAAATGAATGTAACATTGTCATGTTTATCTTGATCAATCATTAGCATGGCAACTAAAAAGTTTCACAATTGAGCGATATTTTATCAATCCTTAAAGGAAATTTGTGGCACACACATCAACTATATGGCCAAATTAATCATCATAATTGGTAAAAAATACCAATTATTCATTCAAGCACCGGATTGTACATGCCATTGAGTAGGCACACACACCCAAATTTAGGCCAAAATTTTATGCAAAAATATATCAATTCCTCATTGGAATGCACAATTGCAAGCTTGATCAAGCATAATTGAATGCATACATGCTCAATTTCTAAAAAATAGCATTATTTTTACCCGATCAAGCAATGTACACACTCAAAAATTAAGCACAAAAGTTTAAAATTGGCTCAATTGCCAATGCATTTAGGTTTACACCTAATAATTCCCACACTTTTCATGAACATTTCATAATCAAAAACCATTTAGGTGTCCCAATTGACCATCAATCATTGAAAATCAAGTGGTCATGGATGGGCACACACACTCAATTTTTGCCCACTTTTTTGGCCATTAGGCTTATCCAATGTTTGAATTAGCCTCACATACTCATCATTTACATGATTACATACTCATGTATCATCAATTCCATCACTTTATATGCATGCACACACTAAAAATTAGGTGCACACACACTTGAAATTTTTGACATTTTTTTCCCTCTTTGGTGTGTGCACACACACAATGATTTTTATGCACACATGAATTCTTGGTGAGAATTAAGCATTATTTGGATACACACAAAGTTCATTAGTCACATTTTGACTATCAATTTCATTCAAAGTGTATCAAATTAGGTGCAAAGTGTAGGTCAATTTGTGTTACACACCTAATTTTAGAAAATAATTAGCAAATGGAATCATATTGATCAATAAAAATTGACATAACAAGTGAGTGCACTTACATTGTAATTACACTCCGAGCTATTCCTTTGCTCCACCCGAAGTCGCATCATTGCACACACAAGTGTGCACACCATCAATTCGGATTCAAAATGACCATTTGTAGGTCAAAAAATCACACACTCAAATCATCATATTAAGCATAAATTGGTACAATTAACTTCATTAGAGTGATGGTTCCACCTCTTGCAAGGAGATTTCACATACTTTATACTTCAAATGTTAGTGGTTAGGTTAGCAAGGTTAGTCACAATTAGTAGAAATTAGCATGAAATTAGTAAAATTAGCATGGAAAGAATCAAAATTAACAAGGGTTAGCATGAAATTAGTGAAATTGGGGGTGGAATTGGGGTTTTGGGGTATTCATAACTCAACATTAGCATCAATTCTTACAAATTCATCATCAAATCACACCAAAATTAAGTTACACAAACTCAAAAACCAAAAAATTAGAAATGAAATTACTCTATTCTACACATCCTAAACTCACTAGCTTAGGTTATCGATCCCCTGCAGCGGCGCCAAATGTAGGGAAGTGTTGTAGCACGACCTAATCGCAACCCACAAAATTGTCAAATCGTGGATCGTCAACCCGGCTAGGGCATGGAAGCACGAGCCTAAGATGTATAGACATAGAGGATTCAAGGGATCCTTCTACTCATTGTAGAGAGAAGCCATGGAAAGGGCTTCCTCTAATCAACAACAAATTCCTACTTACTAATCACTTACACACAATCACATGGTTGAAATTAACCTCTCACATCAATCACTCTTATTCACAACTCTTAATCACAACTACACAAGCATGCAATTAACATACCTACTCCGCATTAGTGTGTCCATTCCGGCACAACCCCTCAATGCGACTATGTATGCACATACTAACCGCACCTTGTAGAGAGAGATGAAGAGAAAGAAGGAACATCCCTCAAACACCATGGCCAACGGTGTGGATAGAATAGATTAACTCAAAAAAGGGATTAGAGATCTACTATCACACTAAAATACAATCTCACTCCACATAATCAAACAAAGAAGACTAATAAGAAAGAAAGATTTAATTGATTATTAGAAATCAAAAGCTGCATGGGCATGGAAAGCCCATGAGCCTCATGACCATCCACTCTACAAAGAGGAGTCATCACCCAAGAATGACTACTCATTAAGCATAGGGCTCTTTTATAGCTTTGGGCCTCAAACCCTTCAACTATGGGATAAAGTTGAGTCTCTAGCTTAGACTCATACAACTTTAGAACTCCTACATGATCTCAAGCCCTATACAATGAAAATGAAATATTGTGCACTATAGCACATCTACAGCTTGGTGCATAATTGTTGTAGCCTGTGTTAGCCGCTGCTAACAGCTATCCTCATCAAGACTTCTGGTGCACTCAAGTAAGTGATCTTGCCTTCTTTCTTGGTGCCCTTCAAGGTGGTCAGGTCATACTGGGCGTGGTCCATTGGTTGCCTGGTTGTTGACTTGGAACATGTGTAAATGTGGTGGCAACCACATGATTTGGTGTGGTGTACCTTGGTGGCCTTTTTGCCAAAAAAATGGAAGTGTTGATGGTATAACCTGGCTGGCTCTTCCACTTGTTTGTGAATCAAATCTGCAAAGGTAGTCGCGGCTATCTCTTTGGTAAAGGTTCCTGTTGTTTTCTTGTCTCTTGCTCTCATCGTCATTCCTTCTGTAGGCAGCCTAAGTGCTTCTACCACTATATCTTTAGTTATGACCACTTCGACCTTGTTTCCTTGAGTGTCAGATATCTATGCGGTTCCATCTTCTTTAATTGTGGATAGAAGCTCGTAAGCTTTCTTAAAATCCACTCCGCAAGGCTCCTGTTCATAAAAGTCCTTGAGTCCTAGCCTGCGGTTGGCTTCTTTGGTCTTTGGCTGCGCAGCAACATCATATACTTCCTTAGGTAGGAGTTGCAACTCCACCTAATGCCCCTCTTCACTCCTCAACCTACCGATGAAGACTGTAGTATAATGCTCTTCTAGCTGCTCCTTGGAGAGATATGCTACTTTGGCTGCTTTGACTAAATTTGGATCCAATTGATAGGCGGGCAGTTCCTACAACTTCTCCTTTTGGTTGAGCTTCTTCTTGGCCCTCTCTCCTGCTTGCATGGCTCCTATTCAGTGAATAGAGTGCAAAATTAGCAGATATGTCGGAATTTTCTCTGAAATGTCCTTTAGTCTGAAATGCTGACAATTTTGGTCCAATTTGCTTCAAATCAATTTCTGAACAAGCATAGATGCATAAAAACATGCAAGGAACAAAACTGTAAAGTCAAAACAAAGATTTGCAACCAAAGTAAATAATCGCGATTATTTACAGCTGATCAAATTTTTCAACTTTTTGCAAACTTGGCTTCATAGGCTTGAAGTATATACCAAAATGAATGAAATATGGGCTCATTTGGATGCATAGGTTAAAAATGGTACCAGATTCTGGCTTTAGGTCTCTGAAAGAGTAGATATAAAGGAAATTTGAGATTTTGAGCTTCAAATTGGTTCAAAATTGGCTAGTGGGCTTGACACATCATGTACTTTGGATGTATGATGGCAAAATATCAAAACTCCCCAATTTTGGGTAGAAAGTAAATAATCGCGATTATTAACTTTTCTTCCAAAACTAACATTTTTTGGTACAAACTGGTTCTAGGTATTGTATAGACCCTGTGTATGAGATATGAGGTGATTTGGATCAAGAAGTATTGTCCATAACCCAAAAATTGGCTTGCAAAGACTTCTTTGCGTTTTTTGGCAATTTTCTAAGTTATAGGTGGTCATTTTGGCTCATACTTGATTTTTGGCATGTAATAATAGGTGTGTTCACATGATTGGTGAGGAGATGTGACAATTTCCAAGCAAAATGATGCAAAAGTAAATAATTGTGATTATTTACAACAGTGATAAATTCTTTGCAAAACTTACAACTTTTGACGTAGACACATTCTATACACCTAAAACAAGTCCTAAATTGAATTTGGTCAAGTTTGGTTATGCCGGCATCACTTTGTGCTTTGTCGACTCTGAAATCACCATTTTCTGTGACTGAACTGCCTATTGGATCTGTGAGTCAACTTTGAGGCTTTGGACTTGACCGCAACATAGTCGTGAAGCAACTTGTCCAATTCTGGCTCATTTGGAGTCAGTTTGACCCCGTATGTCGAATTTGACGCTTTGTAGCCTTCGAGCTGTTTTCTAATTTTCGAGGGCTTTGCTTGATGGATTTCACCAAACCAATCATATACATTGTATATAAACCTCGTAGGCAAGCCATCTGTGGAGTCAGATCGGAATTCTGGCATTTGTCGAAAATCTAGCTTTTCTACTGGGGACCCCCCTTGACCCCTGCCAAATGGTCAACTGATGATATAGGAAGGTTCTATTATGTTAGGGCATGCTATGGTTCAAACCCCATCTGATTTGGTCGAGCTGACAAGCCGCTATGGTCAGTTTTTGGTCGTAGGTCTTCGTGCACTGCTTGGTTTCCAGGGTTTTCTAGGGCTTTAGACTAGCTACCGGCCGTACAAAATGGATCATTGACGAGTAAAGAACTTACCCCTCATGTATTATGTGAGACGGCGCTGAAAACGTTCAACTGTGGGCTCTGGAAAAGTCGCACGAAAGAGGTCGAAATCTCTCTCTGCAAAGGCTGCAAGTGGAAATGAGGTGGTTTTAGCCTACCTTGGATATCTATACCCAGGATTCCTGAACCAATTTTCTCCAGATTCCCCCGTTAGTCTTACTAGGCCGTGAAATCTATGTTAGACTCAAAAATTTCCTTGATCGGATTCTTGTGGCTCATTCTACAAGAATTTTGTAAAAGTAGGCTTGGCCGCCTAATTTAGGCTTCCCGTTTCCATTTTTTGATTTCATTGAAAATTTTTGTGCTTGTCGCCTTGTCTTTCTAATCACCATCGTGTCTTCTATTTTTCCATATGAACTTCCTTGCTATTTATTATTAATTTTTGACATGTTTATTTAAAAAAATCAAAGAAAATAGTAAAATGCTCTAAAAAAGTAAAGTAAAAATTCAATAATTAAGAAAATCCATTGAAAAACATAGCTTTATTGTTTTTTGTTGGAGTTTTCTATTTTTAAGCCTCATTATTAACAAAAATGATGAAAAATACCCAAAAAAGAACTATTTTTTATGATTTTCCGATAGTATATACACTCTTTACACTCATCGGGAAGATATTATCAGTGAACTCTCCCTTGATGATGAATTATAAGGGCATTATTAGGTAATTTTGCAAAAAATCATACGTTAATATCAAATTTTTTCCTCCCTCTTCAAACATTGCCCTTAATTACTTAGTACTTAGTACTTAGTTCCCTTCCACCCCTCCTAGATGGCGTACACCAGGACGACTGTGTGCATGGGTTGAATAATCATATCTATACATAGACATGGTTGGCTCTACCATGCTATAAAGATCAATGCAATTCAAACCACTATGATGTGCAAGAGCTGGGTCTTGAGTAATTCACTCAAGGGTTTCTGATGTTGAGGTTTGTTGTTGATGTCTTCCAAAGAGCAAATCTTGTAGTTTGTGTGCTCTCTGTTTAATTGTACCATCATGATGCTTTAGCACGCTGATTTCTTGAGTTGTTGGTAGCACTTGTGATTGTTGTCGAGCTTTTTCTCGCCATTAGTAGCTTGGTCTGCTTGGTGTTGTGTATGGTGTGGTGGAGTCTTTTGAGACTTAACTCTCCATTGCTTGATTGGTTTTACAGTATGTGGAGAAGATAAGTGCTCTTTTTTCTTCCAAAACAATTTCATGTTAGGTTCCTTGTTTGGAGATGCTCGTCTCTGTTTTTTAACCCTTAAAACCTTCTTTTGTTTTGTCGGTGAAGTTTTAGGCACCCAGATTTGAATCGATTTATCCTTAAGCTGTGTTGTTGGTACTCAAAGTTGCCTGACTCCTTGCATGCTACTTGTAGCATTTGCTGGTCGAGGGGATGGAGAAGATTGACTACTTTGTGGTTTGGTCTGTTGATTGCTTCTTTTCCATTCCTCCTTGCTTGGTGCAATTGAAACTATGAGTTGCCCTCCTTTAGGTGATAGCTTTAGCTGATTTGTATCCCAATCTAGTACTACTTTGTATGTCTGCATCCAGGGAATTCCAAGAGTCATCGTCTCATTCATGTATTCATAAACATCCATGTACTATCATGTTCAAGTTGACTACTTCCAATGTTGGGGTTGGGTTCTTGTTGCATCCTTTGATTGTCGCTATTCCTGCCCTGTCAATGCTTGACTTGTTACCTTCTTGTTCGTGGAATAACTTACTACATTTACTCTAGCTCCTGTGTTGACCAAAGCATTGGTGCTATGATTGTTGAGCACTAATTTGATGTGCAGATCCATTCCGTCTAACCAGTCATCATCTGTTGAAACTGTATCTTTAGGTAATTCCCATTGTCAGTCATCTATTTCCAGAGTGTTGATGGGAATCGATATCTGTTGATTCTTGAGAGCACCTTTTCTCTTGAGTACCCGAAGTCGAGCTTCCTCTTGGGCTTCATCAATAACCTGTTGTCGTTTGATCTTTGTTTGCTTGGCTGCATGCATTCTTTCTAGCAATTCATTGGTTAGCGGAAAATTGTATTTCTTTAAGCGACATCCACTAATCCAATTAGCCATTGGTTCACCATCTAGGGTGGACAATTTTACTGCTCCACTTGGAGATACATCTTCAATGATAAACGGTCCGTTTTCCTTTTTCTTAAACTTGGGAATGTGCTGCTTAAGGGAATAGACTAAAACAAATCCCCTTTCTTGAAGATTTTTGTAATTAAGTGGGAATCAAAAAACCGCTTTTGTGCATATATGTGAGCTACAGCAATTAGCCTTTGCTCATCTAGCTTTTCTAAGTCTTCAAGTCTTTCTAACAATTCATGTCCAGTCCATTCAAGATTTTGTGTTACCCTTAATGTCGGAAATAGAAACTCTATTGGAAGTATGGCATCAAGACCATAAACAAGGTTGAAGGATGTAGCATTTAAAGCTATTTTGAATGAAACTCGATAAGCCCATAGAGCAGCATGGAGATTCATTTCCCAGTCCGTTCTTTCTGAACTAACCACTTTCGTCAGCACGGAGCTAAGAATTTTATTCGTATGCTCAACTTGTCTGTTTGCTTGTGGGTGATAGGGACCTGATTTGTTATGGATGACCATAAACTCATTAAGCAAACACTTGATTACCTCATTGAGGAAATGAGTTCCCCGATCACTGACAATTTCTATTGGCAGGCCATATCTCATGAATACATACTCATATAAGAATGCACCAGTGGTTCTGGCATCATTCTTTTGAAAGGTTTTAGCCTCAGCCCACTTGGTCAAATAGTCCATAGCTACGATGATATATTGAGCTTGGGTTCTATAAGCATGTGGTTGTATTGGCCCAACAAAATCTATACCCCATTTTGCGAAAGCTCTAGCCCCCATCATTGGTCTTAAGGGCATGCTATCTACACGTGTTGGCATTTTTGCTCATTGACAAGCATCACACCTTTGAACATATTCTTTGGCATCTGCAAAGAGTGTTGGCCACCATATCCCTACCATCAAGATTGCTCTTGCGATGGTCTCACTAGAAAAGTGACCACCAGCTAATCCAGGATGTGCTTGTTCTATAATCGGTATACTGGTTTTCATTTGCACAGAGATGCAAATGTTGATCTTTACCTCTCCGATATAATTGGTTTCCAATAAGAGCATAGTCTCTTGCTTCAGTTTCAATTTCTCTTTGATAACGTTTACTCATATCCTCAGAAAATGTTCGGCTCGATAAGTAAGAAACTAGATAGTTACTCCACTTAGGAATAGGTCACATTTGAAACAATGTTACATGAGGTATAGGTGTTTGTTTTTGACATTGAGGACAATCCTTTACAAAAGATCTAACATATCTCCTCATAGTCGGCCAAAATACTCCAAGTCTCAAGATTTGTTGCATAGTTTGGTCTTCCGCAAAGTGAAGTCTTACTATGGTAACTTGTGCTTGACTCAGGTACTGTTCTTTTTCTTCATGATTAATTCATAAAAGCAATATCCCGTCCCGATTTCTTTTCTATAGCCTACCAGCTAGTAATTGATACATATCCGATTGCTCGATTAATCTGATCGTGATAGGAAGTGGTATTTGTGAATCCACTTGAGCTATTGTCATCAATGACACAATGTTTTTCGACCATCTAGGTATCATTTCCATGGAAAACAAATAGGCATCTGTTAGATCATTGTCTACCCCTTTAGGTGATTCTCCTGAAACAATCCTTGACAAATGATCTGCTCATTGATGTGTAGTGCCCTTTTTTACAACCACAGTGAAATCAAATTCCAGAAGAATGATGAACCATCTCACTATTGTTCATGTGCTACATGGCTTGTTGACCAAATACAACAAAGCTTGGTGGTCCACAAAGAACACAAACTTGTTGGCTAATAGTTAATGTCTATACTTTTTAACGGCATAGATCATTTCCAATCCTTCCCTTTTGGTGGTGGTTTAATTCTTTTCCTCCATGTTCAATTTTCGCCTAGCGTAAGAAATAGGAAAGTTAATTTTCTCGTCTCCTGGTTGAGCTAGTATACAACCGATAGCAAAATTGGAAGCATCTACATGTACGTGGAATACCTTATTCCAATCTGGTGCTTTTAATATTGGAGCTGAGGTGAGAGCTTCCTTAAGCTTCATGAAGGATTCTTCACGTGCCTCGGTCCATTCAAAGTGTGTAATCAAGCTATACACGGGTTTCGCAATTATAGCGTACATGTAGATGAACCGTCGATAATATCCACAATGTCCCATGTACCCTGTCATAATAATCAATATCTAATTCTCCTAAATGATTTTCTCATGTTAAACTGATCATTAAATATGGGGAAGTACCAGGGGAGAAAAAGCTAGAATATTGGTTAAGCTAGTAGATCGGCCACAGTAGGGATCCCAAGGAGGGAAAATAGGGATCCAAAGGGGGGGCCATCTACAAAATATCCATGTGCAACAATGGGCTAAAAAGACCCTAAGGTTCAGCCCATTAAGACCTCCAAAATGCTAAGGTTCCAAAATTCAAAGGTTGTGTCCAAAGGTCAACCTTAAGGGAATTGGATGCTTTGTGTGTGTACAAAAAAGTCTTTGCAATCCCTACTTGGGAGGGGGCGAGCCTTGCATGTAGGGGATGAGAGAGAAAGCCACACACACACAAGCTCCCTTTACACAAAGGGAATGAGGGAAACATGTCAGCTCCCTAGGCCATATGCCCACAAGGTGTACCCAATTCCTATTGGATGGCCTTGGAGGTGGAACAATGAGAATTAGACTAGAGTAAATCTACTTTAATTAATTCAAAAACACTTAATAAAAGAACCAATGAGAATTAAGTCCTCTAGAAGACTATTGGACAGTCTCCCAAGGGGTCCAATGAGCATTCAGCAGCCCAATGGCTTGCCTGATTCCTATTGGCCAGGAGGCAAAAGGGTCCAATGAGATTTTAGTTGAATTATTAAATTACCTAAAGCTCTCACAAAAAGGGAAAGGGGGACACATGTCAGAAGGCTATCACTTATGCTACTTAATAGTCATTGGCTAGCCCTGGGGAGCTCCAATGGGAGGATAGCAAGAGCAATTAGCAAGAGGGCTCGCCCAAGAGAGAGAGGGGGCTGATTTTTGCAAGTCATTAACACACACATACACACTCACACAATCTCATGTGTGAAGAAAAGAAGACTATCTCTTCCCAAGCTTTAATGGAGAGCTCATCACCTACTCCAAGCTTGTGAGATAGAAGCCTACATAGACACACTCTTGGCATGTGGATGCAAATCCAACCAAGATCCAAGCTTCAATGCATGCTCATCTCCTCTACCATGCTAATTACTGAGCTAAGCTATGCTAATATGAGTGATTATGTGAGGAGATGTACATCGTTCTCGTAAGATACTCCTTCTTCCTCTCAATCTACTCTCATACCCTGCTAGCTCTCACCATCTTCGAAGGTGTGTGAGGTCTTGGGTCTGAGAACGGGGATAATTGATGTTGTGTTTGCTAAGTGTTTTGCTTAGTGCATGAAGTTTTCATCTTCATTGCACTAGCTAGTCTTGAAGGAACACAAAGAATTGTATTGTAGAATGTCTCTCTTGATGGGAGAAACCATAATACAAAGCCTTTTGGAGGGGGGACCGGCTCCATGCAAATCTGGTCCTCAACTGTTGTCAATAGCTTAATTTCTCTCTCTTTTTGAAAGTATTGTTCATGCTATCTAACTAGGTTTTATGCTTTTTGTTGCTCTCTCCACCCAAGCACTCTTGTAATTATCATTAGGAATCTATTCTAATGAAATGCCCACTATGTCCATGTTAATTTTCGCTACGCACAAGTTTTTAGGCCATTAAATGTTACATTGGTATCAGAGCACAAGGTTTCTCTTTTCTTGCTCAAGAAGGGAGGTCCTCAAGCTAGCTATAAATGGTTGGTATTATTAATTGCTTGTGAGTAAGTAGAATAGGGATTTTTCAGCCTTATAGTGCGCCTGCCTTCGTACAGTTAACGGGGCATCACCGTCGAGAGCGGTGGTCTTAATAGTGGAGTCCTACGGGGCTTGGCTACGGCTTAACCACTATTGAGCTATTAGAAGCTTGACAGGAGCCGGTGCTGTTTTGGTGTTGAAAGACCCTCTCTTCTATTCCTTGCAATTAATGGTATTCGAGCCACGAGCACAGTAGCTTGAGTGCTTTTTCTAAAGGGGTAAAGAGCAGTAGCAACTAGGGCTTGAAGTGCCAAAGTACACCTAAAAAGTTTACACCTAAAAGTTGTTAGAATGGCTGACAATAGTAAAGAGAGTGAAATTAATGTTGATAACTTTGATTTTGCTAATGAGCAAGCTACTAATGATGCTCCAATGCTTGTTAACTATCTTGT
This sequence comes from Adiantum capillus-veneris, assembly GCF_014529385.1. NCBI lineage: Eukaryota > Viridiplantae > Streptophyta > Polypodiopsida > Polypodiales > Pteridaceae > Adiantum > Adiantum capillus-veneris. The sequence goes on from NC_140953.1 coordinate 117,495,178, forward strand.
TTCTAGGCTTCAACAAGCCATGGGCAATCCATCTCTCCAAAGTGAAGTGCAACGGCAGGTCCGTGCTCACGGGATTCTCCAAGCTCACTACCATGATGAGAGAACACCTAGGAAGCCTCCTTATGAGACTTCTAAAAGAGGTCTCTCTCCGATTCGGAAAGAAGAAGAGAATCCATACGAAGGCCTCAAGAATTTACTTCTTGATGATGCATCTCCTTCCCAAAGGAGAACTCAAGAGCTTCCACCGAAGGGACAAGAAAGAAGTGAGTCTCCCACCACCTTGGCGGAGATGGCTCCACGAAGACGGCGGGCTAAACGCTCTCCATCAACACCAAAGCGGAGAAGACCATTGCACTCTTCTCCACACCATAATTCAAAGATGGATGATAAAAAGCAAGAGAAGAAAAAGGCAAGAAAGAGGACACCCTCTTCTCCATCTTCTTCATCCTCTTCCTCTTATGAAAGTGATGGTGAAGATGACAAAGATCAGGACAAGAAAAAGGGGAGAAAGAGGTCACCCTCTTCTCCACCTTCTTCAAATTCTTCACCTTTTGAAGAAAGTGATGGTGCAATCTTTGAACCATAAAAAAAAAGAGGCCATAGGAAATCCTATGCCGCATGGAAGAGGTCATCCAAGCTGAAGAAATTCAAAGAGGGAGGGAAGAGCATCTCTTTCCTTACCTATGATGGTACCTTTGGTGCTACGGACAAAGTCTTGGCCTTTATCCAACATTTTGATGCGGCGTTCGGAGATGAGGGCTTCACGGAGTCCTCTAAGCTACGCCATGTAGCTATGCACTTTCAAAAGTCTACCAGGCAATGGTGGTCTAGCCTACGAGCCAACGGTGAAGGTCCATGAACATGGAAAGCTTTAAGAGATTCCATTATGAAGCAGTTTTTGGCCACCGATGCCAAAGACAAAGTACTCACCGAATGGCGAAGCTTAAAGATCTCTCCCTATGAATCCATCCACAAATATGTAGACAAGTTTTGGGACCTACAACTCAAAGCCACTGTCTTCAAAAAGTTGGATTTTGGAGAGCAAAAGCAACAATTTTGTGCGGGCTTAACCAAAGAAATGGCGGAGTATGTCAACTCCCAAAGGCCACGTACCATATCGGCGGTAATACACCATACTATGGTGGCCTCTCGAATCAATTTCCAAACGGGGGCTAAAAGAAATAATAAGCCCACGGAAAACTAGGGTTCCAACGATCCTAAGGGGAAGGACAATGTCCAAAAGTCTCCTAAGAGCAACTTCAACAAAGCTAAAGAGAAGGGAGTTTACAAAGGTAAGAACAAACTCTCTCGCAAAGAGCTTGAGCGTTATCGTAAGGATAACCGGTGTTTCAAGTGCGGCGAACAAGGTCATGCGTACCACGCTTGTCCCCAAAAGAAAAACCGCCAAGATCCTCCTAGAGCTACCTTGGTTGAAATCCAAGAGGAGGAGACTCCCCAAATTCATCACAAAGGATCTCCTCTATGCCATGCTTGGGGAAATTTAAGAGAACATGATCCTTTTATTCTCTTTGAACCTGGTTCTACTCACAATTTTATATCTATAGAGTTGGCCACCAAGCTAGGCATACAAGCCTACGAGATGGGAGATGTCCTACCCGCAGACAGTGCTTTCAAGGAGCAAGAAGCTTCAGTCACTCCCTTAATCGGGAATTGAGGCTTCATGTTCAAAGCTATTGATAGCCGTTTTTTGGCTCTTTGTAATTGCCACAGTGAGTTACCTCACCCTACCAAAATCACCCAAACACTGTGGCTATCCCTACCATTTCACTGTACATAGGCGTGCGTGAGTCACGGGACTTTTCCCATATCTTCTTAAAAAACCCTCAGCTAGCTAGTCACTGGGCTAGGTGAGCCAAAAAAAATAAAAAAAATAAAAAAATAAAAGTATATTATGGCCTCTTTGTGTGTAAATATTTCATTGTATATATGGCCTAAATATAGGGATTTTTTATAATTATTTTGGTATTTTATTTAAATATTTCTACTTAGGTGTGTGTTTTATTAAACCTATGTACACCTTCTTTCATCCTCTTACACCATAATTATATTTTTTGCCAATATGTACATACTCTAACCTCATATTTTTCCTTTATACAAATCACTCCCACATTTTCACCCTCACCCTCGTGAAAACAAAAAATTGATTTCTACTCATTGGTTACTTTTATTATATTATTTACTTGCATACCTTTTCCTCTTTCACCCAAAATAATTCAAGGAGGGATCATATCATATGATTCCAATATCTTTCCATATCCATAACTCCTCCATATTTTTATTATTATTTTTACTCATTATTCTAACACCATGTGCTCATTGAGCTAAAGTCCATGAATAGTCCATACACTAGTCCCACCATGTATATATTTCTTATTTCACCAATAATCCTCCTCCATGCATGGGTCAAGGGCAACTTGAATGCTTTGTATTATAATATGACAAAGGAGGGGCTCACTCTTGGATGCATTGTACAAATTCAACAAAGGAGGGGGCCACTAAAAGACTTTTGCAGGCATAAAAAACAGGCTTTTTGGTGAGAATTTTGGCACCTATCTCCACTCCGAATTTGGAGCGGTGGTCAAAAGAGAAAATGTAGCCCACGCTCTGAACAATCACCTCAAATTTTTTCATGATTTTTGGAGCTACCAGCGGTGAGCTATGATTTTTTGAGTGGACCCCAGTCTGCCCACTTTTCTCACAAGTAGCCCTTAGTCTTCTCTCACCCTTCCACACACCTAATCACTCTTACACATCCCTCCCTCTCCTTCCCTCACTCAAACCTGCAATTTCCATGGCTTCTCCCACCCTCTTCACCATTACCCTTCTCTCTCATCCCTATAGTTCTTTTATGAACCTCTACATACATACACCCTCTCCATGTCTCTCTCTATTGCTTCTATGTTACAATTTCATTTACCTCTCCTAAAATATCTAAAATTCAGCATCTTAACCATGATAACTTCTGAAAATTGAGGATTTTTCATCAACAAATCCTCTTTTCATCGTGGTGGTCAACCGTGGCGGCGGCGTAAAGAAGCGAAGAAGAAGAAGAAGACCAGCGGTCATTTTTTCCACAATCTACACAAGGGTGAGTTCAAGCTTCTTCAAAGCTTCACCATCTCAATGATTCTCTTTTAATTCACCCCTCTTCCTTCATCAAATCAACTCACTCTACCCATTGTAAATGTAACATTAACTTTCTAGTGATTACTAACGACTAACATACTAACACAAAATAGCATTGACCTAACCATAAAAGACACCTCACCTCAAGACATGTATAGTAACTCTCTCTCTCTCTCTCTCTCTCTCTCTCTCTCTCTCCCCTTCCTTAAAACTTACTTTCACCTTATCTACCATCAAGAATGCTCTCTTTTGAGCCCACACCCATGACTCAAGCAGACAAAGAAGGCCCGCAATGTTTTGATATTCAAAAAATCATAATCCTGATTTGTTAGCTTGTAAATTAGGATTTCCAATAATCTTAATGAGGGGTCTCCAACCTATAAATAGGCCCCTCTCCTTCTTGTAAAACAACCTCCAATATCTCACATAGCACCCCAACACTCTATGCGTGAGGAGAGACTTAGGTGTAGCAACCACTTGTGAGCTTCACTCTTGGTGTGAGAGAAGCCTTCAAGCTACACATTGCAAGTGAGAGAGCGTGAGTTCCACAAATCTCAAAACCACTGTTGTATATGCTCCTTCATCATCAATAAATTGAGGTTTGGTGCATCAAAGGAGTGATTCGACGTTCAAATCTTCGTCCTTCCATTTGTGCAATACGGTTTGGTGAATTCAAGGTGACTTGTGTATTTTGAGTTTTTATCGGTTGATCTTGATTTTAGAAAGTGTTTTAGTGTGTTTTTCATTGCCATTTTTTTGTCCATTGTAAGAGGGTATTGTGGTGAGAGGTCTCCCACACCCTAAGACAGTGTGTGTGTGTGTGTTTTGGCAATGTTTAGCAATCACTAAGCATTGAGTGAGTTTGTACAAGTTCTATGATAGCATCATAACGAACCATCTCCATTTGCAAGTCACAAATAAGGTATTACGCAAGATCCTTTCCTCTCTCTCTTCCCTTTGCTCTATCTCTCTCTGGTCCATTTCATGTGTGTCTTGGTGTGAGGTTGCTTGTGTATGTTGTGTGGTGCATCTTCTTGGTTGTGCCAAAATCTCTCTTGCGTCCTAGTTCGCATACCATAACTAGGTGGTGCCCCTATCTTGTTTGGGTTTGGCTGTGGGTTTGTTGTTGTGTTATGCTTGTGGTTGCCCCAGCCCCAATTGAGCAGCACGGGAGCCTTGAGGGGTGTTTAGAGGTCGCCTCTCTTGTTGCCCGCCCCGGACCGCCTCAATTTTGGTGCCCCCACTGAGGAAAGTCTTTCATTAGACGAACACAAGAAACATCTCCAGGTAATATTTCAAGTTTTAAGAGAGAATAAACTTTATGTTAATCGAAAGAAAAGTGAATTTTTCTTGCAAGAGATTCAGTATTTAGGTCACATTATCTCTCAAGATGGCATCCAAATGGATCCATCAAAGTTAGAGGTAATAAAAGGATGGCCTAAACCAAGGAATCTTCATGAACTAAGAAGCTTTATAGGTATGTGTGCATACTATAGACGCTTCATAGAAAAGTTCTCACAAATTGCGGGACCATTACATGACCTAACAAAGAAAAGTGCTAGGTATACATGGTCTGCTAAGGAGAACAATGCTTTCAAAAAGCTTAAAGAAAAGCTTATCTCTCAACCTGTGCTTACACTACCGGATCTCTCAAAACCATTTGAGGTCCAATGTGATGCTTGTGGTGATTGCCTTGGAGTTGTTTTTCTCCAAGAAGGGCACGCCATAGGCTATGAAAGTCGAAGGCTCAACCCTGTTGAGCAATCTCTAGGCATATATGAAAAGGAACTCCTTGCAGTTCTACATGCCTTAGACTCATGGAAGCACTATTTATTGGGGACTCCTTTCATTCTGCGAACGGATCACCAAAGTCTTAAGTACTTCATGACGCAGACCAAGCTCTCTGACAAACAAATGAGGTGGGAAAATTTCCTTTCGCAATTTCATTTTCATATTGCTCACATTGATGGCAAGCATAATCAAGTAGCTGATGCACTCTCAAGACAACCGAGAGTGAATGCGGTTTCCATAGCAACTCACAATGATCTATCTTCAATGATAGATCATTGTGAGTTGCTAGATGCTAGATGGATGCAAGGCATACAATTAAAGGATAACCTAAACCTTGTCAATGCTTACAATGCTTCCCAAGAGTAAGCAAATGTACAAAATGTTAAAAATGAACAAAGTTTTTGTCTTATAAGACTCTCTTTTTCTTTATTGTTCACAAAAATGAAGTAGTATGCATGCTTAGATCAAGTTTCTGGAGACGACGTCTCCCAAACACCAAGTAGAGCTTGTCACTCTACTATGGAAGACTGATAGGACTAATGTGCAGACATGCTTGCAGCAGCCTCAGGCTCTCAAGCGCCAAATGGACTAGTCATCCATTGTGGAATGATGCGTAGGGTAACATAGGGATCCTCTACCCGCTAAGAAAAGGACTCATGAATATGATTTATCTTCCCTACACCATAGTCGAGGACGACTATGATTTCAAGACAGAGGTAATGTCATAATAATCAATATCTAATTCTCCTAAATGATTTTCTCATGTTAAACTGATCATTTAATATGGGGAAGTACCAGGGGAGAAAAAGCTAGAATATTGGTTAAGCTAGCAGACCGGCCACAATAGGGATCCAAAGGAGGGAAAATAGGGATCCAAAGGGGGGGCCATCTGCAAAAGATCCATGTGCAACAATGGGCTAAAAAGACCCTAAGGTTGAGCCCATTAAGACTTCCAAAATGCTAAGGTTCCAAAATTCAAAGGTTGTGTCCAAAGGTCAACCTTAAGGGAATTGGATGCTTTGTGTGTGTACAAAAAAGTCTTTGCAATCCCTACTTAGGAGGGGGCGAGCCTTGCATGTAGGGGATGAGAGAGAAAGCCACACACACACAAGCTCCCTTTACACAAAGGGAATGAGGGACACATGTCAGCTCCCTAGGCCAGATTCCCACAAGGTGTACCCAATTCCTATTGGATGGCCTTGGAGGTGCACCAATGAGAATTAGGCTAGAGTAAATCTAGTTTAATTAATTTAAAAACACTTGATAAAAGAACCGATGAGAATTAAGTCGTCTAGAAGACTATTGGACAGTCTCCCAAGGGGTCCAATGAGCATTCAACGGCCCAATGGCTTGCCTGATTCCTATTGGCCAGGAGGCAAAGGGGTCCAATGAGAGTTTAGTTGAATTATTAAATTACCTAAAGCTCTCACAAAAAAGGAAAAGGGGACACATGTCAGAAGGCTATCACTTATGATGCTTAATAGTCATTGGCTAGCTATAGGAAGGTCCAATGGGAGGATAGCAAGAGCAATTAGCAAGAGGGCTCGCCCAAGAGAGAGAGAGGGGGCTGATTTTTGCAAGTCATTAACAAACACACACACTCACACAATCTCATGTGTGAAGAAAAGAAGACTATCTCTTTCCAAGCTTTAATGGAGAGCTCATCACCTACTCCAAGCTTGTGAGATAGAAGCCTACATCGACACACTCTTGGCATGTGGATGCAAATCCAACCAAGAGCCAAGCTTCAATGCATTCTCATCTCCTCTACCATGCTAATTACTAAGCTAAGATATGCTAATATGAGTGATTATGTGAGGAGATGTACATCTTTCTCGTAAGATACTCCTTCTTCCTCTCAATCTACTCTCATACCCTGCTAGCTCTCACCATCTTCGAAGGTGTGTGAGGTCTTGAGTCTGAGAACGGGGATAATTGATGTTGTGTTTGCTAAGTGGTTTGCTTAGTGCATGAAGTTTTCATCTTCATTGCACTAGCTAGTCTTGAAGGAACACAAAGAATTGTATTGTACAATGTCGCTCTTGATGGGAGAAACCATAATACAAAGCCTTTTGGAGGGGGGACCGGCTCCATGCAAATCCGGTCCTCAACTGTTGTCAATAGATTAATTTCTCTCTCTTTTTTCTAAAGTATTGTTCATGCTATCTAACTAGGTTTTATGCTTTTTGTTGCTCTCTCCACCCAAGAACTCTTGTAATTTTCATTAGGAATCTATTCTAATGAAATACCCACTATGTTCATGTTAATTTCCGCTACACACAAGTTTTTAGGCCATTAAATGTTACATACCCCTTGACCGTTGTTGGTCTAGGTAAATCAGCAATGACATGAATCTTCTCAATATCAGTAGCTATGCCATTTTTAGACACTATATGTCCAAGAAGTTTTTCTTGTCTACCCATGAATGTGCACTTTTCACTATTTAAGCAAATCCTATAAAGTCTACATGTTTTGAATACCTTTTTGAGATGTTCAAAATGATCATCCCGGATTGATGAATGTATGCATAGATCATCCAAATATACTTCTAAGAATTTCCTAAGATATTCTTTAAAAGCATGGCTCATCAACCTTTGAAATGTGGCTGGAGCATTAGTTAACCCAAATAGCATAACCCAATAGGCAAATATACCCCATTCTGTTGGAAAATTTGTTTTATGTTGAACTTTTTGGTCAACCAAAAGTTGATTGTATCCCAAAAATCCGTCTAAAAAGCTGTAAGCTTCTTTTCCTTTAACTCATTCCAGAACATTCTTAGTGATTGAAAGAGGAAAGTTGTCTCTAATGGTAGTTGCATTCACCTTTTTGAGATTAACACACACTCGTAATTTCCATTCTTCTTGGGTACTACCACAATTGGAGACACCCAATCTGTGTGTTCAATTTTGTAAATGAATTTGGCTTCCTTTAGTTTTTCAATCTCTTCTTTTATCTTCCTGGCAAATGTTTCATTATACGTGTATGGACTTTGTCTACTTGGTTTCACATCATCTCTCATGGGTATGGTATGTTGACAAATTTTTGGATCAACACCCTTGAGATCCTTGTAAGACCAAGCGAAGATATCTCAGTATTCCTTTAACAAGCTCAGTAAGAGCTCTTCTTCTTCTTCTGTTAGGTCATTCGCAATGTAAGCAGGTCTAGGCTCTTCTCTTGTTTTAGCCAAGTCTATCTTTTTAGCGTTTCCAAGTCCTTCATAAGACTCGCTCTGTTTTTGTAGTTCCCTAACAGGTTGTTCGACTATAATTTTGTTATCTTGGAGAGTATACTTTTTGTAATGAGATGGAATGCTCATTACATCCTTACCATCCTCTTCCGTGGTTTCCAATTTGGTTGTGTATCCTTTAGAGATTTTTCCAACTCTTGATATTTCTTTTTTCGCTCGACTCGGGTCATGAGTGATTTTTTATCCTGTGGTTTTGCTTGAGCACCCTTCATTGTTTTTCTCGATGTTTGAGACATTTCTGAATTTTTGTTTGAAGGATATCTGCCAGTGATTTTATCCTTGACACAATCATTTCATCTATCTACATCAAGAATTGTGTTTTACTGGAGACTGATGGCATAGGTCATGTTTTCACGTTTCTGGTGTCTCTTTTTCGTCTATACCATTTTTATCTTCTTGATTTCTGGTTTGGAAAGTCAAAAAACTTTTTCTCCCCTCCTTTTAAGAGTAGCTTAGCTCTCATACGTTCTTTTTCTGACCCCGAATTATCTTCTAAGGTAGCTGAGTGTTCATCTAACTCATCAGTTGCATCGTAGTGGAGGTCTGGAAAGACTTGTTGAGCTTTCATTAAGTCCTTGGGTTTCTCATCTTCGTCTTCAATGTCGATCATTGAAATCATTTGGATGGGAATTATGTCGTAGCCATCCTCATTGCAAAATTGAGTAGTCATAGACGTATTCACACATACATCCATGGGCGCTAAAATTTGAGTCCATTCAAATGGCTCAAACAAATGCTCTGGAAAGGGTTCAGGTACATAGGCTTCGTCTGTGCAATCCCTTTCTAGGATACATTCTTCTCATCTTAACCTTCCATTCTCTGAAGCTCCACACATCCAAATAGGAGTGTCGTTGTTTAACCAAGATGGAAGCTTGGTTTCAGCTGAAGAGACTGAATCAAACTCCTGTATGGGTGTTTTCAAGACATCTCTATAAGTGTGATCTTTTAAATTGACTCTTGTCATAGATCCCACTTGCTTCAAGTACAGATAATTGTTTTCCCAATAAGCTGTACCTGTTGCATGAAAGGTCTTCCCAATATGATTTCATAGTTGAGTTTTTTCTCAAAGTCTACTATGGCAAAAGTCTGTTGATATTCAATTCCACAGGAATTGACTATCACTTTTTCAAGCATCCCTAATGGTTTCTCAATGTATCCGTTAGCCAATTGCAATTCCATTCGAGTTTGTCTAATGGCTGGCTGCCCCCAGGATTCCCATACTGCTTTAGTGGCTATGGCTATGCCAACTCCACTATCCAGTATTGTCATGGTTTCAATGTCATTATATCTCAATGGGAGGGTGGTGTTTCCTTCTTCCCCTTCATAATATTCTCCAACTTTGTTCATGGGAACATATCGAATCTCTTTTTTGTCTATTTCGTTTTTCAATTTTCCCCACCTTCTCTAGGGTTTTGTGTAAATCATTCCATAAGTATGGTATGAGTTTTAACAGTTCTCCCAAGGTAAGAGTGCATTGGATGGGTGTAGACATAATTGAATGAATGTTGTCTACTTCTAGGGTCTGCTCAGCTCTTTACTTGAGTGGTCTTACACACTATGGATTCATCTTCGTTATCTCCCAAGTAAGAAGGTAATGTTTTCAAGGTTAATGGTTTTTACATTACTGAAGCTTCAGATCCGCAATCCCCGTACAAGGATTATACATCCATGTTCATATCAGAAGGGAGGTTATCCAGCCAGAATTCCTCTATAGGAGCTGACTTTAGAGTTAGGCTCCCATCATTGATCTCTCTCACTTTTCCCATAAGTGTCCTGCCCAGTCTTCCTCTACGAAGAGAATTCTGTCAAAGGCATCTTCGCTGTCAGGCACTATAAACTCTGGTTCTTTTGTTTCATGGTGGGGTTCTGCCACCACATCGGATTTTTCTTTAGTGTCTCTTACCACAAGCTCTTCAGGTTTTGCTATACTTTCAAGCTTGGGTTTTTGTTTTTCCAGCATTTCTAACGTGATTCTTACCAAATTTTGATAAGCTTCCAGTTTAGCTGCTTCCATGTCTGGAGAAGGATAGTTTTTTCAAATTTTTTTCATGTTTTGGCGTGCTTTAAGTCCTGCTTGGTAGGCTTCCAAGGCGGCATTAATAGGCTCAAAAAATTTATCAACCAAAATGGATCCTCCAGATTTCACGGTTGTTTCCTTGATTTTCCTTCCAGTTTCTTTCAACTTTTCTTGGAATATCTTTTTTGCTTTCTCCTCGATTTCAACCCGTTTATTTTGTTTTCTCATCTCATATCTTGCTTCTGCTTCTTTTGATTCTTTGAGAGGAAACTTTTGTATTTTCCGAATCATCAAAGGAGTTGTGTTTCTTTTTCTTGGCCTGGGCTCTAGTGATTACCTTGATTGGAACAATCAATTCACTCTCTGATGAGCTACTAGGTAATCACTTGGACTCCAGGGAGACAGACTTTCCTACAACCGGAAACCTCTAATCAAGATCACTTTTTTAGGGCTCTAAAAATCAAGAAGAGCCGAGGCCACGTCCACTGATTCCTTTGACCCTTCTGACTGGTCGTGGGAGATTTTCACAAAAGGGAATATTTTTAGACATCTGGGGGGCTCCTTGGGGCGAAAGTAACTCACAAACAAAGTTTCCGTGGGTCCTCAAAAACATAATAACAAAAATGAGTATGTGGGACTATGCTCTTCTCCCATTTTCAAGCCAGATTAAAGTGATTAATGCATGTATGCTCCCTTATATTGCCTTCACTAGCCCGCTTCTCAAGATGGCTAAGTGTCAAAGAGTTCTTAAAACCAGTAAAAAGATTTTTATGGAAAAACAACACAAAATCCTCCAAGCCATGGCAATGGGCCAGTTGGGAGTCAATCGCTTGGACAATGGATTAAGGAGGTCTCAAAATTCTCAACCATGTGGCCCATGCAGAAGCTCGTTGCACAAACTTTGTAGTCTCATTGGCTAAACAGGATCAAGCTTGGGCTATCATGATCAAAGATATGATTGAATGAGCTAAACTTGGCTCAAAAGGTGTTAAGTGAAAAGGGGTAGAGATTCATGACAATCTATTAGCCCCGATGTGGTCTACCTTAAGTCTGGGGGGCATCTCAGGGAATTGGTAAGTGACGAAGGAAATTTGGAATGGCGGCCTCTACACCAAAACAAACTCCATTGCGCCACAAGGGAAATGAGATGAGGGCACCACCTAGTCTTGGAAGCGTGGACTAGGACCGCTACACAAAGAGAGAGAGAGAGAGAGAGAGAGAGAGAGAGAGAGAGAGAGAGAGAGAGAGAGAGAGAGAGAGAGAGAGAGAGAGAGAGAGAGAGAGAGAGAAAGAGATCACTATGAATGAAGCATTAACCGTAGTGTGTGTACAAGGAATGGATGACTTCAAACACTCCCAACACAAATAGCATATAGATTACCAAACAATCACTCAAGGATTAGCCAAGATCACATCAAGCACTCTCACACGCATATAAAACATTTCTCTTAATTAACATAAGTAGGAGGAGGAGAGGTTACTAGCATGAAACAATTTGCACTCTAGGATGTGCAAGAATAGAGTGAATGAATGAGCTTATGGGCTCATGGTGAGTGATAAAAAGGCTCAATGGGGCTGAGGGAGGCTTGAAATTACAAAGGGGAAGGCCTCTTTATATAGGAAAGAGAGTGATTAGGAGTGAGGTTAAGATCCAAGTGTAATTTGTACAAATGAAGCTTGATTAGGGACATTCAATCAATGAAGAAGCTCCTTCCAAGTGATTTGTTGACCAATTAGCTCCATCATCACTTGTGTTGTCTTCACTCCTTCCTCCATAGCTTGAGTCCAAGAGCTTCCTTATTTTAAAATGTAAAGAATCTACATAAAATCAATACATATCTAGTAATAATAGAAAGGGGTTGAATGAGGACTTATGAATTACAACAAGATTAAGCATGACTTGAGAGGTGATTAGAAGAGGAATTTTGATGGGTTTTTGAGCTTGAGAGAGAGGAGGAAGGAGAGGAGGGTGAGAAGACTAATGGCTGATTTTTATAGAAGGTCTCAATGTGGAAAAGGAAGGGTGTGTGTGTGTAAAGGTAGAGGAGGTGGTCTCCACCACAGTTGAAAAAACTAGCGTCCACCATTTTGGCCATATGTCCTAGACCGTAGATGCAAAAATTATAAAAAAAATATGGCCAAAATCTCCAGCTCATCAGCTACAACTTTGATGAAGACAACTTTTCTTCAATCGGAGTGGAAGTATTTTTTACAAATTCAGCAAAATCATGTGTCTGGTTTCTTCCTTTACCAAGTCTTCCACTTGGGTCCCATTTGTTTGAATCATCATATGGCTCCAAAGCCATGATGATATGAGCCACTCATGACCCTTGAAGTTGGGAAGCCATGCCCTTCTCATCAGCACTAAAATTGTCAGGTAATTTTTCTTTCATAATGTATGGTAGACAAGGATCCACTGGGTGTTTGAAGAAGATCCTGAGGTGGCAAGCTTCACAGACATTATACAAGAAAGCAAAGTGCTAATATGGACGCTCACGTGCAAGCAAAAATCTATGATTGGCCTAGGACTACCCATGGCTTGTTGTCAATAGACGGTAAGTAGAGCCTATAAATTTTGTTCACATTCTGTGGTGATACACTGTGAAATGGTAAACATCCAACTTGTAAATGTATGCACCGCAAGGCTCGATCCAAGCTTGAGGTTGGTTCTGTATTATTATGATATGATTAATACAATGTACTCACAAATTGTGAGTTTTGCCAAAAAAAAACAATATATACCTTTCACCTTGTTGTTTAAGTGGGTTCCTTCTTAATATATAAGGCATTTGTGAATATATGTGTATACAATTTTATATTAAAACAAAAGAAAAATTACATGTGATTGTAAGCACTCGTTTAAACCTGATCCCCATAAATCTCCCTTAACTTTTTAGGCCATCAAAACTCCTTTGGTTGTTTCTATAAGTTGATGTGAGTTGAAAGAAGAACATTTAATTTCATGCAAATTAAATGTTCTCTCGTGTTTCTCAATAAAGAAACATGATGTGATTTTTCTTAAGATTTCTTTTAGTTTGTCAAGGGAAATTTTCCTAGCGGTGAAGGTGAGGAGGGCCTTTAAGCGTGCCGGCTATGGTTCAACCCCTACAACATGTCAGTGTGGGTGTGTGGGAACTTTTTTGTAAAACTAATTGATGTGAAGCATGAGATTGCAAAAAAAAAACTTTTAGTTTTTTTGAGCACCATGATGGAGACTTTTTATATGCCATTATTATTGTGTACATTTTATGGATTTGGTTTTATTAAATATTATGCATCACTTCATTGCATAATTGGTCTAATTGGTTTATTTGATATGGAACTAGTATGGACGACCGCCTTCAGCGGTCTCTCTCTCTCTCTCTCTCTGTCAGACATTACAGAGAGAGAGAGAGAGAGAGAGAGAGAGAGAGAGTACACACGATATACGTGGTTCACCCAATGTGGGCTACATCCACGAGAAAGCAGCCACTCAATGGCTTTAGCACTTCAAAAGAAGAAGTAGTTTACAAAGGGATTAAACCCTTAATAGAGCTCCCGCCTTGCTTCACTCTCACCACCTCACACTCACCTTGTTGCATCAACTTCACACTATGAAATGTGTGTAGAAATGGCCTCCTTTTATAGGCCAAAAGGGCTGCCCTCTCTTATGAGAGGCAGCCATGTGTAGCCGCCCTTGTGCGAATAAGTCCAAATTGGACCCTCCAATCCGCCCATGTGTGGCCGCCCTTGAGAAGACAAGTCCGCTTTTGAATTCGGCCACCGGCCATTGAATTCGACCACCGGCCACCGGCCATTGACTTCCGACCACCGGCCACCGGCCATTGACTACTGGCCACCGGCCAACCGATCGGTTTTTTTCCGGCCGCCGGCCGGCCATAATATTCCGGTGAGAAAAAAAAAAGTCTCGAGGGCCTCCACTCCCGAGGCCCCTAAAGTTGCCCATGATTCTTGTCCGTGAAAATTTTGGTTTCTGGTGAGTGATTTTCCTTCACGCACAATGGATTCTCCTCATAATGGGGGCCTTACAAATGTGCACTTTTACCACAGAAAATTACAAGGGTAAATCAGGCTCCATACTTAACAAGACAGGTGCATAAGGGGAAGCCAAACGATGTGAGGAGGGACAGAGGGAGGAGAAGCAGGGAAGCAAGTGTGAGAGAGGAGGACCAAGGCAAAAGGGAAGACAACAGAGGAGAGGGGGTACATATAAAGCAATCTCTCTCTAATTTTCGCTACAACGCACACACAACAACATAAGTGGAGTAGATGCATCCTTGCACGCCATGAGACAAAAGAGTGGAAGACAAACACCTTCCATATTTCCCTCTCTCCCTCTACTATGCTCTACGGTGCGCACAAGGCAATTGAAAGTTTGTAAACCTCTTGACTCATGCCGTGGGGACAAAACTCTCTATACCTAGTGGAGTGTGCTAAGATGGATCCACTTATGAATGAAAGGGTGACAATTACCGGACTCCACCCAAGGCAAGAGCCAACCTTTTTGAAGGAAGATGCGGGATAGTGTGATGTCACCAAACTCTATGAGAGTAGGCAAGATCAACAAGATCAAGGATGAACCATGTATGAAAAGGTTCAGACGATGATTCGGGTTGAACTCAATCTCATGAGAGCAGACATGTAAAAGGAACTTTTCAAAGCCAAGGAAGAATGCAAAGTCCAGTGGTATAACAAACTAACTACAAAAATGCAAAAAAGGATGAGGGCAGAAATAGAGGTAGCACAAGTCCTTTGAAGAAAGGAATTTGGATGCAACAATCACTATCTTTACGGTTTGGAAATCAGAGATGGAGAAGCTTATGAATGAAAAGGATGCCATGATTGAAGAACTCAAGATAAAGATTGCAAAGTGCAAAAGTAAATTAAAAAAAGTTAAAGATGACCAGCCCAAAGTGATCAAGGAATTGAAAAATATCAAAGAGTAGGTAAAAAATCGAGGAGCAACAATAAACACGGGAAGCTTCCTTGTGGGCAGACAGGCTCTTCCAAATGCAGAAGAAGGCGGACAAAGTGGACAAGTGGATTGAGACTGCAAAGAAAGGAAAATGAGGAATATCTACTACCACACTCCCATCTACCATCATTAACTTGACCTTGGAGGAGGAGCAAAAGAGGAAGGCGAAAGCTCTTCATGTACTTTTCATTGGTCTCAAAGACACTAACAATGGGGAAGAAGAAGTTAAGGAACTTTTGAAATGAATGAACATCCCCTAGCCTACTCACACAGGGGTTTGGAGAGTGAGGAAGAAAGGGAAGGGAGGGACAGGTAGCTCCAAAGAAAGAGTGCTCATTATGCGCTTTGCTACTTGGGAGGCTAAGAAGGAGTTTTGAAGAAAAGACCAACACTCAAGAAGACTGGGATTTTCTTGGGGGATGATCTCACCCTAGCACAGATAGCGCACATGCAAGAGAAGATACCAGAGATCAAGGCAGCCAAAGAGAAAGGAGAATTTTCTTTTTACAAAGGAGGGAGAGTAGTGATTCTAGAAAATAAGCACCACATGACGGTGTGAGACCTATGGGACAAGCCTAAAACTAGTAGCATGGAATTGTAATGGGTCATTTAAGCTAGATGTGGGTGCCTTTGAGGATAGCTTTAGAGGAAGAGACATTATTTTCTACTCAAAGACACACCAGACTCCCAGTGGCACATTACCTAGAATGCTGGGTATTGTTGGTAGGAGACTACTTGTAGATGGGAGGCGAGATCAGAGTATAGAGGACATGGGTCAGGAGGTGTGTTAGTCTTATTCAAGCAGGAGTTCCAGTCCCTCATTTGTATTGTCCGTAGAGATGAGCATGCCAAGTATATGTGGGTCAAGGTGAGAGCAAAGACTAAGAAGGCACTTTACATTGCAATATGCTATTTTCTACCAAGCACATCTCACTATGCATCCCCCAAGGGACAATCACCTTATATGATTTTGGATGAGGATATATGGGAGCTCTCTAGAGATGGGGATGTTATCCTTCTAGGGGACTTCAATGTCAGGACGGCAAGCCAATCTCAGACAGTCTTCTACAATACCTCAGAGGAGATGTTGAGAGAATTAGACAATGATATGGGTTTGGATAGGTATTCGCAAGATGAGGAGAACACGGGTTGTGGGGGATATTTTATAAACATGGACTGCACATGGACTGGCCATTTTGAATGGTCTATAGAGATTTCCAGCATCGAGTGGGTTCACTTATTTTCCTCACATACATAGGGCTAGCACAGTGGATTATGTTTTGGCTCAACCCAGTTTTATACCCTCTATTCAGGATTTTATAGGCAAGCCCAGGCCTATCAGTGTAGTAGTAGATCATGCCCTTCTCAAGTTTATCGTCTCTTTTCAGTTCAGCACAACTCAATTGACACAAACATCCACAAATACTCGACACAATTCCACGTCAGAGACTGATTTTTTATACATAGATGAAAAATACAGATGCTTAGCTGCTACTGAGGATCTGAGACTTCCATTAGAGGAGCTTACCCAGATACTCACAGAGACATTACATGATGCAGTAGTAGAGGCATACCCACACAACCAGCCTAAGCACAGACGTTGTTCTAGGAGCATGCCCTAGAATAGTTGGTATGATGAGGAGTGTAGAGAAACGAGAGCCACACTTCAGAGAGAGGTGTCTTTGGGAGTCATTACTCATAGAAAATCACAAATTTCCTTTTGACATCTTGTGCAATGGAATAAAAGGGTTTATCTCACTCAGCTAGAGAAGGAGTTGTATCTGCTATTTTTGAGCCAGGACTCAGGTGAGGCATGGAGATTCTTCCATGAACACTCCCCTCCACCGGCTATCACATCCACTGAGACTTGGGGTGAGTATGTAGCATCTCTTTACACGATTCTAGAACAACCGCCTCTACCAAACCCCCCGATGCCATGTCCAGAGACATGCATTTTCTTTACCACTTACATGGTGAAGAAATCTATTGACAAGATAAGGACTAGGAGAGCGTATGATCATGATGGATTGATAGCAAAGAACTTTATACATTCCCAAGATATGCTTGGAGAACTCCTAGCAATGATGTTCAATTGAGCCATGTGTGAGCGTTTTCCTGATACTTGGAGTATGTCGACTGCTATGCCTATTTTTAAGGCAGTAGATCCAATGATGATTGGGAAATATCATACCATTATGATTCGGCACACACTGGCCAGGTTATATGTTTCTATTCTTGAGCAACAATTGAGTAGATGGGCAGAAAGAGCAGGCATCCAAGCATCAGGACAGTCAGGTTTTAGGAAAGGTTTTCCCACTCTTGATCACATATTGACACTCAGAGCTATTATTGAGGAGGGAAGATAACATGGTAGAAGGATTTATTGTACTTTTTTGTACTTCCACAAAGCATTTGATGCAATCCCTAGAGCTCTAATGATGCACATGTTACAGGAGATGGGAGTACCCACAGAGCTGATTTGGGGGATCATTGCCCTATACAGGACAATTGTGGGTCAAGTCCACACTCCTAAGGTTGTATCTGAGCTTTTTCACTCCACTATTGGGGTGAAATAGGGTTGTCTACTCTCCCCAAATTTATATTTATGTGGATGAGGTTTCAGAATACATTGAGAGGAGAGGCGACAAAGGAGCATAGTTAGTAGGGACTTGGATCTTATTTCTACTATATGTAGATGATATTGTGTTGACCTCAAATTCATCGGAGGGAATGCATCGACATTTGGATACATTGCACACATTTTCTTGTGATAGTGTCTTATCGGTGAATCTTGGAAAGACCAAGGTTATGGTGTTCAACACCACACCACAGTTGGTCAGGCAATTTGCACCTACCTTTGCATATGGTCAGGAGACGGTGACCCTATACAAATGCATACACTTACCTTGGTGTGGTCTTTAGTGGCCCAATGTTTTCTTTGAGGAGAGCAGTAGAGACTAGGCTAACTAGATGGAAAGGGGTGAAACCTAGTGATGTTTGGAACGTTGTTCTATAGGCCCAAAGAGCTGCCATGAGATGTTTATCCCAATCTCCTGTATGGTTGTTCACCTGTTTTGTGATGATCTTGAAAATCATTCCATTTACCTTCTCTACCAGACCATTGCATTGTGGATAGTATGGTGTGGAATGCCGACGTGTGATGCCTAACTTCTTCATCAATTCTCCTACCACATCACCTCTGAATCTTGGTCATCTATCTAATATTATCTCAAGAGGAGTGCCAAAACGGAAAACGATATGCTCAAAAATGAACTTTGCCACCTCTTGGGTTGTAATGCGGGTGGTGGCTGTTGCTTCTGCCCATCGCGTCATGTAGTCTACACCCACTATGATATACAGTTTACCTGATTGGGCCCTTGGTAAGGGACCAATTGCATCTATTCCCCATTTCTCAAACGGAACATATGAAATGATAGGGGTTTGTGGCTCGTAGGTTAGCGTGCGATCACTGGCCACTTGACAAGCCCTACATGTTTTACACCAATGGTGTACATCTCTGTTCAAACTAGGCCAAAAGTATCCTGCTTGTAGAATCTTCCTACTAGTGATATGTAGAGCAAAATGACCACCGCAGACGCCGTCATGGCAGCTTGCAATTACCTCTGTGATTTCACTGGAGGTTTGCACCCGCCTGAGAATTTGATCCTTGCCTTTACAATACAAGTGGTCGTCTATAAGGCGGTACCTAGTAGCCTTCCTTACCAGCCATTGTTTTTGGCCTTTAGTGTGTCCTGTTGGACATTCCCCTATATTCAGAAAGCTGATGATATCAGGCATAGCGTCACTGCCTTGGAAGAGGGGTAGTTTTAATTTGATTGCTCCTATGGAAACATCTTGTATTCTTTCTTTAGCTAGTGCATCTGCCTCCTGATTTTCTGCTCTGGGAATGTGGAAGAGTTTTACTGCTTCAAACTTCTTCAGAAGGTCCTTAACTTGGCTAAGTTGACCAAGTAAAACTTGATTTTTGCACTCCCATGTGCCATTTATCTGCCTAATCAAAAGCAAAGCGTCGCCGAACACATTCAAGCGCTGATTTTTTTGTGAAATACATTGTTCCAACCCAAGGATTAGGGCTGCATACTCTGCCTCATTGTTAGAGTGAGAGTGTAATAACTGCCCCATAGAGAATACTCTTTCCTGCTGTTCATTGAAAATGACCATGCCTGCTGTAGACTGATCCATTGTTCTCTTGTATGCTCCGTCAAAGAAAAGAGAGTGAGCTCTCCCTAGCTTAGGGCTCTCTTTATCTGGTATTCCTTCCTTTTCTTCCGTGTTGACCTTCAGCTTCTTCTCGTAGTGGCGATGAGTGAGAATTCCTGCTAGACTAGCCCTGGTGGAGTTTTCTACTTGTATGGTGTAATCAAACTCTTGTAGTTTAATTAACCACTTTGAGATCCTAGATGAGACATCCATGTGTCGCATTACATATGGGAAAACCTCTTCCATTGTCAGGATTACAAATGGTCTAGGCAAGAGATAGGAGCGGAATTTTGTGGTAGCAAACATTAGTGCCAGAACCATGTGTTCTACTTTGGTGAATCCCTTTTCTGATGGGGTCATGACTCGACTAGAGAAGTAAATAGGGCGCATGAAAGCATTTTTGGGATCCTTTTGCATTAGCACTGCTCCCAGAGTATCATTTCCCACACTAGGGCTCACATAGAATGGATCGTCCCACTTAGGAGGTGAAATAGTGGGAAGCTTAGATAGGACTTGTTTTACCTCAGTAAACTGCAGCTCATTCTCTTCACTCCATGAGAAAACATCCCTTTGGGTGAGTTTTTGTAGGGGAAGGACCACTTGAGATAGCAGGTGAATGAACCTGCTTAAATATCTTACCTTCTGAAGGAAAGAAACCAACTGCTTGGCGGTGGTGGGAGATGATAAAGATACCAGAGCTTGAATTTTGCTAGGGTCAGCCTCGATTCCTTTCGCTGAAATTACATGACCAAGGAGAGTGACCTTGCTCTCACCAATGTGACATTTGTCCACGTTGAGTTGGCCACCCAGGGTTTGTAGCCTGGTTAAGCCGTCATAGACTTTGCTTAGATGAAGGGCTCGTGAGCTATAGATGCAAAAATCATCTATGAAAACCTGTATTGATGTTCCAAAGTAGGGTTGGAAAACAAATGTAACATAGCGTTGAAATGTGGCTGGGGCGTTGGTGAGGCCAACTGGCATCACTCTGTAAGCAAAACATCCCCAAGGTGTGATGAAGGTTGTCTTCTTCTGATCGTCCTCTGCAATGCTATTCTGGAAGTATCCTGAGTAGCCATCGCATACTGTGTAGCGTTCGTGACCTGCCACTTCATTGAGTATTTCATCTTGGAATGGTAGGGGAAAATGGTCCCTCTTCGTGGCTGCATTGAGAGGTTTATAATCCACACAGACTCTCCATTTACCTTTTTTTTTGGTGTGACTACGACTGGGGAGACCCATTCTGAGTCCTCGACAGGGTAGATGAAACCTGCTTGTAGCAAACTCCTTACTTCTTTAAGCAATGCCTCTTGTTGGATTACTCCAAGTCTTCTGAGCTTCTGTACTACGGGTTTACTGCCTTCCTTGAGCTTTATGTGGTGTTGCACTACTGTAATTCCTGTGATCTTATCATAGCCATCAATGAACAAAGTAGTGAAGTTTCCTAACATGGAGACATAATCCTTCCTTTCTTCATTGGTTAACTCATTTGAGAGCGTTTTTTGTAGCTTATCTGCATCCTCCAATGACTGCTTACCTGATGGTCCCTCTTGGTTTGCTGAGTTTGCTTCAGATTGTGTTAATCTGTTTGGGTCTTTAAGAATGACTCCGATTACTTTGATGCTACTGTCACTCCCGTCGGTGGTGGTTGTGTCTTCTTCTGAGGTAGACGAGGAGTCGGTGGTGGACTTGTCTTCTAAAGCCTCCAAGATCAAATTGCGCTACTCTCCAGTCCTCATGTCGTAGAATATGGACTTCCCTCTAGCATCCTTCATCTAAATCATCCCGGTGCTCCAGTCTTGTTTGGCTTCCATGGCCATAAGCCAAGGTCTTCCAAGAATGATGGGGTAGCCCTCCCCTTTGTGTGTCATGACGAAGATGTCTACTTCCACTTCCATATTGAATGCTTTTACTTTGACCGCATTTACAATGCCTACGCATTTCACTCTTACATTGTTTGCCATCTTGGCTCGGTAGGGTGCCGGCCTACTTACCTCTAGACCTAGGTGGTGCATCATCTTCTCACTCATGACGCATATTTGCACGTCACCATCTATGTAGACGTTTGAAATCCGCCGCCCTTTGATGTGAGCATCCATGGTTGGCAAGATGTCATCGAGATCCCTCCCAGAGATAGCCCCAGCTATCCGTGGTTTTGATTTCCTGGTACTTACCATTTTTGTCCATTGCCTCCTCATTCTGGGTGCAAGGTGGAGTAATTGGGGCCAAGTTATCTTCGGGCCATGCATTAACACATCCTGAACTAAGTCATAGGGTTGTGCTTCCTTACCTAGTGAGAAGTCTACGATGTCTATCTTCTGCCGCGCTTTAGCTTCTTTCTTGCTAGACTCGGCTTTCCCTTTCATGTTCTCTTCTTTTTGAGATGCCTCCTCGTGCCTCGCACGCTTCACTCCCATAGCATCCACTTCTTCTACCTTTGCTTTTCCTTTGTGCTTCTCTCGAGCTGACTCTTCTACCTTCGCCTTCCCTTTAGCCTCTAAGCTAATGACACTCACCGCTTGGTTCACCGCAAGTGGTGGGGGTAGTGGCAGAATGAGAGGTTGGGGTGGTGGTTGCTGTTGTATAGGTGGTTGGAGGATTTGGATTGCTGGGATTGGTCCTGGCTGCCTTGGTGGTGGTCTTACTCTTGGCGGAGAGATCTGATTTTGTCTCCCCCCTCTATTGAAATTCTGCCTTCTTGGGTGTGGACAGTAGTACATTCCATGGCCGTCTTCCCCACAGTTGTAACAGTGGTATTCTGGGTTCTGCCTTCGTTGTCCTCTTCCTTGTTCTGGATTTCTACCAGATGCATGCCCTTGCTGCACCAGATGCACAGATAAACTCTCTAGTTGGGTCGTGATGCGACTCAGCAGGTCTTGCTGTTCCTCTGCTATCTCCTGTGGTTGAACTCTATGATTGGCTGTTGCAGCCACTGGGGTTGGTCTGGCCGAGCTTGTTTCCTCTGACTCGTTTACTCTTGCTTGCATGCACAACTTCTTGTCTTTAAGGCGGGCTACTTCGACTGCCAACTCATATGTTGCAGGAAACCTTCCCTTCACCTTCTCTCTAAGCGGCGACCATAGACCAGCAATGAAACGGTCCTTCTTCAGGAAATTAGGCGCTCCTTCGCCTTCCTCCAGTGTGGCAACCCACCTCTCCCATAAGTCCACAAACTTTGACTCATAGGTGGCGTACTCCAGCAGGACTGCCTGCTTTAATTCTGTCAATAGCTGCCATAGCTTCTCCGAGGTTGTGCCTCCACCAAACCTCTTTACAAAAGTAGCCCTTAACACATCCCATGCATTCTTGGTAGCCTGGGGCAATGCATTATACCAAGACTTGGCCTCTACTTTCATCAGTAGAGGAAAAATTCTGAGTCGTGAAGCGTCGTCATCTTTGTTGGAGACGACACAAGCAATGTCAAAATCGTCCAAAAAATCAGTGGTGAGATCCTCACCCTTCTTTCCACTGAACGTGGGGAACGAAACACTTGCCATGGTGGTGACTCGGGAAATTACAAACCTTCTTTTTTTTGTGTTTTTTTTTTTACATCAATAGCAACAGCTCATAGCGGTTTTACAGGGGCGAATGGATAGGCTAAAACAGGATAAAAATAGAGACATTAAAGGAATGATGGTAATCTAGTATGGGGAGAATGATAGGGTTCGGGGAATTGAGGATTTCTCCTAGCACTGCCACACCGAATAGGTAAACGATCTTTTGTTGGTAGAAGACTTTCCTATCTACATAGATATTCACATGCATATGCTGCAGGAATCTAAACGGGAATGCCGTCGGCCCGTTTTCCATCATGCACACGGGTGAAATACTTACTTATACTCTTACCGTGCCAATGTTGATGAGTCGGCACATCCACAAGAGGTCATAACCTTTCATGAGCTCTACCCTTCCTTCGTTGCTTAGCACGTACGGGGTGATGACGACGCGTCTGACTACTCCCAGTCTCTTGGCTAACAGCAATTGTAGGTAATTTCCATAATCGACGTGTTGCATGAATTCTACTCCATTCAGCTGCAGCTCATCTCCAGCCCACTGGGTCTCTCCCATGGTAGAGAGCTTCTTCAGGATAAGTTGTACAGGGAGGGGAGGAAGATCCTCCACTCGCTTCCCAAAATAGCGAGAGCAGTAGCCGAACCACTCTTCTCTAGGACATGGGAATCTTCTCACCACTTCTTCTTCTGGATTCTCGAAGTGGATTGGTAGCACTCGCATGCGTCGTGCAAATCGGTAGGTGACCTTCCGCCGCTTAGCTTTGGATGACTTCTTCTTTGACAAAGTGGGTACAACCCGGCTCTTTGAGCTTGAAGCACTTGCTTGGCCATATGCTTCTCCCTTCGGGGTCATGTGTTTCCAGGCTAGCCTATCTTCTCCTTGCCCTTGGCTCGAGCAGCCCCTTTAGGCCACTTTGGGGTTTTATCTTTGACTGCAGTTTCTTTAGGGAAAAGAGGCCTCACCGTCTGCTTTCCTTCCTTGACGTGAATGACCTCCTTGTGATGAATGTCAATGTAGAAGACTTCAGCCCTTCCACTGCCTTCGTTGCTGGCACTCATCGACCGTGTGCCTTGGTTGACAACAGTGATGGAACCTCACCAATCTCCCACCTGATGCTTTCGATTTGTAGCTAGAATGAGCAACACGAGATGGAGAATTTACCTCTTGAATGTTGATGACACTGCAGCCTGGTAGTAGCACCTCAATGAAGGCGGTTAGGGCCTCCTTCGTCTCTTCTTCTTCCATCCTCCAATTAGAAAATTCATTTAGCCACTCGTCCATGATTGATAGTGGGCGTCACTTTCAACATTATAAACTGAAGGGTCTTAGAAAAGCCCTCCTCAGTGGGGGCACCAAATGACGGACACAAAGCGGACCCCGAACCCCGACGGCCTCTAAAACGCCGGGGGCCGAATGGCTCGCCTCGAGCCTACCACGGTAAAGCGAACAGGGGGGGCACCACCTAGCTTTGAGCGGCTAGGACGCAAAGCCCACGATGATATGAACACCGCAAGCCTACATACCGAGAGAGAGAGAGAGAGAGAGAGAGAGAGAGAGAGAGAGAGAGAGAGAGAGAGAGAAAGAGAGAGAGAGAGAGAGAGAGAGAGAGAGAGAGAGAGAGAGAGAGAGAGAGAACACTCGCAATTGATGAAAACAACCTCGGGGGTGTGAGGGTGAGTTATTTCTGCAATATTTACAAGGTGGCATGCCGTGATGGTAGAGAGGTAGGGAGAGGAGATGGTGCAACCTACTTGGTGTGTTCTCTAGGGCGACTCAATGGCTGTGAATACTCATTGCCAAGAGCGTGCATACGTGTGTGCATCGACCATTGGAGTTGAGAGATGGGTGTGGTTCCCTTCGCATGGTGCAATTTCCAAGGCAAACCCAACACACAAGACCCCCTCCTCGTGATGGTGATGGTGTCAATCCCTCCTACTACACTCTACCCAATGCTTGGTTCCACATAAGTTGCCCCCCCCCCCAATTTATAGGTGTTGGCTGCTTGGATTATGGTAATCCCAGTGTGGTTAGGGTAATCTTAATCGGGGAGGTAAAGCAAGTGGTGGGCCCGGTGTGGTTGACCCTTGCTTTGTTTTGGGGAAGGTTATTAAAAGATGGGAATCTCTAGGTGGGCCTTTGTCACCATCACCTAGAGAGAGGATATTTACAAAATGGAAATTTACAATGGCTCAGGTGAAAAACTGAAGATAATGGTAAAATAACCTAAAAATTACTGGGATGGCGTCGTGGTTGCGTGTTGCCGGCGAATGGCGTGC
This sequence comes from Adiantum capillus-veneris, assembly GCF_014529385.1. NCBI lineage: Eukaryota > Viridiplantae > Streptophyta > Polypodiopsida > Polypodiales > Pteridaceae > Adiantum > Adiantum capillus-veneris. The sequence goes on from NC_140953.1 coordinate 117,520,362, forward strand.
TGCCGGTGCGTCGGTGTCGAGCGTACTTCTTTTCGAAGTTGGCCGGGGCATGCCTTCGGCGCATCTTTGTTTTTGGTTGTTGGCGGCGCGTGCTTTGGATCCTTCTTCTTTTTGTTTGTTGATGTCGTAGCCTTTTCCTTCGTATTGCGGTGCGGTGCGTATATACGTGTGTGTATGTATTTGTGCATGAGGCGGGTGTGTGTGTGTTTTGTATAGGTATGTGTGTGCGAAAGCGTGCGTGGGAAGGGGGGTCTATATATATATATATATAATGTATATATATAATTTTTGTATTTTTTTTTCTCTTCTTCTTTTGCGGATGCCGGCGGCCTGTTCTTCTGCCCAAGGCGGAAAGGGAGGGGGGGTAGGATAGGGGGTGTGAGTGTGTGTGGGTGGATGAGTGTGTGTGTGTATGTGTGTGTGTGTGTGTGTGTGTGTTGTGTTGGCGTATTTGCTACTGCCCGCATGGCGTGTTTGTGTGTGTGTGTGTATCGAATGCAGCACGTGGCGCACAGCGCATAGGGAGAGAGAGGAGAAGGGGGGGGGAGTGTTGTGGGGTGTGTGTGTGTGAGTGAGAGGGAGTGTGTATGAGAGAGAGAGAGAGAGAGAGAGAGAGAGAGAGAGAGAGAGAGAGAGAGAGAGAGAGAGAGAGCTTGGCGTGGCCGTGAGAGTGAGAATGAGGGAGAGGGGTAGGCGATAGGGGTGAGGGGATAAGAGATAGAGAGAGTGTGTGAGGGGAGAGGGGAAATGGTGGGGTATGGGAGATGTGTGGGTGAGAGGGAGAGGGGGGAGGGGTGGTGTTGTTTTGCATGGGGCTTGAGGACGAAGGGGAAATAAGTCAATGGGGGGGGGGGGGGGTGTAAGGGAATATATATGCGGGCCAAAGAGGGGGGGGGAATGAGGCCGAGGGGGGGTGTGTGAATGAGCCGAGGGAGGGTGAGGAGAGCGGGTGGGGAAGAGGGAGGAGGGGTCGGGGGAGGGAATATTGGCGGGCCAAAGAGAGGGGGGGGGGGGGGGGGGGGGGAGGGGGGGGGGAATGAGGGTAGAGGGGTGATTAGGGTGAGTGTAAGAGTGAGGGGGGGGGGGGTTCTCACGCGGCTCACACCGAGGGAGCACGAGAGAGGGGTTGGGGGTTCCTTCTCTGAGTTTCTGCCTGGCTGGGGAGGGTGAATTGGGAGAGAGAGATATTAGGAAAGGGGGTATGTAGGGAAAATGGGGGGAGGGAGTGCGAGGGTTTTATCTGATGCCCGAAGGGCGGGAGGGGGGAAAAATGAGTTACGGTGGGGGGGTACTGAGAGTGGGGGGGGGGGGGGGGGGGGTGTGAAATGAGTTTTTTTCTTTTCTTTTCTTTGATTTCCGAAAGTCGGCTATCACTATCATATAGGGTGTGGTGTCAATTAGGAAAGCCATCTCTATCTGAGAGTACAATCCAATTCAAGGGTGTCAACAACAAGAAAAAAATTATGATTTTTGGAATCTGGCACACTTCTATCAGTTATGTGAACGGGGTCATAGCCCAAGACTTTTTGGTCATGCCTGTTGGAACTATGGAATGCAATATAAACCTAGGACACGCATGGATGATAGCGACTAAATGCGCTATTGATTCGGGGATTAGGAGTGTCACAACACAAAAACAACCCTGCCACTCAAGCCATAGTCCTTGAGAAATTACCTCATGAGGAAATAAAATCCAATCCATTGCATGTCCATGAGGTTGAACCATATGTCCCTATAGCCCAACTCTCTAAAGCTTCAACTTCTCTTGTTGAAACAAAAAATGAGACACCCAAGACCCATCGCAATATAAGTGAGAAAATATACAAATGGGTCCCTAAAGCTTCTTTAGCGACCATTTTTTACGCTAAAAAACAGAAGCCTTGTAAGAGATGCCCCGATCGCCCCAAGAAATGTAAGAAGACAGTGTGTTGGATTCCTAAATGACTATGGAAGCCCAAGGCTACTATGAAGGAAATGATCAAATCTGGGTGCCAAAATGTAAATTGTGTTCTTTTCTGTCACTTGACCCACGTGAGTCAAATTTTGTAACGATAAATCTGATTGAAGATCATGGGAAGGGAAAGATCACAAAACACTATACACCGGATGACTATGTCCAATCATCTTGCATACATGATCATGGTAATACATAAAATCATTTTCAATTGCATATCAACTGAATCATCTCAAGTCTCACATACCTTTAGGTCTTGCAATCATCATAATTGGTAATTGCTACCAATTATTCATCCCCAATTTGGATATCAAATTCCATTGAGTTGGCACACACACCTAAATTTAGACCAAAGTCATACGCACAAAATCTATCAATTCCTCATTGCAATGCTCAAATTTCATACTTGATCAATCATAAGTCATGCATGCTCAATTTTCCAAAATTAACTTAATTTGACATAATCAAGCAATGCACACACTCAAAAGTTAAGCACAAAAGTTCAAATTTGGCTCAATTGGTAATGCATTTAGGATTATACCTAATTATTTCACACACTTTTCATGCACACTTCACAATCATAAAGAATTTGGGTGCTCCAATTGACCATTAATCATTGAATCAAGTGGTCTTGGATGGACACACACACTCAAATTTTGCCCAATTTTTTGGGAATTAGGTTTATCTAATAATTGAATTAGCCTAACATACATATCAATTACATGATTGTACACTCATATATCATCAATTCCCCCAATTTTTATGCATGCACACACTCAAGATTAGATGCACACACAATGACACTTTTTTTCCTCTTTGGTGCATTACACACACAATGATTTTTATTCACGCACATAAATTTTTGTTGCAAATCAAGCTTAATCTTGACACACACATCATGACTCTGTCTTTTAAATCACTCGGTACTTCACTCCAGGTGTTTAGTATGTAGTGTCTAAACACCTGATAGCAAAGACCGTGCATGCGCAAAATCACCTTCTTACCTTCATCATCCAAGATGATGCCGCCGCTGAAGTCGATGGAGTAAGGCAAGCCCTCTCGTCAGTGACACGTGAACCTGGGTATCCCGGCAGGGGTCTCTAGTGGCGTGCCGACGGGGGTACGGACGTCAGGTGTCTCCACTGGAGTTTGGGCCCCGAAGTGAGGAGTGTCCACTGGAGTGACTCCTGGAGGAGTAGCTAGTGGTGTGTAGCAGCTAGGAACGGCCATCAGTCGCGCAAAACCTGGTGTCGATGACGATGCCGTGGTTTGTGTTGGGGCGGGCAAAGAAGGGGAGGGTAAAGAGCCTCGTCGAACATGAGGTGGTGTTGAAGCATCGGCGGCAGCATCCCCATAACAACCGCCACCGCCACCACTAGAGCGTCGGTGGCTAGACAAGTGTGAATATTGTCTCATCGACACCGAAGCTTCAGAGCGCGCTGAATGCTCCGAAATAGAGGGAGATGCGGCCGAAGTAGGAACGTTGTCGTGTTGTGGCACGTATATAGTGGGAACGGGCATTAAACGATTTATCTTGTGACTTTTTGACGCATAAGTATACTTCATATAATACTCATATACATAAATAAAAGCTTTCTACCATACCTTAGTATTACCTTTGAAGTAATATAAATGTACATTACTATTAGAAAGTACTGCAAGAGAAGTATCAATGATTGTGCCTCTTTTTGTCTGGGGGAAAAGCATTTTTATATTTCTTCTAATATCTCAGCTATACCCTACCATATATAAATTATTTTCTTCTTTTCACATTTATTTAATAATATAACCCTTCAATAATGCATACCTTCTTGGATACATACAAAAGGGAAGGGCCTACTATATAGAATACTTTATGAAAAGGAAGATCCAAAGCTTCTTGGACCATCCCAATTTGAAAATCTCGACTCAAGGGCATGGAGAAAAGGCCAAAACCAAGTCAAGCTCTTTTAGTAGGCCAATTTTTCCTTTTGAAGCATGTCAATCCGAGTTACTAGTCAAAAGTTACAGGGAAACCAATGAAAAACCCTCTCACAACTACACTGCAAGAAGAGATGGTAAATAGGTGAATCAAGTGAAAGGAGGTAATCTTGGTCTTTTTTCATAAAATAAGATATTTGGAGGATAAAAGACATAAGCATGTGAATGTGACACCTCAAAGATGCCTTGAAGGACCCCCTGCTGGAGACACAAGTTGGGACCCCCTACTGGAGCCACACAGAAGATGCCTAGGTGGGGCCCACATACATCATGCACCCACATGGAGCCTCAACGACCAAAAATTCTGAATTTCATGATATTTTGAGTTTTAATATTGCCCATTTTAATAAATATCCAAAGAACATTTGATTTGGGCTAACTCTTTAGCCTAATGAAGTGATTATGTAAAACATGGCTCCCTCACCTATAAAAAGGGAAACCTTCTCTTCATTGGGGCAAGTTATGAGTGAGTGACAATAGCTCAATTCCATAGTGTCACACTCATCTTAGTGCCACACTTTCTCTTGAAGAAAGGCTGAAGTCTTGCCTCATCTTCTCTCTCCATTAAGGTGGTGGCGATTGCTCTCATGTAAGATATATGTTGCTAGTTTTTCTTTCATTGGCATATCTAGTCCAGTACTTGTCTTTAACTCCTTCTCTATCTCTCATTATTTATCTTTAATACCACCACCACACTTAGATCTATCTCTAACTCTATCTTACTCCTCCTTTGATCTCTCTTGTTGTGTCCTAATTGTTTCATTGGAAGGTATTCAAGAATCAATCTTGTCAATGTAATGGGCACAACCTTCTTGTGGGAAACAATTATGTGCACAAGGTTAGTAACCATATCTTCATCTTTCACAAGCACCTCTCTCGCTTAAGGTTCTCATTCTCTTCCACAAAATCTATAATCTCCTTGCTATAGGTACTTCTCTCCCCGCAGTATCCTTATTACCTAAGGGCAACAATAGGGCTTGAGAGAGAAACTCTCTTCTTCTTCTCCTTTCACTTCTTTCACACCTTTATCTTTGAACATACTAAATATATCATCGATGAATAACCATAATCCACATAGAGGCGATTTCTTTTATTTTCATTCTGTGCAATCTATTAGGGTCAACATTTGGATTAGTCGAAAGATTCACTTTCAGCAACACATAGTGTTTCTATTTCGTCCTAAAAGGCTCAACGAAATACTTCTCTCACCAGATCCCATCATACTACCTATTATTGACTATAACTTCTCTTTTGATGTGAGTGTGGTTATTTTATTATGAATCAAGAGGATTTGTACTCACAACTAATCCCCATCGCTAGACAAAACATATACATTATAGTAAGCACAAAGCTGCAGTTCCAAAGAGCAATCCGAACCTTATTTGGACAACAAAGATTAAATATCATTAACTCATCCATTAACCCTTTTTTCCTACCCATGATACGATATGATCGTAATCTCGATTTTTTCAATTTTGTTTTGTTCTGACTATCTTTCATGAGTTCTCTCCATCATGTGTGTGTTTGTAAGGAAAAGTGAGCGGCTTCTTTGGCTACATTTCTTTTTTAGCTCTAGAAGCTATGTTATCTACATATTAGCTCTTTCTCATAACCCTTGAGCTTCCTCAAAAACTCTCACAGCAAGAGGCCCAGTGCCTTCCTGGCAAGACCGCCTACTTCTTGACAACGCGCGATGGTGCGCCAGAGCGATGACGCTCCACGTACCACTGTCTCTGCTCGGATGACAAAGAAGAAAGAAATTGCTCATCATCCATATCTGCATTAAACACACGAACATTTAAACTTAATATTGAATGAATTGAGTAGAAAACATGGACAAGTAGATAGATAGAGAGAGAGAGAGAGGAGGGATTCTTGTGTAGAGAGTTTTAGATGGATAGAGAGAGAGAGAGAGAGAGAGAGAGGAGGAGGGATTTCTGTGTAGAGAGTTTTCGTTGCATTTCTGTGAATTTGTAAAAGCACTGCGCTCTGGGTGCGATAGAGACTAAAGTTGCAATCGCGAAGGAAGTCCGTATCTGCTCATAGATGTTGCTTGTCCCACCACTAAATCTAGTTCATCTGGTGAAAGAGACCGGTAAAATAAACTGCAAAACACGTGTAGCAATGATATTAAAGTCCACACACAAATTTGTTACACAATTCCCACTATGAACATACCTGACACATTTTATGCCAGACGTGTGACTTCAAACTAGTAAGCTTTTCTTCTTTAAGAAAACACATTCGGAGCGAGGGCATTATGCCAGTGGGGGTCCGCACAGATCGAATGGTCTCTTTTACTTTGCGTTCTTGGGATCCATTGAAAATCCATGGCGCTTTAGGGAGTTTTATCTATCCATCGGATGCTGTCTGCGGCCAATATTGCTCCCTACAATCCACATTTCTAAGGTCAACCTTGGCTCCCAAAGTATCTTTCTTTCCGGCCAGATGGTCCCATAGAACATTACCCACATTCTTGAATATGTGCAAGTGATTGATGATGAGTCGGGTCCAGTATGGTAACTCGTACCATAGAGATAGTCTCTTCATCCCTGGGGGCAATCCTTCATCACACATCTCCTTCTGTTCTCCTAAATGATTTTCTCATATTAAAATGATCATTTAATGTGGAAAAGTGCCAGGGGAGAAAAAGCTAGAATATTGGTTAAGCTAGTAGACTGGCCACTGTAGGGATCCCAAGGAGGGAAAATAGGGATCCAAAGCGGGGGCCATCTGCAAAAGAGCCATGTGCAACAATGGGAAAAAAAGACCCTAAGGCTCAGCCCATTAAGACTTCCAAAATGCTAAGGTTCCAAAATTCAAAGGTCAACCCTAGGGGAATTGGATGCTTTGTGTGTGTCCAAAAAAAGTCTTTGCACATCCCTACATAGGAGGGGGAGAGCCTTGCATGTAGGGGATGAGTGACAAAGCCACACATGTTGGGGTATAAAGCCCAATGTGGTCGCCCAGGTAAGTGGGCGGGCCGCCAGGTATGTACACATATTCTTTTGTAAAAACCTAATAAGAACTCACTATGCTCTACACATTACAGTAGAGCGAGTTCACCATATCGTCGTGCTCTTCTTCTCGCACTCTCTCTCGCGTCGCACTTCCGCTCGTACTCCTTCAACTGGTATCAGAGCTCAGATCGGCCGGGGCAGCACTACAGGAGGCTAGAGTCACCAGCTCAGATTGGAGTGAAATTCGACAGTCAAAGACACGGCCCCAAATCTCGTGGGACCGCCCAAAGGGCTTGGTGTTGTCAGAATTTCATTCTGAGGTCATCTCGGCCACCGTTCGGCTTCGACAAAGGTCTGTGCAGTCCATTTTCGACTACGTGGTCTCGACGGGTGCAGATCCGACTCTGCAAATTTGGGGTTTTCGGCCTACGACTGCAGGTGCTGAGGATATCGACACTCCCAGAGTGTTGATTTGTGGCTGTCTACACATCGAAGGACGGCTCACAGTTCTTGGAGGCGTGTCACATACGACACGAGCGCATCTGCACACAGACTGTAGGCGACATCCACTAGTTCATCAGGTAGCTTGTGTTTGCTCCTTGATATTCCAGATTTCATCCTGAAATTGCAGGTACTTCCACATGGGATGTATTGTCAGTGATGATGTATGTCTGTTGAGGGTTTGGTGGCTGTGAGTCACGCAGCAAACAACCACCGCAGCGGTTACAACATATAGTGGGAAATTTGTGGATGTATGAATTTGTGGGAAGTCTATGTACTGTCAGATTTACTGCAGCCTTTGTTGAGGGTCGAGTGAGGTCTTATTGAGCTGGGGGATTCTCGAATGTTGAGATCCTTTCGGTGATATAGGTCTTGGAGCGATCCCTCGAGCACCCTTAGATAGGCAGCTAGGATGTATTGACTGTGAGTTAGACAGTTGGGATTGCATCTTTGCTTTACTGCCGTTGAGGCATTGTCACAGTCGATGCTTACAGGACAGTGACAGGACAGTACAGGTGCAGGACAACTTTACCCGCAGCTTACAATGTCAGAGAGACAGTGTTTTTGAGCTGTTTTTTTGTCTGTTTTTTGAGTACACTAGAGCCATTTTACAAAGGAGACTCTGCCAAAATTTATGCAAAATCTGAAGCTTTCTTGGTTCATTTGACAGGTTGATATTGCTTCAGAGGTCAGTTTACAGGGGAAACTCTGCCGAATTTTTCCCAGGAAAGTAAACCACTGTGAAGCGTAGCTATGGCTAGATCACAGGACACTGCTCTTTACAATATCAAGAAGCTGGATGGAACCAATTTCCCATTGTGGAAGAAACAGATTTGGCACATGTTGGTACAAAAGAAGCAGATAAAACCTATAAAGCTCAAGGGGATAAAACCAGAAGATGAATTGGCACTTTCTACCATTATGTTGACTTTGGCAGAAAGCGTTTACTTCAATGTAGCAGACGAGATGTCGGCTTATCAAGCATGGTTAAAGCTGAGTGATCTTTATGAGAAGCAGAGTGCAGCTTCACAGGTATACTGGCTTAAGAAGCTTGTTGACTTGAAGATGAAAGAAGGGACACCTATGTCCAATCATCTGAATGAATTCAACACAATCTACAGTCAAGGTGTCAAGTTTGATGAACCTGTTAGAGCTATGTTCCTGTTGATCACATTGCCGAAAAGTTGGGACACTTTTCGCACAGCTTTGAGTAATTCTGCACCTTCAGATGGTTTGAACATAGCAGGTGTAGAAGGAAGTCTGCTTACTGAAGAAACCAATAGAAAGACAATGGACAAAGGCAAAGGAACAGCCTTAGTTGTCAGGGGAAGGACCAAAGAAAAGTACAAAGGTGGAAAAAGGAATCAGTCTCGTAGCAAGTCCCGCAGTGCTAAAGGCAAGAGTGACATAGAATGCTACCATTGTGGCAAGAAGGGTCACATGAAAAGAGACTGCAGAGAATGGAAAGCAGAAAAAGGCAAAGAGAAAACTGAAGACCATGGTGAGAAGAACAAGTCCTCAGTGAAGATTCAAGAAATAAATGTGACAAACACTGTTGCAAAGGATGACAGTCTAGTGTCAAGAGACATCTACTTCTTGAAGAATACAATGGACTCAGCTCTTCTTACAGCATCTGATGGAAATGCACTGAGTGACTGGATTATAGACTCAGGGGCATCACTTCATGTGTCTCCAAACAAGGAGTGGTTTACTTCTTATGTGACCACTAAAGATCATGTTCGGCTAGGCAATGGGCAGACATGTGAGATCTTAGGTGTTGGAGATGTTCAATTGAAGTTTCAGAATGGCTCTTCTTTCACGCTGAAGAATGTGAGACATGTTTCCGCAATTACAAAGCACAGGTTTACTTGATGATGCTGGCTACATCACCACTTTTGGACAGAACATGTGGAAGATATCCAAGGGTTCTATGACAGTAGCACATGGAGTAAAGTCTGGAGGACTTTACATGATTTATGTATCAAATGTCTCTAAAAATGTAATCAATGTAACCGAGCAGCCGAACGTTTCTTTGTGGCATAGCCGGTTAGGACATATGTCCAAGAAGGGAATGGAAATCCTGTCTCGTTCTGGTTATTTGTGTGCCTTTTCATTTAATGATTTTGAATTCTGTGAACATTGTCTGTATGGTAAGCAAACACAGCAGCCACATAAGCATAGAAGCAGTAGAAGAGATACACAGTTGGCACTTGTTCATAGTGATTTGTGTGGACCTATGCCTAAACTATCTCTAGGGGGAGCTTCTTACTTTATGACATTTATAGATGATTACTCGAGGAAAGTATGGGTTTACTTTCTCAAGCACAAGGATGAAGCGTTTAGTGTTTTCAAAACGTTTGTGACACTTGTGGAGAATCAGAGTGGCAAGAAGCTTAAATGCTTACGCACTGACAATGGTGGAGAGTATGTTTCAAAGGCCTTTCAGGACTTTTGTGAGTCAAAAGGTATAAAAAGTGAACTTACTGCTCCTTACAATCCTCCTCAAAATGGTGTTGCTGAGAGGATGAATAGGACCATACAGGAGAAGGTCATAAGTATGTTGTCTAATGCACAGCTGCCAAATGGGTTTTGGGCTGAAGCTGTATCAACAACTGTTCATCTTGTAAATAGATCTCCTAGCAAGGTTTTGCAGAAGGATTCAGTGCCAGAGATGGTATGGTCAGGCAAAATGCCCTCATACAAGCATCTCAGAGTCTTTGGTTGTGAGGCATATACTCACGTTCCAAAGGAATTTAGGAACAAACTTGAGCCAAAGAGTAGAAAGTGCATCTTTCTAGGTGACGGGAGCAAAGCGAACCCCGAACCCCCGATGGCCTTTAAAACACCGGGGACCGAATGGCGCGCCTCGAGCCTGTCACGGTCAAGGGCACTACCTAGCTTTAGCGGCTAGGACGCAAACAACACACCACCATAACAAAGTTTTCATCCAAGAGAGATGGATGCTTGGGAGTAATGATGAAGAGGAAAGGGAATGAGATCAAGTGAGAGAGAGAGAGAGAGAGTGAGGGAGGGGGTATAGCGGCTTAGTACTTAGGCACCACAAAAGGATGGCGAATCCGCACACCCTTCACACATACACAAGCTCACTCCAAACACAAGACTAGGTGGCGATTCCGCACACCTCACATGGACAAAACATTGCAAGAAAACATAATCACAAAACCTCAAGCTTTATTTAGAGAATAAAGCGATGAAATGGGGAGCATAGGGTAGGGGAACTAGAAGGGAGAGCGTGGTAGAGCACATGGCGGATAGGTGGGAGTTGATGGCGAAGACTCGCACGAGGGTTATGGCCATCATCCTTCATTTAGTTGCCCTTCATCTTCCATAGCCCAAAGGTGTAGAGGTCATGCTCAAGACGAGCATGGTGATTGCGGTGATGGTGATGGTGATGGTGTGTGTGTGTGTGTGTGTGTGTGTGTGTGCACTAGGCACACACAGTGCATAGTGTGTTCTTTGGTGATGGTGTGTGTGTATTTAGTGTGATGGTGACCCCTCTTTATATAGGGGAGGAGGGGGGAGGAATTCTAGAATTTAGAAATGAAGAAATCATTATCTACATAGGCCATGTGACTGTGGGCCCCACTTGTCTGGCTGTGTGTATATGTGCCAGAACAGCAGTCTCATGAGAGAGAGACTAAGAGAGAGAGATGGGTGGATGAAAAAAAGTGAGAGGTGACATGGAGAATAAAGTAATTACAAGAGGGGAGAGAGGGGAGTGTGTTCAGAAGTGAATCTGTGTGCAGATGTGTGTGAACACAAGAAAAATCAGGTAACCACCGGGTGGGGATGGGTCTGTGGGCACATTTTTCAGTGAAACTGAGTGTGTGTGAGTGTGGGGGAGGTTTTTTAGCTACAAGAGAAGAGACATGGCGCCCTTTAGAGAGAGAGGGGGGTATTTGGGTCATGGGATATGATAGGAGAGAGAAAGAGGGGGTGGGGTATACTATTTTGGAAGATAGGGTAAGTTGCATGTGAGTTAGGGTGCATTATTGGTGAGAGGTGGGGTAGCTTGAGGGGAGAGAGAAAGGAGAAAGGACAAGGGGAAGAGAGAGGGGTTGACCTTTTGAGTGGAGGAGAGGAAAAGGGACACACGGCGGGGAAACAATGAAGAAAAAGGAGGCAAGGTGGGGATGGGCTGCCGCGCAAGCATGAGGTGGCCTATTTTACCTTTCATATATATTTACATAATCATACTTTATTTTTTTCTTACTTTTTTGAATGCCTTTTATCACTCCCTCCCTAAGAGGGGTTTTCATGGGGTGGGGACGAGAGAAGAGGGGTATGGGAGCTTGGCTTGTGAAAAGCCCCCATCATTAGCCCTCCCCTTTTGGCTAGAGGCATTCATGTCTCTAGCTCATCTGTTTGATCATTATCGTCGGAGGTGGTGGCTGATGGTGTGTCCTCATCTGAAATGTCAATAGGTGGAGCCTGGTCAAATCGAAGAAAATAAGGTTTAAGTCTCCAACCATTTACCCTGGTTTTATGAAGTTTCCCATCAGCCTCCATAAGCTGGTAGCTTCTATTGGCATACTTTTTCCTAACGATGAAAGGACCTTCCCATCGAAGTAGGAGTTTCTTATCCTTGCGCGTGTCGAAGCGATTGTCGTAGTGGAGCACCAACATTCCTTTCTTCAATTCTTTTTTCTGGAGATGCTCGTTAAAGCTAAGCCGTCTATGCTCTGCTTGTGCTGCATAATAATTTATTGCTTCTTCTCTGTCCAGCTGCAGTCTTTCCAAGTTGATGATGTGATCTCTCAAATGCATGTTGGGCTGTTGAAGCTAGTTTTCCATTACTCTGAGACTTTGTAGTTGCACTTCAATGGGCAAGATTGCTTCCTTACCAAATACTAGATGATACGATGTGAATCCCAAGGATGTACGAAATGAAGTTCTGTAGGCCCATAAAGCTGGTAGTAGATACTTATCCCAGTCTCCAGGATGATTGTTTACCTGCTTGGTAATAATTTTAGAAACCATTTTATTTACCTTTTCAACTAGGCCATTACATTGAGGGTAATATGGTGAAGAGTGCCTCCTTGTAATGCCCAGTTTTTGCATTAATTCTCCTACCAAGTCTGCTCTGAAACTTGGCCCTCTATTAGAGATGATCTCTAAAGGTGTGCCAAACCTACAGCATATGTGCTAGTAGATAAATTTAGCTACCTCTACCGCTGTGATTCTAGTGGTGGCTGTAGCCTCTGCCCATCTACTCATGTAGTCGACCCCCATGATAATGTAGAATTTTCCTGAGTTGGCCCTAGGTAATGGCCCAATGGCATCAATAACCCATTTTTCAAATGGGCCATATGAGAGAATAGGTGTCTGTGGTTCAGGCATAAGTGACCTAGTGCCGGCCTTTTGACACAACTTACATGTTTTGCACCAGTGGTGTACATCACGGTTAAGGCTAGGCCATATGAAGCCTGCCTGCAAGATTTTCCTACTTGTTATGTCTAGGGCAAAGTGACCACCACAAACCCCGTCGTGACAACTAGCAATTACTCCCGTGATTTCCTGAGAGAGAGGGACCTTCCTGAGTATTTGTTCCTTACCCTTACAGTACAAACCGTCATTGATGAGTCGATACCTTGTGGCCTTCCGCGTCAGCCATTGCTTCTATCCCTTTGTTAAATCTGATGGGCATTCTCCTGTTTCCAAAAAATGCATGATGTCAGGCAAGGCATCACTGCCTTGAAATAGAGGGAGCTTTAGCTTTATTGCTCTAACCACCACTTTCTGTAGTCTTTCACTTGCTAGGGCATCTGCTTCTTGGTTTTGAGCCCTTGGGATATGGTGTATTTGAACTTCTTCAAACTTACCCAACAAGGTTTTTACACCACTTAAGTGAGTCCTTAAACTAGGATTCTTGCATGTCCATGCTCCATTTACTTGCCTTACCAGAAGTAGAGCATCCCCAAATACATTAAGGCGTTGTACACCTTGTGAGACGCACCATTGTAGACCCTTGGTTAGTGTTGCATACTCAGTTTCATTGTTAGAATGTGAATCTAACAATTGGCCCAACGAAAATACCTTTGTCCCTTTGTCATCAAAGACCACTATGCCTACAGCTGCTTTGTCGGACGCTCGCTTGTAGGCTCCATCAAAGTAGAGAGAGTATGCTCCTTCTACCATCGGTGGTACTTGAGGTAATCGGACTTCTCCTTCCTTAGATTGCTTCTCCTTCCTTTCAAAGACTTGGTAGGTCATGAGTCCCCCCAAACTTGCCCTTGTCGTGCTTTCTACCTGTACCGTGTAGTCAAACTCTTGCAGACGAACTAGCCATTTAGTAATTCTAGCAGACACATCCATGTGTTGTACAACATAGTGAAATATTTTATCCATGGTTAGAATCACAAATTGCTTAGGCAGCAAATATGACCTTAACTTTGTAGTTGCAAATCTAAGAGCTAGGACTAAGTGTTCCACATGGGTGAAACCTTTCTCTCCTACTGTCATCATTCGACTAGAGAAGTAGATTGGCCTCATGAAAGATGTCGTCGTATCCTTTTGGAGTAGCACAGCCCCCAATGAGTCATCACCAACACTTGAGGTATAGAATTTTTCATCCCACTTAGGTGGTGAGATAGTTGGCAGTGGCTAAGACCTCCTTTACCTTGTTGTAGTGATGTTCGCTTTCCTCGTCCCAAGTGAAAGTTGATCTTTGAGTGAGTTGTTGCAGTGGTAGAACAAGTTGTGATAGTAGATGTATGAATCTACTTAAGTACCTCACCTTCTGTAGAAAAGAGACCAGTTGACGTGCGGTCGTTGGTGAAGGTAGGGCTATGAGTGCGGACACCTTACCTGGGTCGGCGTTAATACCTTTTGCTAAAATTTCATGGCCTAGTAGAATGACTTTACTCTCCCCAATGTGGCATTTATCCACATTTAATTTCCCACCTAGGCTCTGCAACCTGGCCAAACCTTCAGTTACCTTTTCTAAATATGAAATACGGGAGCTATATATACAAAAATTATCAATGAACACTCTTATGGATGTTCCAAAGAACGGTTGAAAAACATATGTGACATATCTTTGGAATGTGGCAGGTGCATTTGTGAGACCAAATGGCATAACCCTGTATGCAAAACAACCCCATGGCGTGATAAAAGTGGTTTTTAGATGATCTTCCAAGGCTATGTGTATTTGAAAGTATCCAGAATAACCATCACAGACGGTATAGCGTTCAAAACCCGCTACTTCATTCAGAATTTCATCCAAGAAAGGGAGAGGAAAGTGGTCTCTCTTTGTAGCTGCATTTAGTGGTTTGTAGCACAGACCCTCCACTTACCATTCTTTTTAGGCATCACCACTACGGGTGACACCCATTCTCAGTTTTCTACAGGATAGATGAATCCCGCCTCCAGCAGTTTCCTTACCTCGGCCAAGAGTGCCTTTTCTTGTATGACCCCCAATCGTCGTAGCTTTTGCACAACTGGTTTTACCCCTTCCTTCAGCTTAATATGATGTTCCACCACTGTAATGCCTGTGATTCTTTCATAGTTGTCAATGAACAGGTTAGGAAATCCCATCAACATTTGCAAAAAACTATCTTTCTCCTCAAGTGTTAATTCCGTAGACAACATACCCTTCAACCTACTTCCTCCTAGGCCAGGTGATTTTCTCTCCTCTTCATTGGGTTTCCCTTTTGGTGATGGATCACCAGTTGTGCTTACCCTTTGTGGATCCTTCATAATGATACCCATCACATCAATGGAACTGTCACTTTCGTCGGTGGATGTGGTCTCCTTCTCCGAACTGGAAGATTCGCTAGTGGTTTCATCTGCCGATGTTTCCAGATTCATTTGCTTCTGCTTGCCAATCCTCATGTCGTAGTAGATTGTCTCCCCTTTCTTACCGGTCATGCGTAGAAGGCCAGTACCCCAGTCCTGTTTTGCCTTCATGGCCATCAACCATGGCCTTCCCAAAATTAGTGGATAGCCCTCCCCCTTAGTAGGCATTACAAAAACATCTACCTCTACCTCAGTGTTGAAAGCTTTGATTTTCATGGCACTTACCACACCCACACACTTTACTTTTGCATTGTTTGCCATCTTTGCCTTGCATGGAGAAGACCTGTCAACCTCGAGCCCTAATCGAAGCATCATAGCTTCGCTCATTACACAGATTTGTGCACCTCCATCAATGTAGGTGTTTCCAACCCTCTTTCCTTTTATGCTTACGTCGACAATTGGAAGGATGTCATCCATGTTGCATCCCGAAATTGCTCCGGCTACCTTTGTTTTGGAACGTCTTGTACTTACCATTTTAGACCATTGTCGCCTTACTTTTGGTGCAAGATGTAGCAGCTGTGGCCATGTAATCTTCGGTCCTTGCTCTGCCACATCCAATGTTAGATCATAGGGCTTAGAACTTTCCCCTAGCTGGAAGTCGGTGATGCCCAATTTCCGTCGTGGCTTGGATGGCCTCTTGCTAGTTTCTCCTCCCATGCTTCTCTCATCATCTGATTGTGTAGCTTTCTCCCTCCTAGCTCTTTTCACAGTCATGGCTTCAAGTGGTTCTAAAAAGGTTACCTTCTCCTTACCCTTGTCCCTCTCCTTTGCTCTGGGTGGATCCACTACTATGGCTTTTCCTTTCTCTTCTAGCCTCATGATGTTTACAGGGCGATCAGGTGGTGGGGCTGGTGGAAGAGGTGGGATGGATGCTTGTAGTGGTGTCTGGGGTGGACGTAGAATTTGTGTTGGTGGGGGTGGTGCTCAGGGTGGGGGTGTTCTTTCTCTGGGGGGTGACAATTGGTTCCTCATACCTCCTCTATTATAGTTTTGTCGTGGTTTGGGACAGTAGTACATACCGTGACCGTCTTCTCCGCAGTTGTAGCAATGATACTCCCTGTTTTGTTGTCGTGCTCTTCCAGGGTCTTGATCTCTTTCTTGACTCCTCCCTTGTTGTATTAAGTGGACAGACAAATTCTGCAGTTGGTCAGTAATATGGGCAAACATATCTTGTTGGTCATCTCTTACCCCAAGAGCCGGTGGTGGTGGTGGGATGGTGGTTGTCGTAGTTGCTGGTCGACGCCATGTTCCTGATTCTGTTGATTCGGTTTCTTTGGCTTTCATTCATAGCTTCTTGTCTTTAAGGCGAGCAATCTCAACGGCTAACTCGTACGTAGCCGGGAATCTACCTTTCACCTTCTCCTTGAGAAGCGGCCATAAACCATGCGTGAACCGATCTTTTTTTAGGAAATCGGGTGCAGCTTCCCCCCTAGCCAGTGACTCAACCCACCGTTCCCACAAATCCACAAATTTGGACTCATAGGTGGCATATTCTAAAAGACCCTCCTGCTTCAAGTCTCTCAACTTGTCCCACAACTTTTCTGAAGTGGTACTTCCCCCAAAGCGCCTCTTAAAAGCGGTTTTTAAGGGTTCCTAGTCATCCTTGGTTGCTTGTGGAAGTGCATTGTACCATGATCTAGCTTCTAGCTTCATGAGATGCTTAAAGATTCTAACCCGGGATTCATTCGTATCTTTGTTGCTCACTACACATGCTACTTCAAAGTCATCTAGGAAGTTTGTTACCAAATCCTCCCCCTTCTTTCCTTTAAATGTTGGAAGTGCTACATCTGCCATGATTACTGAGAGAGAGCTAGAAAGACACACTGATTAACTTGCAAAAGTTTTTTTTCTTCTTTACAAGGAGGCGTGTATACCCTCTTATACTAGGACATAGATTAAAACTTCAAACGGTACATTGCCTTGTACCAAAGGTAAGACAAATGGTTGATCTGATGCTAGAACCTCAAAAAATCGCTCCCCACCCAGCATGGTGTCAATGACGTGCTGGTAGTGAGCCTTCAAATCCAGTATTACCTTGATTGAGCATACACGTGTTGGTATGTGTGATCTGTCTTGAGGTAGGTTGTACTGATTCATGTGAAGCTTAGAGGTTCTTAGTCACTGTCCAAGCTTGTGGGAGAGGGTGGTGTTCTTTCCTGAAACAAACTCAGTAGATCCCTAGTTTCTCTAGTGAGAGTGTGAGCCAATGATTCCGTTATCTGTGCTGCAGCATCAGGTGAGACTTGAAAACTGACTGTGATAATTACCTCGGTGACTTGAGTTACCCGATTCTCAAAGTAGAATAGTGTTCATCCTCTATTGTGCAGAGCTCCTTCCATTTTGTTGTTGTGGGTTGGTTGTAGGTTGCGGACATGGTTTCGACCTTCTCCTTCTTCTTCTCGGCACTTGGCCTATGTATATCCACTGGGTTTGGCGTGTTGGTTGACTCTCCCGCTGCAAATCGATTACCGTTACGCCTGGCACTCGAGCTTCGCTGGAGATGCGGAGTTCGTCTAGTTGTGCTTGGAGCTCTTCTTCTTCCGTCGTCCAATTAGCAAATCCTGCTAGCCATTCATCCATTCACGATAGTTTAGGAGTTTCAGTCTTGTAAACTGAAGGGTTTCATGAAAAGATCCTCAGTGGGGGCACCAAATGACGGGAGCAAAGCGAACCCCGAACCCCCGACGGCCTCTAAAACACCGGGGACCGAATGGCGCGCCTCGAGCCTGTCACGGTCAGGGGCACCACCTAGCTTAAGCGGCTAGAACGCAAACAACACACCACCATAACAAAGTTTTCATCCAAGAGAGATGGATGCTTGGGAGTAACGATGAAGAGGAAAGGGAATGAGATCAAGTGAGAGAGAGAGAGAGAGAGAGAGAGAGAGAGAGTGAGGGAGGGGGTATAGCGGCTTAGTACTTAGGCACCACAAAAGGATGGCGAATCCGCACACCCTTCACACATACACAAGCTCACTCCAAACACAAGACTAGGTGGCAATTCCGCACACCTCACATGGGCAAAACATTGCAAGAAAAGATACTCACAAAACCTCAAGCTTTATTTATAGAATAAGGCGATGAAATGGGGAGCATAGGGTAGGGGAATGAGAAGGGAGAACGTGGTAGAGCACATGGCGGATAGGTGGGAGTTGATGGCGAAGACTCGCACGAGGGTTATGGCCATCGTCCTTCATTTAGTTGCCCTTCATCTTCCATAGCCCAAGGGTGTAGAGGTCATGCTCAAGACGAGCATGGTGATTGCGGTGATGGTAATGGTGATGGTGTGTGTGTGTGTGTGTGCACTAGGCACACACAGTGCATAGTGTGTTCTTTGGTGATGGTGTGTGTGTATTTAGTGTGATGGTGACCCCTCTTTATATAGGGGAGGAGGGGGGAGGAATTCTAGAATTAAGAAATGAAGAAATCATTATCTACATAGGCCATGTGACTGTGGGCCCCACTTGTCTGGCCGTGTGTATATATGCCAGAACAGCAGTCTCATGAGAGAGAGACTAAGAGAGAGAGATTGGTTGATGAAAAAAAGTGAGAGGTGACATGGAGAATAAAGTAATTACAAGAGGGGAGAGAGGGGAGTGTGTTCAGAGGTGAATCTGTGTGCAGATGTGTGTGAACACAAGAAAAATCAGGTAACCACCGGGTGGGGATGGATCTTGGGCACCTTTTTCAGTGAAACTGAGTGTGTGTGAGTATGGGGAGGTTATTTAGCTACAAGACAAGAGACATGGCGCCCTTTAGAGAGAGAGGGGGGTATTTGGGTCATGGGATATGATAGGAGAGAGAAAGAGGGGGTGGGGTATACTATTTTGGAAGATAGGGTAAGTTGCATGTGAGTTAGGGTGCATTATTGGTGAGTTATAATGCATTATTGGTGAGAGGTGGGGTAGCTTGAGGGGAGAGAGAAAGGAGAAAGGACAAGGGGAAGAGAGAGGGGTTGACCTTTTGAGTGGAGGAGAGGAAAAGGGACACACGGCGGGGCAACAATGAAGAAAAAGGAGGCAAGGTGGGGATGGGCTGCCCCGCAGGCATGAGGTGGCCTATTTTACCTTTCTTATATATTTACATAATCATACTTTATTTTTTTCTTACTTTTTCCAATGCCTTTTACCACTCCCTCCCTAAGAGGGGTTTTCATGGGGTGGGGACGAGAGAAAGAGGGGTATGGGAGCTTGGCTTGTGAAAAGCCCCCATCATAGGGTATGGTAATTCTGGTGAGATGGGGTACAGACTTTGGGATCCTGAATCCAGAAAGGTTGTCCGCAGCAATGATGTTCACTTTAATGAATCCAAATATCATTCTAAACCAGAGAGGGTTGAGGAGATTAGAAGAGTTGTCTTCCAAGAGGATGGACTTGCACGTGCAAGACAAAATGTTAGGGATCAAGAGGAGCAAGGACAAGATAGAGTGGAACCACAAGTTGTGGATGAGCCTGAGCCACCTATTGTGCGTACATCTGGACGTGTCACGCGACCTCCTGATAGGTTTGCTCCATCTATGAACTATGCCATGTTGACTGATTGCAATGAGCCTTTATGCAAATGAAGGACTCCGGGAATTGGCAATTGGCCATGCAGTCAGAGATGACGGCTCTGCATAAAAACCAGACATGGAAGCTAGTTAAATTACCACAGGGCAAAAAGGCTCTACCTTGTAAATGGGTTTACAGCTATAAGATCACCGCTCATGATAGTCAACCAAAGTACAAAGCAAGGCTTGTTGCCAAGGGCTTTAGGCAAGAACAAGGCATTGACTTTGATGAAGTCTTCTCTCCAGTGGTCAAGATGACTACATTGAGATGCTTTCTTGCATTGGTTTCCATATTAGATTTGGTGTTGCACCAAATGGATGTCAAGACAGCGTTCTTGCATGGTGATTTAGATGTGGAAATTTACATGCAGCAGCCAGAAGGGTTTGTTGAGAAAGGCAAGGAAGATTGGGTATGCTAGTTGTTAAAGAGTCTTTATGGCTTAAAACAATCACCGAGGGCATGGTACCATAAATTCCACAAGTTTATGCTTTCTCAAGGCTACAAACGTAGTGAGTTCGATCACTATCTATATACAAAGAAGGCTAAGGATGGTAGTTGGCTGATCCTTATTTTGTATGTGGATGACATGTTGATTGCTGGCAAGCACTTGGAAGAAATTTCAGCTTTGAAGTCAAAGATGGAAAAATCGTTTGACATGAAAGACATGGGTGAGGCAAGTCATATACTTGGTATGCGCATTGAGAGAGACAGATCAAAGAAGTTGATTTGGTTATCTCAAACAGAGTATATTGACAAGGTTTTGCAACGTTTCAATATGGAGAAGGGAAAGGCATTGAGTGTTCCATTGCCACCATATGTGAAACTTAGCAAACAAGATTGTCCTGTGTCTGAGGAAGAACAGACTGAAATGGATAAGATTCCATATGCGTCTGCAGTGGGTAGTTTGATGTATGCAATGATTGCTACTCGCCCAGACATTGCATTTGCAATGGGAGTAGTAAGTCGATACATGTCAAACCCAGGCAAGAAAAATTGGGAGGCAGTGAAAGGAATATTGAGATACCTGAAAGCTACAAAGAGTATGCGTATATGCTATGGGAGTCAGGAGCTAAGTGTAAAGGGTTTTACAAACTCAGATTATGCAGGTGACTTAGACAACTGAAGGTCTACGTCAGGGTATGTCTTTACATTGGCTGGTGGAGCAGTATCATGGCGTTCTAGATTACAAGATTGTGTTACTCAGTCTACTACAGAGGCTGAATATGTTGCAGCATCAGAGGCATGCAAAGAATCAATTTGGCTTAATCGACTAGTAACAGATTTGGGAATCAAAGAAGAGATGCCTGTGTTATATTGTGATAGTCAAAGTGCTATACAATTGGCTCGCAATCCAGTCTATCACTCAAAGACAAAGCATGTGGATGTGAAGTATCATTTCATCAGGGAAATGCTCGAGGATAAGAAACTTCAGCTTGTCAAAGTTCACACCATAGAAAATCTTGTTGATCTACTTACAAAAGGACTTCCCTCAGAGAGCTTTGCGCATTTTCGCAAGCAGTTAGGTGTAGGGTAGTACATCACTTCTCTACATCTCTTGTATATTATCTTGTATAGTAGCTTCTCTCACACTTAAAGCAACACATTGGACTTTAAGTGGGAGGTTGTTGGGGTATAAAGCCCAATGTGGTTGCCCAGGTAAGTGGGCGGGCCGCCAGGTATGTACACATATTCTTTTGTAAAAACCTAATAAGAACTCACTATGCTCTACACATTACAGTAGAGCGAGTTCACCATATCGTCGTGCTCTTCTTCTCGCACTCTCTCTCGCGTCGCACTTCCACTCGTACTCCTTCAACACACACACACACACACACACACACACACACACACACACACACAAGCTCCCTTTACACAAAGGGAATGAGGGCCACATGTCAGCTCCCTAGGCCAAATGCCCACAAGGTGTACCCAATTCCTATTGGATGGCCTTGGAGGTGGACCAATGAGAATTAGGCTAGAGTAAATCTAGTTTAATTAATTTAAAAACAATTAATAAAAGAACCAATGAGAATTAAGTCCTCTAGAAGACTATTGGACAGTCTCCAAGTGGTCCAATGAGCAGTCAGCAGCCCAATGGCTTGCCTGATTCCTATTGGCCAGGAGGCAAAGGGGTCCAATGAGAGTTTAGATGAATTATTAAATTACCTAAAGCTCTCACAAAAGGGGAAAGGGGGACACATGTCACAAGGCTATCACTTATTATGCTTAATTGTCATTGGCTTGACTTGGGGAGGTCCAATGAGGGTAGAGCAAGAGCAAATAGCAAGAGGGCTCGCCCAAGAGAGAGAGGGGGCTGATTTTTGCAAGGAATTATCACACACACACTCACACATAGTCTATGTGTGAAGTAAAGAAGACTATCTCTTCCCAAGTTTTAATGGAGAGCTCATCACCTACTCCAAACTTGTGAGATATAAGCCTACATCGACACACTCTTGGCATGTGGATGCAAATCCAACCAAGAGCCAAGCTTCAATGCATGCTCATCTCCTCTATCAAGCTAATTACTAAGCTAAGCTATGCTAATATGAGTGATTATGTGAGAAGATGTACATCTTTCTTGTAAGATACTCCTTTTTCTTCTCAATCTACTCTCATACCCTGCTAGCTCTCACCATCTTCGAAGGTGTGTGAGGTCTTGGGTTTGAGAATGGGGATAATTAATGTTGTGTTGCTAAGTGTTTTGCTTAGTGCATGAAGCTTTCATCTTCATTGCACTAGCTAGTCTTGAAGGAACACAAAGAATTATATTGTACAATTTCTCTCTTGATGGGAGAAACCATAATACAAAGCCTTTTGGAGGGGGGACCAGCTCCATGCAAATCGGGTCCTCAACTGTTGTCAATAGGTTAATTTCTCTCCCGGGGAGGTCACCTAAGAAAAATGTAACCTATCACGTGAGTTCAATAGAAGGGTATTTAAAGTTCTTGAAACTTACATAAATATACATACAAAAGGACATTATTTTTTCAAATTTGAAAAAAACTTACAGATTTTAAAAGAAAAAGGGTACATTATATTCCTAACAAAATTTATAGATAAGGGATTTTACAAACATGTCTTGAACGCTCGTGATATGGTAGTTTTACACATAGTGAACCCCCTGAGATTTCTCTCTCTTTTGAAAGTATTGTTCATGCTATCTAACTAGGTGTTATGCTTTTTGTTGCTCTCTCCACCCAAGCACTCTTGTAATTCTCATTAGGAATCTATTCTAATGAAATGCCCACATTAGGAGATTTCGGAGGTCTTTTGGAGGGCCTTTTGGAAGAGAGAGGAAAATAAGCTCCTCCAATGAGAGAAGAGCCTACGTTACGTAGAAAAATAGATTGATATTAACAAAAATATAAAAGGTGTCCCTCTCCTCATTTAATAATCTAGTGGTCCTTGAAGACGATCACTCTCTTTCATTTAATGCAAGCACCTTTTTCAGAAGGTAGATGCAGTGCATTTGATACGGCTTACGTCATCACTAGAATTCAAAAAGTTACAAAACTATCAAGTGGTGGAATATTTTGAAACTTTTGATACTGTCAATGCGTCCGGAACGCCCTAATATCCTAGAAATGAATGTCCAATTGCCTAGCTCCGACATCCAAAGAGGCAAAGAATGTCAAAAACCCCTAAAAGAACATTTTACTAACGGCACGCGATTTTGGAATGCCTCATCGCGCGCTGTTAGTAAAAAACCCCTTTTTTCCTCTTTTAGAGAGCTTTTTGAGAGGAAAATGTCAAAAAATCTCTAAAAAGGCCTCCATCTATCACATAGGTTTTTTCTTCGTCATCTTAGCCTTAGAGATCATAATTTCGAGTCTATAAGAGTGAGCACGCACACCTATTGTTACAATTCTAAAAAGTGCATTTTGATCACACACACACACACACACACACACACATACAAATATAACATACACACAAACACACAGAGACACAAATATAACATACACACACACAGACGACACACACAGAGACACACACACTCACAAACACACAGACACACAAATATAACACACACACACACACAGAAACACAAAGAGCCTCTCTCTCTCTCTCTCTCTCTCTCTCTCTCTCTCTCTCTCTCTCTCTCTCTCTCTCTCTCTCTCTCTCTACTATAGGCGCGCGTAGAGAGGCACAACCGGTGTGCATGTCTCTATGCGCGCCTTTAGTACTGTGCATCCACCAGTGTATGTGTTTATGTGTGTATGTGTGAGTGTTATAGAGAGAGGAAGTAAGGCGGGGGAAAGAGAGAGAGAGAGAGAGAGAGAGAGAGAGAGAGAGAGAGAGTCTTTCTGTTACCTTATACTAACGGCGCGAGGAGGTGTTTTTGGAGGTCAAAACATACTCCACGTGCGCCGTTAGTAATGGGAGTCTTTCACTCTCTCTCTCTTTAAATATGCTAAGCTATAGAAAGGAGAGAGAGAGAGAGAGAGAGAGAGAGAGAGAGAGAGAGAGAGCATGGTGCAAAAGTGCAATAGAGAAATATGGGTAGGCTTTCTTGAAAGATAATTGTCCAAAAATCACTAAAAAGAGCTTTGTACTAACGGCGCGCAGAGGGGAATTCTAGCATTTTAGAATGCCTCCTTGCGCGCCTTAAGTAAAAAGCCCATTTTTTGGGGGTTTTTGATATTTTTTGCCTCTCCGGATGTCGGAATGAGACAAGTAGACATTCGTTTTTAGGGTATTTTGGCATTCCGGACGCATTGGTGGTGTCAAAAGCCTCAAAATCTATCACTATTTGAGAGTTTGTGACTTTTCAACTTTCAGTGATGACGTAAGCTACCTTGAATGCGTCGCACCTGCCTCCTGAAAAAGACGCTCACATGAAATAAAAAAGTGACAATTTTCAAGGACGATTGGGAATATAAATCTACTTTTTAAAGTGTCTGGTTTTCCTTTTGGACGTACTCACAAGGTGCAAGTGCATTTTAAAAAAAGTTTCTAGAGAGAGAAATACAATTTCTTACAAGGCCCTCCAAATGACCTCCGAAATTTTCTAATGCTATGTTCATGCTAATTTCTGCTACACACAAGTTTTTAGGCCATTAAATGTTACATAGAGTGCTCAATGCATGTAGTTACAAAGGTCTATTGGATGAGACCCATATGGTTTTTGATAGCATGAGAAAAAAATTTGGCATTATATCAGACAAAAAACATTGCACTTGTATGGTTGACCTTTTTGGGTGGGCAAGGAATTTTGACAAAGCTATGAGAGTATCAAGATGATGACATCATTAGAATATCCTTCAATTTGGTTGGCTCTTCTATATGATTGTCAAAAATGGAGAAATGTTGAGCTTGGATAATTGCCCTTTGAGCTCGCAAAATAGAGCTAGAGAAATGTAACATTGCAGCATGAGTGTAACATTTTTTGAAGTTAAAACTGAAACAATGGTGTTCTATTAAATTGAATGATGCTTGTTTTTTACCAGAAGATTCTACAAGGACAAGATAGTTACAGGGACACCATCTTTTCTACATAATCACTTGTCTATTGCAAAGGGGATAAATGTCATATAAGAGGATTTGGTTAGTCTTTATAGCGTGGTTTCTCGTGTAGACTTGACACTACACTAGAAGTTGGAACCTTTAAAAATTGCCACCACCTTAGATATTCTGGTCAATTTTGGGATAGCCATGTAAGATGATCATAGATTTATGATGAGGATGTACACTATCCACCTTCACATTTGTATTCAAGTCAAATATATAAAGATGAAATTAAGAAATTGTGTTTTGATGTTGACTTGATGTTGTGACGTTATAAAAGCTCTAGACATATAGAGGCTCGAATAGAGTTGCTATATGTGGCAAAGGTGAGATAGAGCCATTACAACAAATTGGGATATTATTTTGCACCAAAATGATGGAAAAAATAAAAAAAAAAGGTGAAACAATTACAAAAGTACAAAAGCTCTTAAATAAAATGCACTCCTTTCCTTTTAAAAGAACTTGACCATGTCCTCTTTCTACCAAGGACACTTTTGTCCGATATGAAAAATGGTCACCCTCATGCAAGCTTTCATGGGGAATGTATTGCACTTGTAACACTTGCTGACACTGCATACTATCCACTAATCATGCGCATACATTTTATAAAACCATTCGACAGAGTACTCATTTCCAAAAATAGAACTTGGTTTTGAGGTTTCTTTAGTTGATTTGCGAGGTTACTTTGAGACTATGGCATGCATGTTGTTTGGTATTCCTCCCAATATGATGTTCAAGCAAAACTAAGCAGAAAAGGTGCCTTTTTAAAATTTAGATTTCAAGATAATAAGAGGTATACATGAGCATACATTCCCACAAACAAAAACACTCATGCATGTTACATTTGATTGTTTGATGATTGAAGGATTTCTTAATTGCATAATCTGACGTAGTTTTTTTTCATGCCACACTTATATTTGAAGATATCATTAGTGTAATATGAGCGCAAAAAAGCTTGAAAATAATGTTTCAATTTCAAAAGCTCAAAAACAAAAGCTCGCAAATATAAAATCCTTGTTCTATTCTAGGTACACATTGACATATTATAAGAAAATAAAGTAAAATAAAAGCAATAAAATAAAGGGACCCATTGAAAAATAAAACCAAACAATATTTTAATGCTTTTATAAAAAATATAGGTGTCATAAGTAGAGTAAATAATAAAAAAATTTAATAAAATGGACTTTTATGAGTTCTTTAAATGAAAGAACCCTTATAAGTGCATTGAGTTAATACTTCACATCATGGGATCAAACTCTTATAAATGCACTCCTTGTTCTCTAAGAACCCTTATAAGTGCAATGAGTTAATACTTCACATCATGGGATCAAACTCTTATAAATGCACTCCTTGTTCTCTAAGACCTTTTGAGCAACCCAAAAACTTTACTTCTTCCACATAGTCCCTCCCTTCTACATGCCAAAAATGAACTTCTTGTCATAAGATTACAAGTTTTCTGCTTGACAGAGAGACCACAACTACTCCTAGGCTTTACTTATTACCATATGTATGGTTCTAGACCAGTCCTCTGAGGCTTGTTTGCCTCCGATCATGTGGATCGTCACTCTGCTCTCTTGTATGATTTCACAAAAGCTTGCCACAGCCAGATCCCCCTCAAACACGTGCGGTTCCTTGCTTGCCAAATATGATGAAAGAAGTAGTATCTGATTATTTGAGTGCAAACAAGAAGAGCAAGACTTCCCATCCTGTTACTACCAAAGAGCAGATCAGTCTTGAAGAACTTAATTTTCCATGTCCTTTGAAT
Organism: Adiantum capillus-veneris; assembly: GCF_014529385.1. Taxonomy (NCBI): domain Eukaryota; kingdom Viridiplantae; phylum Streptophyta; class Polypodiopsida; order Polypodiales; family Pteridaceae; genus Adiantum; species Adiantum capillus-veneris. The sequence continues at coordinate 117,547,400 of NC_140953.1, forward strand.
CCACTTGCATATTTTCCCATCCATGCCACTGATAGCATGGAATCCCATGAAAAGGTGGGCTAGGTCTTCACTAGCTATTCTGCACCTCGAACAGTGATCGGACCCGATTCCTCTTTCTATATCTTTACGCCCGTCGATAGAGCACCCCACATCACTTTCCACAAAAATACCTTCATATAATGAGGCCACCTTGGATCCTATATGTTCTCCATGACTCCCTCCCACCGTTGTTTCGTCCAGTGCCTCTTCCTACACCAGTTAGCCTCGTGCATTAATGCATGGTAAATGCCTTTAGAATGTGGTTTCCAAAAGAGGCTACTCCCGGGCCATCTCCAAGCGTCCCATTCAAAATTGGATTCAGAAATTGGCATCACCACCTTATCAATATCTTTTAACACCCTATATACTAATAAGATCTCAAAGCCATTCATTTGAAATTGGATTGCTATAGAGTCAACAATTTTCCAGCACTTACTATTACCATCCCAGAATTGCTCTAGTCAAACGAGCCCCTTATTATTCACATTCTTGGCCATTTCTATCCAATAGGGGCTTTGCGGCGGCCCCAATATTTTAGAGAGCCAAGGGGACCAGTGCAAAATGGAGTTCTTAAAGTATCTAGTTTCTTCCCCCCATTCCAAAACCTCAGCTACTCTTTTGGACTTCGTCATTAGTTTCCCTGAGAGTCCACCAGATCTAAGATAAGACCACTTCGGGGCGAGAAGTTTGTCGTGCATCACAACCCCCTTCCACTTTTCCCCCCTTCGATCTCAGTTTTACTGCATCAAGCATTTCCTTGGTCATGATAGCCCAAGCTTGGTCCTGTTTAGCCAATGAGACCATAAATTTGGCACACATGGCCTCAGCATGGGATACAGGGTTAAGAATGTCGAGCCCTCCTTGGTCTACCAAGCGAGCAACCACCTCCCATCTAGCCCACTTCCATGGCCGGGAGGTTTTCGTGTTGTTTTTCTAAAGAAACCTTTTAACTTATTTTAAGAATTCTTTCCAGTGACACTTGGCCATCTTGAGCACGAGGCTGAGGAAAGCAATACACGGGATCATATAAGAGTTAATCACTCTAATCCAGCTTTGGAAGGGGAGGAGAACAAACTCCCATCTTCTCATTTTTGAGCATATTTTTTCAAGGGCGAAGCCTTTTAAATGTTATTTCTAAAAGCTGCATTCCCTTCTTTGACATATTGAGAAAAGATTTTTAGACAACAAATTTAAAGATGCATTCATAGGAGTTTGATCCCATGATGTGAAGTATTCACTCAATGCATTAACTTTTGTAAAGAGTCTTTTCATTTTAAGATTTTATAAAGATTCATTTCATTAAATTGTTGTATTATTTCCTCCGCTTATTAAATCTATCATTTTGTATGACAACATTAAAATATTTTTTAGTTTTACTTTCACTATGTGTCTCTTTATTTTATTTTCTTTTAAAATGCCAATGTGCAATGTGAGACTTTCATCTTATAGTTCAAGTGGGCCCTTTGCAATATATAATTGATTATGCATGCATACTTGTTTATAAAATAACACAACAAAAATATCATATGATTATAAGCACTCATTTGGATTCACTCTCCCTAACTTTCATCCCCCCTTAACTTAGAAGTTAGCAGGCCTTAGTGCCTCCTCACCTTGTTTCCTAATTGTTTAGGTTTCCTCCTTGATTAAATGCAAACCAAAAATACTAGTAAAATTTTCAAATTTGTAAGATTTTTGAACTATTTTCTAGTATATTTTATCGGTTTTCTTTTCGTTTGCCATTGTTTGCAATCAGCTAATCTTGATTTTCAACCAGCTCAAAGCTAACCTCAGGCACACCTCCCCTGAACACACACCGATAGCAGGCATTGGATACGATATTCATGCTCTAAGATATAAAGAGAGTGTCCTTGTCACACAAGAGAGCAAAATAAAAAACATGAAAAAGAAACTTGAGAGCAAAAGAAAAGAAAAGACATGAAAAGGAAGTTGGCAAAGGACTGAAACTTTTAATCATCACTAAAGTGAAGCTCAAAATCACAATGCACAAAATGTAGCATAGGCAAAAGAATATTGTAAAATTGAAGAATATGCAATGAAGTTACTGTTAGAATCTCCACAAAAAGTTTTTTTTGAGTTTTTAGAAAAAGTCCTTTCTTATCGGTTTGGTTCGAAAAGAGAATATTTTTTTCGTAAACGACAAGGAAAAGAATTGAAAATGAAAGTGAAACCAATCCCAATTTCAAGCACCTTTTAGAAAAGGATCGATTGAGAAAACATTCAATACTAAGTGAAGCCGGCATGTTCTTGCATGTTCTCTGCATTTAATTTTCCTTGAACTTAAATATAAAACAACAAATTTGTAAAAGAGATTTTGGATACGATTCAGATTTGAGCTCATATTTCCGTGAAGCCAAGCCCATTTTGACAAAAGTTGTGTCTCTTTTTGAAACTTTTAATAAATTTTGAGGTACAAATTGTTCAATTTTGTGTCACAAGCTCACTCTGTGCAATATTCATTTTAAGATAACATGCCTCTGTCAGAAAGGGGTGTTGGCCTTACGATAAAGGCAAGGGGCTTTAAACAGGTCGGCTATGGTCCAAACCCTTACAACATGCAAGTGTGGGTGTGGATGCAATCCCATAAAAGTAGCTATTATGAACCATAAAATTGGAAAAAATCTCTCTCTCTCTCTCCAAAAAAAAACGCATCTATATCCTAACATAATATAAGCTAGGAAAATGATTTCATATATCATGCCATAAATTCAATCACAAGCTTTGACAAAGAAGAGTACCATGTGAGAGGAAACCATACATACAGTGGGGTTATAAATACAAATTTGAATAATGCAATACATATAATTGCTATGTTTCACTCCCATTAGGTGGAATCTTCAGGGATTCCACTTCTGCTCCACCTTACCTCATTCACATTCTCGGAGCTCCCTCTTGAGAACATCTAGAAGCTTTGGTAACATCCTTTGCATGCTCCTAGCCTCTGAGCATTCAGACTGCTATGGAATCTTCTTAGTTAGATCCTCTATGATCTTGGCTACCAAAGTCCTCTACTCCTGCCACTCGTCGACCTCCTTGGCCTTCCAGATAGCCTCTGCTTCTCTTATCTCTAAGCCTCTTCATTCTCTCTCTTTTTTTTTGGCCCCACACATTAAACATGAAAATATCAAAGCATCTCGACGCTATCAATAAAGGACGTACAACTCTTGCCAACCAAATTTCCTTTGTTGGTCTTAGGAGAAGTTTGTGGACATCAATATACAATATCTAGTCAGTGATCATGATCTCTTTTTCCATTTTTGATTGCACCCACTTGATACTCCCAACAAGTGTAGCTCTGTGCTCAAGCGGTCTGAACTTGGGGTTCCCTACTACAACATTAGTGGCACCATGCCCTGAAAGTATTTGGGACTACATAGTGTGTGGACAATAACCTCTTCTTGTCTGCTTTGTTCTATCTGGTCATAATGTAACATTGCACCTTAACTACCATTTGAAGACTCCCTTCAACTATAAACGTGAAATTATGTTCACCCATATCCCACAAGGTAAGATGTCACTCATATACACACACCCCATCACTCAAATTAGTAAAAAATTGGTAAAACTTTAAGTTACAACTCAAAGGTTATTACTCTAAAAAAACTCAAATCAAATCAGAATCAAATTTTTCCGATTATAAATTTCTGATCTAGTAACTATTCAACCACGATTCCAACACTATGGTGATCACATGCATCAAAACTAGGTCAATAGCTTTCCCTTCAAACAACTCAACTTTTTTGTTTTTAGTATATTCAACTGCAAAATGTACATGCATTTTCAATCTTCTCCACATAACTCTTGATTGATAACTTGCCTTGCTTGATATTTCTAGTTCACAAAGTATATCTTTGTCTTCCCTATTGTTGTCAGTGTATTCCATACAAAATGCCTTTATCAAATTTTTGTATGTCCAAAGTTTGTAGGTTGGATAGTGGTAGTACCACTTCCTTGTTGCATCCTTTAGTGTATGTGGGAAGTGATCATCCCAACCATCCTTATCAATGCCTTTTAATTCTGCATACTACTACTCTCTGGGTCTACATTCCCTTCCATTAATTAATTAGTGCTCTAGATTCCTTGGAATCTTTGGAATTTGAAAACTTGGAAGCAAAATTAGAAGGTTGTCGCCACCATCCTCATCATCCTGTAGAGCCCGCGCGCCATCGCCATCCTCGTGTAGACCTGCCTCATTCCCCCTTCCCTCGCAAGGCGAACTGGCTTCTCTTGTTGCCATCAAACCAGGCCGAAAATAACCAAATCCATATGCAGCTAAGCAAGCCATGAAGGGCTAGCTCCATGCGTGATTTGAGACAGACAGAGAGAGAGAGAGAGAGAGAGAGAGAGAGAGAAATAGTTCGCCTGTGTCCCTCCTCCATGCCTCTCGCTCAACTTCCTCACTGCGTTCCCGCTAGCTCCGGCTCCTCTCTTATCCTCAATCGTCTCTCTCGCGAGTTCTCTCTCCCCTTGGGCCCTGCCGCCCCCGTGGCAGTTGCCCTTTTCAAACGAGATTTTTTTTTGCCCACGTGCCTTGCAACCCTTTTTTCCTCCTCACGCTTAAATTCTCTTCTTCTTCTTCTTCTCTCTCTCTCTCTCTCTCTCTCTCTCTCTCTCTCTCTCCACCACATGCCCCTCACCCCTCTTTTCCCTCAAAGCCTCAAGAGCATCACCCAAGATACCCTTAAAACAAATGAAAAAATTGTCCTTTTCGGGACCTACTTGAATGCTTGTATATATACATTTTATTTGTCCTTCTTTCAAACTTTAAATGTCATAAAGATAGTTAGTAGATCATTAGAGCATTCCCTTTGTCTAGAACTATGATGGTTTGATTCCTACTCTATGTGTCTTGAGTTTTCTTTATGATCACAATTCTTCTCTCTCTGCCTATGTTTATCATCGCAGTGATCCATATTAGCATCCCATCTTTCATTATATTGATTATCTATTTGAGTTACTCTTTTTTATCCAACTTTCAATGTGTTGTTTCTCTTTTGCTCCTCCGGATACCATCATTGAGATCAGTTTAAACATTTGCTTTGTCCTTGTTGTCTGACTTTTGAGACCTATGTGAATGAGAGCATCTTGCAGACCTCTGTGAATGCCTCCTCCTTGATTGAGCAGAGTGTTGAGAGCCCCCTAGCCCCTATGTATCTTTCTTATCAGGGTTGGCATCCATTTCCTCATTTTGAAAGTCAAGTCCACCATCAGAGCCCTGCTCCAATTCTTCATCCATTGTGCTAATGTGGTCTTGATCCTTGGCAAAGACTATTGTAGGTCTTGTACCGCTTATTGCACGTATGGGTGGCATTGTGAATGATCAAGTGAATTCAAATTTGAACTGAGAGAGATAGGTTCCTCTTGAGCTCACCACCAAGATCACCAAAATGGAATGAGCTAGTCACTTTTGACAGCTATTCCAAATTGGAAATTTAGAGTCAGATGTTAGATCAGATCAATTTGAGGTTAATCATATTTGAATTGAACTAAAAGTATAAAGTCAAATATTGGACACAAGAACTGAATCTATTATATTCAGATATTAAAAGAAAGTAAAACTAGCACCAAATGGTGATTACAATAGATTTAAGCGACAATCAAAGAAATAAGTTGGCAAGTACAATAAATCAAGAATGACTAGCGGTGTGAAAGACCCAAGATAAATCTCGTAATGACCCACCCTCAAAATGAAGTAATTTATGGGCACCCAAACTAGGCTCTAATTGATTGTACAATATTATAGTTATTATGGTAATTACACATGGTAAATACCAGATTTGACTACATAATCTAGCTATGTACAAGTGCCTTAATAAGGCCCATTCCCACCATCTACGAAGGTACTATCCAAGTATATATCTTAAGGCAATCACTTCTCAAAATGTGTATCATATCATGTGAGTTAAAAAGAGAGGGTTATTAATAATCCAAAATGTATATGTTTATATATACATTAGAGGGGGGAAGGGTGTTTTCTAAATAGGCCCCTAATGTAAATACAACATGTACAGTGAGGCATTATTAATAATCTCTGGAATACTTGTGATATACAAAGCTTTTAATGAGTGACTACCCCGGGGTATATACTAATTTTTACGATAATGCATCCACTACTCACCATGTAGTGGGTAATATGTGTCCTCCCCCCCCTCTAACCCCCCCCCCCCCCCCCCCCCCCCCTCCTCTCCACCCACACACACACACACATCAACCATTTTCTCAATAGACCTATAAATGGTTACCATATACATGTGGTAGTGATGTGTGTGAACACACTCTGGGACATTTTTTCCCTCACTAGGAGGTTTTTTCCCCCGTGCATTGTATATGCGTCTATCATTCTAGGACTATCTATCTTTCCATTACACACTAAGTAAAATACTCTCTGTTGTATTCCTTGAGATTCCTTCATCTTCTCCAAGCTGTGTGTGTTTTCTTGCAACCCTAATTCCAAAAATTGGTATTAGAGCAAGTTGTTGCGTCCTCTTGGGCTTAGTCGCCAACAGCTCCAACACACGCCTGCTCACTTTCTCCAATTTCAATGAGCTTTGGCGAGCGTTTGCAAGTCGGCAAATATTTTGGGAGAGTTCAAAGAGCCTCGTCTACTCAGATTTATGATTCAAGCTCATTTCAGCCTCCATTTCCACTATAGGCAGCAGTACTGCACATGCTATTTTGTCATTTTGTGTAGAAATTCGATCAGTGCCGTTTTTTTGCATAACAGGTTCCTTATAGTCTTCTACGGTTTGAGCTATATAGCACGTGCTGTTCTTGCTTTATTTATCCTCTTTTTGGGCAATTTTTACATCCGGTGTAGGCATTCACCATGGCCGAAAACAACACAGATGTGTTCAAGATGTTTGTTGCTAAGGACAGATTGGATGGGGACAATTACCCTATGTGGGCTTATATGATGCAACATGTTCTTGTGTCGAAGATCGTTTGGAACATTGTGTAGGGCATTGATGTACGTCCTAGTTCTGAGGATACATGAGACGCTGAGGATGTTGCAGGTCTTGTTGTTGCAAGGATTGCTGCTGTAGAGTTGTTTTGCCTATGGTTGAACAAGCTTGTTGGGATGTAAAAGATGCGTAGGCTCATGCATTTATTGTGTTGTCTATGAAGCACACCACTACTCCTCACATTCGTTCAACAAAATCTGCAAAACAGGCTTGGGATATTCTAGTTGGTCTTTATGCAAGTCGCAATGAGGCAAAATTACATTGCTGCTACATAAAGAGCTGGAGTCGAAGATTATGCATGAGAAAGATGACAAGGACACTATCCTTGCTAGTGTCAAGGATATCAATGAGCAACTTATTTCTACAGGAGAAGTCATTTCAAACAGTTCCCTTGTGCAGACTGTTCTTGATGCCTTGCCAGATTCTTACCAAAATTCTGCTAGTACTTGGAGACTTATGACCCAAGGATATCCTGAAGTTGTCAAGTTTGATGCATTATGCATTGCAAGAGTCACTTTCCAAAAAAAAGGGGACTGGACAGTGTGTAGTTGAACATGCCTTTCTTGCTGCTCAAAGAAAAGGTGGTAACAGTAATGTAGCCACTTCTCATGGTTCTTCTATGAGTGGTAAATCACCTATTCCTAATGCTTCTACTAGCAATAATTAGTCAGGATTCCGGTGATAAGGGAAAAAAGAAGATACATTTCCATTATTGTAAAGCTAATGATCATTTGATCAAGCACTGTCCTAAGTTGAAGGCCAAAGAGGCTAAGAAGAAAGAGGTTGGTTCCACTACTAATGCTGGTTCCACTACAAATGCAGCTATTGTTAAATCTTTTGTGTAAGGAGATTGTGATGCTAATGTTGATGCAGAATGGGATTTTAGTGTAGAGTGCACTTATAGTCCCATTGTCCATGATGCGTGCATGTCAGTTGTTGCTGCAAATTCACACGTGTGGTATTTTGACAGTGGTGCTACAAAGCACATTACCTCACATCATGATTTTTTCACCTCTCTTGAATTTGTCCCTCATGCTAATTCAGTTACTTATGCCAAAAATGCCTCTTATCCAGTTCAAGGAGTTGGAAAGATTGTGCTTACTCCCACAAATGGCAGTTCTTTCACACTTGTTGATGCACTTATGTACCTGGGATCAAGAAGAATATTTTGTATGTATCTGCACTTGCTAGACTTGTTCTTGTCGTCAAATTTGTGGATGACAGATGTACAATACATTATCTCAGTTTTGATGATGAAATTGTTGCATCTGGCATTTTATGATGTGGGCTGTATAAGTTCACTTTGTATGTGACAAATGTGGGCAGAATTTTGCAAATGAAGTTATGGATTCTAAGGATATTTTAGATACAAAACTTTGGCATGCACATTTTGGAAATCTATTTTTTTCCAATTTGCTGCGTTTGCAAAAATCTGGTATGGTTGCTTCTTTGCCACCTCTTGAAAAACCTGTCAAACTTGTTGTGAAGGCTGTATTCTGGGTAAGATGCAATGTTCGAATTTTCCAAAGGATGGTTCAGTTAGGGCCACATGCATGTTGCAGCTTATGCATAGTGATGTTTGTGGGTCCATGCAAACTCTGTCCTAGGGCAATTACCTTTACTTCGTGATGGTCATTGATGACTACTCCATGCATGCATGGGTATTTCCGCTTAAAGCAAAGTCAAAAGTATTTATGTGCTTCAAAAAACTTTTAGTTATGGCTGAAAATGTCTCAAAATGAACTATGGGCACCCTCCGTTCTGATCGGGGGGGGGGGGGGGGTATGTGTCTCATGAATTTAATGAATTTCTAGCTAGTCATGGGATTAAACACCAATGTACATTGCCTTATATGCCTCAACAGATTGGTGTTGCTAAAAGGAAAAATAGGTCATTTACAAAAATGGCATGATGTATGGTCAAAAAGTCAAGCTTTTCCACATTTGTTTTGGCTTGAGGCCATCATGTGTGCCACTATGTACGTAATAGGTGTCTTACGAAAGCTTTGCAGTCTATTACTCCATATGAAGCATGGCATGATAGAAAAGCCTTCTATTGAGCACATGCGTGTTTTCGGTTGTTTGGCATATGATTTGGTGCCACAAACACCGCGCAAAAAATAGGATGATAAGGCTATCAAATGTATTTTTGTTAGTCATAGTGCTGAAAGCAAAGGTTATAGGTTGTATCCCGCAAACAAAGCGTATCTTGGTCTTACACAATGTTGTGTTTGTGGAAGATTCTATTTAGTCCTTGCTATCATGTACTAGAGACAGTAATGTTAGCTCACATGACATTTATGACACTTTGTTGCCTCTTTTTAGTGGCGAAAGCTCAAATGTGAATTCCAATGAGGCAAATGTACAGCCTATGGGGGTTTTTGAAATTGTTACAGATCAGCCTATAACTGATGTAGATGTACATGATGTACTTGATGAGGAAAGTGCTGAGAATGAGCAAGCTAGAGGTATGCCTAAATGGCTGGTGCATACTTTACATGACAATAAATTGGATGCACCTTTGTCTAGTTGAACTCTTTAGGTTCTCGCCATGCATCTTATACATCAGATTGTTATGCTTTGGCCATGTCTACCTTACATGATGTTTAGGAAACTCTATCTTTTGATAAAGCACAGAATTAAAAAAATTGGATGGCTGCCATGCAATTAGAATATGATGCACTTATAGAAAATGACACATGGACTTTATGTGATTTACTCCTAGCAAAAAGGCCATTGGTACAAAGTGGTTTACAAGTTGAAACACAAGCTGGATGGTGAGATTGATTTCCATAAGGCTTGACTTGTTGCAAAAGGTTATGCACAACAAAAATGCATAGATCATGAAGAGATGTTTGCTCCCACTTGTCGTATGACTACTGTGCATTTTCTATGTGCATTTGCAGCTCATTTTGGTTGGGATGTACATCAATCAAACATTGTTACTACTTTCTTGAATGGCGATATATTTGAGGAAGTTCATGTAATGCAGCCTCGTGGTTTTGTCAAGAAAGGACAAGAGGATAAAGTGTGCAGATGTACAAAATCTTTGTATGGGTTGAAGCAATCTCGCTTGGTATGAGAAGGTTGACACTCATTTGGTCAAACGAGGATTTTGTAGCAATCCAACAAAAAGCACATTGTATCTAAATTGTGAGGGTGATGTACTTCTCATTGTGGTTCTTTATGTGGATGATTTGCTGATCACTGGACCAAATGAGAGAAATATTGCTGAATGTAACACTGATTTGAATGCTACTTTCAAGATGAAATATTTGGGGCTCTTGCATCATTATTGGTATACGGTTTAATCAGTGTGATGGTGGTATTGCCTTGTGTCAAAAAAAGTTACATAGAGACATTGCTATGTAAGTTTGGACTTGAGGATTGAAAACCTATTGCCACTCCCATGGAATGTGTTTGAAATTGAGTCCTCATGATGCTGGTGATCCTGCAGATGTCACTCTTTACCAAACTGCTACTGAATGCCTCATTTATGTATGCAACATGAGGCCAGATATTTAGTTTGCAGTCTCACAGGTCAGCAAATTTATGCATATTCTAGGGTCTAAGCATTGGTAGGTTGTCATGAGCATTTTATGCTACTTGAGTGGCACTTTATATCTTGGCTTGTTTTATCCCAAGGGGGATCAATGCCGCCAGACTTACATGATTTTTCAGACTCATATTGGGCTGGTTGTTTTGACACGTTGTGAGCGGGATGGAAACGCACACAATGACTCTATAATCACCCAACACACACTCTTGGGATGACACACACACACACACACACACACACACACACACACACACACACACACACACACACATACACACTATGGGGCACCACTGGGCTTACACAACCCACCTGGACAAGACATGGAACACAGCGATGGAGTGAGAGGAGAGAGACTATCCATTTGCCCAGTCAATACACAGAGAGAGACACACACACACACCCAAAAAAATCAGCTTAAAAGAGAAGATGTTTAGATACAATTGGGCATGGGCCAACACCAATGGGGAAAATAGCTCACACAATATGGATGAAATATGCCAGATACAATCATAAATTTGAACAGAGGCTTCGCTCACAAGAGAAACTTACACAGCCAAAACAACAAAAAAGGTGACAAATTTGGCAAAATGGACAGCACCATTGCATTCAAAGTGGCCAAAAACCCCAGTCTACAATATCAAAGCGCTCAAATCCGACCTCGGATGAGTAGTTTATGGTCAAAACAGGCTCCAAAAACAACAAAAACTCATAGGTGATGGAAGAAGAATAACAGTCTTAACCTTGTCTTGATCAGCCTCAATGCCATTTTTTGACACCATATGGCCCAATAACTTCACCCTTGGCTGGGCTAGATGACATTTATTTCGATTTAGTTGTCCTCCACATTCATCATATCGAGCCAAAACCATCTGCAGCTTCTCATGGTGTTCAACCTTACTGCTGTAGACACAGAAGTCGTCCATAAAAGCTTTAACACATCTACCAATGAATGGTGCCAATACCCAATTTGCTCTCTCTTGATAGAAAGATGGTCTATTTGTTAACCCAAATGGCAATACCATGTAGCAATAACAACCCCATGGTGTAATGAAAGTTGTCTTTGTTCGGTCTTTAAAAGCAATCTCCAATTGAAAGTAGCCTGAAAAACCATCACACACACTGTACCTCTCATAACTTGCCACTGAATTCAAGATCTAATTGATGAATGGAAGAGGATATGGGTTTTTCTTAGTGGTTGCATTTAAGGGTTTAAAATCTACACAAATCCTCCACTTTCCATTCTTCTTTGGGTTGACTACTACTGAACTCACCCATTCTGTGGTTTCCACTAGGACTATGAACCCTACCTTCAATAACTTGTCCACCTCTTCCTACAAGGCTTCCATTTTCTCTTGACCCATCCTTCTTAGCCTTTGTCGCACTGGCTTAGCACCTTCTTTCAGCTCTATATGCATCTCTTCTCCTTTGAACCCTCTAATATCTTCATATGAAGTAATGAAAAACTTAGGAAAACTAGCCAACATGTGCAAATATATCTCCTTCTCCATAGTTGAGAGGTCTCCACTGATCATTTGTGTCATCAATTCTTGCTTCTTTGACAATTCAACCTTGGTTTGCATCAGTCCTTCAATCACTTCATAAGGCCCTTCACTTTCATCTTCAATATCATTTGCAAATGCAACTAAACCAGACTCCTGGATTTCTTTGTCCATCAAAAGAAATGCAACATCAACATCCTCATCACTATTGGTAGTACTATCACTGTCCTCATCAATCACTGTGGAATAGTCCTCATCACTAGACTACATCCTCATCTTCATCACTAGACTAAACCAGACTCCTGGATTTCTTTGTCCATCAAAAGAAATGCAACATCAACATCCTCATCACTGCTGGTAGTACTATCACTGTCCTCATCAGTCACTGTGGAATAGTCCTCATCACTAGACTACATCCTCATCTTCATCACTAGACTACATCCTCATCAGCCACTGTGGAATAGTCTTCATCACTAACTACATCCTCATCTTCATAAATCTCTTCCAATACTTTCCTTGTGTCCATATTATATAGATTCTTGGCACCTGTCTTTCCATAGAGGCTAATCGTACCACATCACCAATCTTGAAGAGCTTCCACTACACGTAACCATGGTCTGCCTAGTATAATAGGATATGCTCCCAACCCCGCCGGCATCACATGAAAATCAACCACCGCCTTTTCATCATATGCCTCCACTTCTAAGATCTTTACAACACCCAAACATTTTATATTCTGATGATTTTCTAATCTAATCCAAAAACCTAACACCCCAATCACTGTAAGATCCATCTTCTCAACGCATGAGTGTGTTATGACGCATATTTGGGCTCCGCCATCAATATAACCTTGTCCCATATTTTTTCTTTTGTGCCACACATCTACTATTGGGAAAATGTCTGGTAGCTCATCCAATGGCAACACCTTCACTGAACCTCTTTCTGGTTCTTTCTCCATTGGGTTAACCATCCTCTTCCACTGTCGCTTTAGCTTAGGCACCATCTCTATAAGCTGCCCAAAAGTAACATCTGATTTCCTGCTTGTCACATCCTCCTTCACATCATAGCTTAATTGCCCATACCCTAGTGGAAAATCTAAAACATGAAACTTGCGATGAACCCTTCTTTTCCTCTTGGTCTTGACATCTTCGCCTTCATGGCTCTTTCCCTTCTTCTTGCTAGGACCTGGGGTACTTCTTCCTTCCTTATCCTGTGTGGTCCGCTTCCCAAAAGGCATCACCAATGTATCCTCCAGCTTTGTTGTCTTCTCCAAGGTGACCACACTTATCACTTTTGTCTTTCCCTTTTCCTCTTGGTTTAATCCACTGGTTCCTTCTTCTCCCTTAATCTCAATGCCGTAATTATTTGACCTAGTTAGCACTTGTCTTGGCAATGGAGACACGTCTCACCCCATCCTTGGTGGCTTATCACATTGCATGCTGATGTGGCCCAACTCTCCGCAATTATAACATGTGGGCGTCTGCCTCCAGGCTCTACCATTGCTTTGTCCAACACAATTCCTAGGTCTTTCTTCATCACCTCCTGGCTGATTTGCAAACCTCCCCCGACCTTGATTATTTCCCACATTACTTAGAATGTTTAGGCTGAGATTCTTCATTAAATCTACCACTTGCTTCATGTCTTGTGTTAGCCCATCATCTTGCACTGCTATAGTGACCACTACTGGTATAACCTGAGGAATAACAGAAACCATTGGTTCATGATGAACCCCTGGCATGCGACCTTGCAGAGAATCCATAGGCTAAAACTCAGACCTCCTGGGAAAAGACTCTACTCCAAGCTGGCTCATTCTTCTCGGCTTCCACTCTTTGTTCCTTGCTACATCTAGTGCATCTTCATATGTCCTAGGCTTATTTAGCTCCACTCTCCAATGTATATTCTCCCAAAGACCAACCAAGAACCTGTCCTTCTTCATCATGTCAGGTGGAGGTACCTGTGGTGCTAAGGCCTTGCACATCCACTCCCATGCCATTGAAACTTACGTATGTACGCATCTACTGGCTCACCTTCCCTATGCACCAAACCATGTACTTCTTGCCACACTTTGTCAAGATCTTCTGTCTTCACAAACTCCACTTTCAATCCATGTTGTAGATTATCCCAACTTAATCTCACAGGTGGATCGGCCACACGCAACTCCTCTTCAAATGCTTTGGACCAAACTCGTGCATCACTCTTCAAACAAATCTAGAGAAGTTGTAACATTTGTGCCGGGTCATGAATCTGATTGCTAATGCAGGCAACCTCCATCTTTTCCTAAAAGTCTTCCATATATTCATCACTTCTTCCATGAAACTTCGGATAAGAGAAAGCCATGGCTACCCAAGTTTTGATGCTTTGAGAACCCCTTCTAACACGGGTGCAAGAACACAAACCTTTTTACTGACTCAATCCCCAGAAACTTTAATGGAGGTCATGTTTAGATAAGGACAAACACATGCACATCAATGAGTTTCTATAGTTAATCATTGGAATTACAACAGGAAAAGGGGATTCCAGTATCTCTCTTAATCTTCTTGGCCCAAACATAAAGATTATGTGCTACTGGAAAAAAATCTTCCTGGACACGTGAACATTTATATCGATTCTTTGTGTTAAATGAAAAGGAGTGAATTGAGGTCCATTTTGATCACGTGAACATTTATATCGATTCTTTGTGTTAAATGAAAAGGAGTGAATTGATCATCCATTAAAGCCAACCAAGCAGCTCCCAAGAAGGCACACCTGACTTATCCTCTAATTTTGCCAGAATTTCAATAGCATAACAGCATAAATAGCTCAAAAGACCAAAAACCTAGCCATCACAACTTGGAAAACTTTTGGCAGAGTTTCCCTAGAAGTGGAGCAGTAAGAACCCAAAATATAGACTGTATATGTATGCATAACCTGCCAACAATAGAACTCGAGCATCAAGTAGGAATCACTAGTACATAGCCTATGACAAGGTCACAAAAAGGGTGCTCTAACCACCTGTATCACCAGAAGGATCTCACATTTGAGAATCCCCCAACTCAATAAAACCTCACGCTATCAACCCTCTCCCAAAAGCTTATGCAAATCTCATATATTCAAGTCTCAAAAATGACTATCTTCCAGACCAAGTCCTTGAAATGGTTGGGACTACCAAATAAAACCAAGTATGACTCCACAAAGAAGTACAATGGAAGTATCCACAATTAACGTACAATACTAGAAAATGCGCTCAAATAGGCGTCAAATGATGCATACCCACAAAAACTGCAAGTGACTCTACTCCAGCTACCTCTACCTATGTGAATCACCGGTACCTGTACCTGTCCCTATAGCCTATAAGCTTGTAATCTTCAATCTGTACTCTCGAAGTTGAAGGTACTCGAAGAAGATCTTTAGTGGGGGCGCCAAAGAATGTGAGCGGGATGGAAACACACACAATGCCTCTATAATCACTCGGCACACACTCTTGGGATGATTCACACACACACACACACACACACTATGGGGCACCACTCGGCTTACACAACCCACCTGGCTGAGACAGGGAACACACCGATGGAGTGAGAGGAGAGAGACCATCCATTTTCCCACTCAACACAGAGAGAGAGACACACACACACCCAAAAAACTCAGCTCAAAAGAGGAGAATTTCTTATGTTTAGATACAATTGGGCTTGGGTGAACACCAATGGGGCAAATAGCTCACACAATATGGATGAAATATGCCAGATACAATCACAAATTTGAACAAAGGCTTCACTCACAGGAGAAACTTACACTGCCAAAACAACATGAAAAAGTGAAAAATTTGGCAAAATGGACAGCACCATTGCATTCGGAGCGGCCAAAAACCCCATTCTACAGTATCAAGGCGCTCAAATCCGACCTCAGATGAACAGTTTATGGCCAAAACAGGCTCCAAAAACAACAAAAACTTAGTTGTGGTTGTTCCTCCTCTTCTCTCCACGTTTTGCTGGTCCTCAGACATGGTAGGTGTGCGGATGGATGTAGAAGGGTGACAAAAATGCACTACGTGGCCAGTTTTTGGCATGTTCAGGATCCATCTGAGGTCAATCAAAAGGCTATGTGGACTATGTTGGAATTAGGGTTGCAGAGAAATACACAGCTTGGAGAAGACGAAGGAAGCTCAAGGCACACAATAGAGAGTGTGTTACTTAGTGTGCATTGGAAAGATAGATAGCCCTAGAGTGATGGGCTTATATACAATGCTTGGGGGAAAAAACCTCCTAAAGAGGGGAAAAATTCCCTAGCGGTCCTAGTGTGTTCACACACATCACTACCACATGTATATGGTAACAAATCCCCCCTAGAGTGATGCGGTGAACGAGAGCTGTCACATGAGTAAAGGGAAGTGCCATGCCCTGAGGACATGATCAGTCTACAAAGGGGAGTAAGCCCAAAGCTTTACGAAAGCTTCAAGCTTCTCACGAGGCAATGCCTTTGTGAAAAGATCTACAAGGTTATCCTATGCTGGCACATAAGCCAAGTTGATCTTTCTTGCTAAGAGCCTCTCCCTGACATAGTGGTAATGCACCTCAATGTGCTTTGTGCGAACATGAAAAATTGGGTTCCTCGCAACTGCCAATGCGCTCTGGCTGTCAGTGTAGATAGTGTTGGCAGTGTCCTGTCCAACACCCAAATCAGCCATAAGGCGTCTGAGCCATACACACTTAACCGTAGCTATGAAGACTACCATGTACTCAGCTTCTTGCTCAACCATGATACACATGAACTGCCAAGCATGAAACAAAAACCACTTGTGGACACTCGCGTGTCAAAACAACCAACCCAATCTGAGTCCGAAAAAGCATGTAAGTCTGGCGGCAATGATCCCCCCTTGGGATAAAACAAGCCAAGATGTAAAGTGCCACTAAGGTAGCGGAAAATCCTCTTGACAACTTGCCAATGCTTAGACCCTGAGCTATGCATAAATCTGCTGACCTGTGAGACTCCAAACTGAATATCCGGCCTTGTGTTGCATACATAAATGAGGCAGCCAACAACAGTTTGATAAAGAGTGACATCATCAAGATCGCCAGCATCATGTAGACTCAACTTCAAACTTGTTTCCATGGGAGTGGCAATAGGTTTGCAATCCTCAAGTCAAACTTACATAGCAATGTCTCTATGTAACTTTTCTGACACAAAGCAATACCACCATCACACTGCTTAATTATATACCCAAGTAATGATGCAACAGGCCCAAATCTTTCTTCTTGAAAGTAGCATTCAAATCAACCTTAAATTCAGAAATATGTCTCTCATTTGGTCCAGTGATCAGCAAATCGTTGACATAAAGAGCCACAATGAGAAGTACATCACCCTCACACTTTACATACAATGTGATTTCTGTTGGACTATTACGAAAGCCTCGTTTGACCAAATGAGTTTCAGCTTTCTCATACCAAGCACGAGGAGATTGCTTCAACCCATACAAAGCCTTCTTACATCTGCACACTTTGTCCTCTTGTCCTTTTATGACAAAGCTGCAAGGCTGCGTTACATAAACTTCCTCAAATATATCACCATTCAAGAAAGCAATAACAATAGCTGATTGATGTACATCCCAACCAAAATGACTTGCCAATGCACATAGAAAATGCACAGTAGTCATACGATAAGTGGGAGCAAAATGTTACCATATACATGTGGTAGTGATGTGTGTGAACACACTAGGACCGCCGGGGCATTTTTTCCCTCTTTAGGAGGTTTTTTCCCCCGTGCATTGTATATACGCCCATCACTCTAGGGCTATCTATCTTTCCATTGCACACTAAGGAATACACTCTCTATTGTGTGCCTTGAGCTTCCTTCGTCTTCTCCAAGCTGTGTGTGTTTCTCTGCAACCCTAATTCCAACAATTGGTATCAGAGCAGGTCACGTCCTCCCGGGCTTAGTCGCCAGCTGCTCCAGCACACGCCTGCTCACTTTCTCTGATTTCAGTGAGCTTTGGCAAGCGTTCGCAGGTCGACAAATATTTTGGGATAGCTCGAAGACCTCGGTCTGCTCAGAATTTTGATTTGGGCTCATTTCGGCCTCCATTTCCACTACGAGCAGTACTGCACAGGTTATTTCGTCATTTTGTGCAGATTTTCTGTCAGTGCCGTTTTCTGCATAACAGGTGCCTTATAGTCGTCTACGGTTTGTGCTATATAGCACAAGTTGTTCCCGCTCCATTTCTCCTATTTTCGGGCAGTTTTCACATCAGGTGCAGCATTTACCATGGCTGACAACAACAACACAGATGTGTTCAAGATGTTTGCTGCTGAGGACAGGTTGGATGGGGACAACTACCCTATGTGGGCTTATATGATGCAACACGTTCTTGTGTCAAAAGGTGTCTGGAACATTGTGCAGGGCATTGATGTACGTCCTGGTTCTGAAGATGTAGGCGATATTGAGGATGTTGCAGGTCTTGCTGCAAGGATTGCAGCTGTTAGAGTTGTTTTGCCTACAGCAGAACAAGCTCGTTGGGATGTTAAGGATGCGCAGGCTCATGCATTGATTGCGTTGTCTGTGAAGCGCACCATTATTCCTCACATCCGTTCAGCAAAATCTGCAAAACAGGCTTGGGATATTCTAGCAGGTCTTTATGCAAGCCGCAATGAGGCTAAAATTGCTTTGCTGCGTAAAGAGCTAGAGTCGAAGATTATGCATGAGGAAGATGATATGGACACTTTCCTTGCTAGTGTCAAGGATATCAATGAGCAACTCATTTCTGCAGGTGAAGTCATTTCTGGCAGTTCCCTTGTGCAGACTGTTCTTGATGCCTTACTAGATTCCTACCAGACTTTTGCTAGTACTTGGAGACTGATGACCCAAGGAAATCCTGAAGTTGTCAAGTTTGATGCATTATGCACATTGCTATTGCAAGAGTCACTTTCTAGAAAAAACAGGACTAGGAAGCGTGCAGTTGAATAGGCTTTTATTGCTTCTCAAAGAAAGGGTGGTAACAGTAATGCAGCCACTTCTTATGGTTCTGCTGCGAGTGGCAAAAATTCTGTTCCTAATGCTTCTGCTGGCAGCACTTCGTCTGGCAATTCTGGTGATAAGGGCAAAAAGAAGATGCGTTGCCATTATTGTAAAGCCAATGATCACTTGATCAAGTCGTGTCCTAAGTTGAAGGCCAAAGAGGCTAAGAAGAAAGAGGGTGGTTCCACTGCAAATGCTGGTTCCACTACAAATGCAGCCATTGTTGAGTCTTCTGTGAAAGGAGATTGTGATGCTGATGTTGATGCAGAATGGGCCTTTAGGGCAGAGTGCACTTACAATCCTGCTATCCATGATGCATGCTTGTCAGTTGCTGCAGATTCACATGTGTGGTATTTCGACAGTGGTGCTACAAAGCACATTACCTCACATCGTGAATTGTTTACCTCTCTCGAGTCTGTCCCTCATGGGAATTCAGTCACTTGTGCCAACAACGCCTCTTATCCAGTTCAGGGAGTTGGAAAGATTGTGCTCACTGCTGCTAATGGCAGTTCCTTCACACTTGTTGATGCACTTTATGTACCTGGGATCAAGAAGAATCTATTGTCTGTATCCGCACTTGCTAGACTTGGACTTGTAGTCAAATTTGTGGATGACAGATGTACAGTTCATGATCTCAGTTTTGGTGATGAAATTGTTGCATCTGGGCTTTTGTGACGTGGGCTGTATAAGCTCACTTTGTATGACAAGTGTGGACAAAATTTTGCAAATGCTGTTGCAGATTCAAGGGCTATTTCAGATGCAAAACTTTGGCATGCACGTTTTGGTCATCTGAATTTTGCCAGTTTGCTGCGTTTGCAGAAATCTGATATGGTTGCTTCTTTGCCGCCTCTTGAAGCACCTATCAAACATGTTTGTGAAGGCTGTATTCTGGGTAAAATGCAGCGTTCTAAGTTTCCAAAGGATGGTTCAGTTAGGGCCACATGCAGGTTGCAGCTTGTGCATAGTGATGTTTGTGGGCCCATGCAAACTCCGTCCTTGGGCAATTACCTGTACTTCGTGACTTTCATTGATGATTACTCCAGGCATGCATGGGTATTTCCGCTTAAAGCAAAGTCCGAAGTTTTTATGTGCTTCAAACAATTTTTGGCTATGGCTGAAAATGTCTCAAAATGTACTATGGGCACCCTCCGTTCCGATCGAGGGGGGAGTATATGTCTCATGAATTTAATGCATTTCTGGCTAGTCGTGGGATAAAACACCAATGTACAGTGCCTTATACACCTCAGCAAAATGGTGTTGCTGAGAGGAAAAACAGGTCACTAACGGAAATGGCACGATCTATGGTCAAAAGTCAAGCTTTGCCGCATTCTTTTTGGCTTGAGGCCATCATGTGTGCCACTTATGTACTTAACAGGTGTCCTACGAAAGCTTTGCAGTCTATTACTCCATATGAAGCATGGCATGATAGAAAACCTTCTATTGAGCACATGCGTGTTTTTGGCTGTTTGGCATATGCTTTGGTGCCACAAGTGCAGCGCAGAAAATTGGATGATAAGGCTGTCAAATGTATTTTTGTTGGTTATAGTGCTGAAAGCAAAGGTTACAGGTTGTATCATCCGCAAACAAAACGTATTTTGGTTTCACGGGATGTAGTGTTTGTGGAAGATTCTGTTCAACCCTTGCTGTCATGTACTAGAGACAGTAATGTAAGCTCACAGGACATTTATGACACTTTGTTGCCTCTTTTCAGTGGTGGAAATACGAATGTAAGTTCCAATGAGGCAAATGTACAGCCTATGGGGGTTTCTGAAAATGTTTTAGAACAGCCTATTACTGATGCAAATGTACATGATGTACTTGATGAGGAAAGGGCTGAAAATGAGCAGGCTAGAGGTATGCCAAAATGGCTGGTGCACACTTTGCGTGACAGTAAATTGGATGCACCTTTATCTAGTCGTACTCGTTCAGGCTCTCGCCATGCATCTTATGCATCAGATTGTTATGCTTTGGCTGTGTCTAGTTTACATGATGTTGAGGAGCCTCTGTCTTTTGATGAAGCACAGAATTCAGAAAATTGGATTGCTGCCATGAAATCAGAATATGATGCACTTATAGAGAATGACACATGGACTTTATGTGATTTGCCTCCTAGCAAAAAGGCCATTGGTACCAAGTGGGTTTACAAGTTGAAACGCAAGCCGGATGGTGAGATCGATCGCCATAAGGCTCGACTTGTTGCAAAGGGTTATGCACAACAAAAAGGCATAGATTATGAAGAGACTTTTGCTCCCACTTGTCGCATGACTACTGTGCGTTTTCTATGTGCATTGGCAGCTCATTTTGGTTGGGATGTACATCAATCAGACATTGTTACTGCTTTCTTGAATGGTGACATATTTGAGGAAGTTTATGTAACGCAGCCTCGCGGTTTTGTCATAAAAGGACAAGAGGACAAAGTGTGCAAATGTAAGAAGGCTTTGTATGGGTTGAAGCAATCTCCTCGTGCTTGGTATGAGAAAGCTGACACTCATTTGGTTAAACGAGGCTTTCGTAACAGTCCAACAGAAAGCACATTGTATGTAAAGCGTGAGGATGATGTATTTCTCATTGTGGTTCTTTATGTTGATGATTTGCTGATCACTGGACCAAATGAGAGACATATTGCTGAATTTAAGGCTGATTTGAATGCTACTTTCAAGATGAAAGATTTGGGGCTGTTGCATCATTACTTGGGTATACAGTTTAAGCAGTGTGATGGTGGTATTGCCTTGTGTCAGAAAAGTTACATAGAGACATTGCTATGTAAGTTTGGACTTGAGGATTGCAAACCTATTGCCACTCCCATGGAAACAGGTTTGAAGTTGAGTCTACATGATGCTGGCGATCCTGCTGATGTCACTCTTTACCAAACTGCTGTTGGCTGCCTCATTTATGTATGCAACACGAGGCCAGATATTCAGTTTGCAGTCTCGCAGGTCAGCAGATTTATGCATAGCCCAGGGTCTAAGCATTGGCAGGCTGTCAAGAGGATTTTCCGCTACCTTAGTGGCACTTTACATCTTGGCTTGTTTTATCCCAAGGGGGGATCATTGCCGCCAGACTTACATGCTTTTTCGGACTCAGATTGGGCTGGTTGTTTTGACACGCGAGTGTCCACAAGTGGTTTTTGTTTCATGCTTGGCAGTTCATGTATATCATGGTTGAGCAAGAAGCAACCTACTGTGGCCACTTCGAGTTGTGAGGCTGAGTACAGGGCAGTCTTCACAGCTACGGTTGAGTGTGTATGGCTCAGACGCCTTATGGTTGACTTGGGTGTTGGACAGGACACTGCCAACACTATCTACACTGATAGTCAGAGCGCATTGGCAGTTGCGAGGAACCCAGTTTTTCATGCTCGCACAAAGCACATTGAGGTGCATTACCACTATGTCAGGGAGAGGCTCTCAGCAGGAGAGATCAGCTTGGCTTATGTGCCAACACAGGACAACCTTGCAGATCTTTTCACAAAGGCATTGCCTCGTGAGAAGCTTGAAGCTTTCCGCAAAGCTTTGGGCTTACTCCCCTTTGTGGACTGATCTTGTCCTCAGGGCATGGCACTTCCCTTTACTCATGTGCCAGCTCTCGTTCACCGCATCACTCCAGGGGGGATTTGTTACCATATACATGTGGTAGTGATGTGTGTGAACACACTAGGACCGCCGGGGCATTTTTTCCCTCTTTAGGAGGTTTTTTCCCCCGTGCATTGTATATACGCCCATCACTCTAGGGCTATCTATCTTTCCATTGCACACTAAGGAATACACTCTCTATTGTGTGCCTTGAGCTTCCTTCGTCTTCTCCAAGCTGTGTGTGTTTCTCTGCAACCCTAATTCCAACACAAAAGTATCTTCATAATCTATGCCTTTTTGCTGTGCATAACCCTTTGCAACAAGTAGAGCCTTATGGCAATCGATCTCACCATCCGGCTTGCGTTTCAACTTGTAAACCCACTTTGTACCAATGTCCTTTTTGCCAGGAGGCAAATCACATAAAGTCCATGTGCCATTTTCTATAAGTGCATCATATTCAGATTGCATGGCAGCCATCCAATTTTCTGAATTTTGTGCTTCATAAAAGACAGAGGCTCCTCAACATCATGTAAGCTAGACACAGCCAAAGCATAACAATCTGATGCATAAGATGCATGGCGAGAGCCTGAACAAGTATGATAGACAAAGGTGCATCCAATTTACTGTCATGCAAAGTGTGCACCATCCATTTTGGCATACCTCTAGCCTGCTCATTTTCAGCCCTTTCCTCATCAAGTACATCATGTACATCTGCATCAGTAATAGGCTGATCTGTAAAATTTTCAGAAACCCCCATAAGCTGTACATTTTCCTCATTGGAACTTACATTCGTATTTCCACCACTGAAAAGAGGCAACAAAGTGTCATAAATGTCCTGTGAGCTTACATTACTGTCTCTAGTACATGACAGCAAGGGCTGAACAGAATCTTCCACAAACACTACATCCCGTGAAACCAGAATACGTTTTATTTGCGGATGATACAACTTGTAACCTTTTCTTTCAACACTATAACCATCAAAAATACATTTAACAGCCTTATCATCCAATTTTCTGCATTGTCTTTGTGGCACCAAAGCATATGCAAAACAACCAAAAACACGCATGTGCTCAATAGAAGGCTTTCTATCATGCGTTGTCCGATTTTGCATTACAGCATATCCACGCGTTCGCATTGAGTAGAGCTACACATTAATGCCATGCTTCATATGGAGTAATAGACTGCAAAGCTTTCGTAGGACACATGTTTATTACATAAGTGGCACACATGATGGCCTCAAGCCAAAAGGAATGCGGCAAAGCTTGACTTTTGACCATACATCGTGCCATTTTCGTAAGTGACCTGTTTTTTCTCTTAGCAACACCATTTTGCTGAGGTGTATAAGGAACTGTACATTGGTGTTTTATCCCACGACGAGCCAGAAATGCATTAAATTCATGAGACATATACTCCCCCCCTCAATTGGAATGGAGGGTGCCCATAGTACATTTCGATACATTTTCAGTCATAGCTAAAAATTGTTTGAAGCACATAAAAACTTCGGACTTTGCTTTAAGCGGAAATACCCATGCATGCCTGGAGTAATCATCAATGAAAGTCACGAAGTAAAGGTAATTGCCCAAGGACGGAGTTTGCATGGGCCCACAAACATCACTATGCACAAGCTGCAACCTACATGTGGCCCGAACTGAACCATCCTTTGGAAACTTAGAACGCTTCATCTTAACCAAAATACAGTCTTGACAAACACGTTTGACAGGTGTTTGCGGGTCGCCGCGACGGACGTCCATAGCATAGCTCTCAAGCATCAACATAAAATTGTCGATACAGGGGAAGTGACTCGGATGAGGCATGGAAACTCACTAGGGTGTCAATCGTAATGAAGTGAACTCGAAGAGATGCAACTACTAACTCTACAAGAAAATCAAACGCACTAAAGCCAAGTAATCTGCCTATGTCCTTCTACACAGCTCTACAGTCATCACGCCCGTTTACCATGCAAATCATATCGGAATCGCACGAAACTTGACGAGAAGCTACAGGGGACTATCAAGAACATATCCTATCACTGTCACATCATTCTGGAGAGGTACAACGATCGCAATCGTTCGTCCCACATTATGCAAAAACAGTAAACGGATGATCCTAAAGGGTCGTTTTTAGGTCCCTAAAGCCTCTCCTAGGGTCAAAACAACATAAAATACGCATATAAACACTCAAAACAACAATTTAAGGCCTAAACGGACGCGTCTGAAACCTTCACCGAATCTTGAATGCTTACACTTGAATGAAAGAGCAGAGTCTTTGGGCGCATAGGGATCCTTTTTCAATGCAGGCGCTTATGGCCGCTTTTCATAGCTGGGGTCTACCTACTGAACAACAACGGTGTTTACTTCCGGGGCGGCTCTCGAAAGGATGATGGCGAGTGTTGCAGGCCAATACTGTCGGTTTATGCTACGACCTCTCCATAGCTTCTACTGGGACCTATACACAGCTACGACCTCTCCACGACATTGGTAGCCATCACCTTCACGTGCATCAACTACCCGCTGGGCGAATACCTACAGGAGTGGTCACCATCGGATACTTTTTGGGCGACTACCTACAGACGTGGTCACCATCGGAGGCTACTTGCTTTTCCCATGCACTGACGGCCGCTCGATTGGTTTTGAAGACCCACACCAAGGCCTATTAGCCTTTGTAAAACCCTGCTTATTTTCGTACACTTTTGGCCGAGTGTGTTTGGCTTAAAGACCCGCACAATTTTCTTAGCTTACAAACCCCCACCGAGGCTTAGCTTCTCCTTTTTTCTAAAACCATACAGTCACAAAAAGGACCAAAAAGTGTCAAAGAAGGGTCCACTATGGAAAACTCTCTCCCACCCTCTCCCACTCCCTTAGCCCCTATTCCCGCTACCATGTAATCGAGGGAGCCTTTGTTGCTCCTCCAATTAGTCTTCCCTTCCCCACCCTTGAACACACCAACCCCCCTTGCATCCTCTTATGTTCCTCCTACCCCTACCCCTTTATTTACCTATTCCATTAATCCCTCTCCCTTTGGCTCGTTTGCTTTTCCGGGCTTTCTCTCGGCGGCTAGCCTCGTCAACCTGCCTTTGTCAAACACCTCGGTACATCCATTGTCAGGAGTATTTTGGAGCAAGGGATTGCGCATATGTACATACACATGCATGGTGCATCGAATCAAGGATTGCCCATTCTCCAGAGCCAGGTGGTTACGTGGGGCCCACATGTGTACAGGTAGGACATCATGTAGATAGTGCATCGATTTTCACTATTACCAGTACTAGTGTGTTTTTTCTACAATAATGAGGAGTTGGTAGCGCGTAAAACTTCTCGAGGAAGCTATCCGCGGGCCGATGACATGAGGTAAGCAGGTGCGTCAGATGGCATCTAGTGGCCTCAGGAGGCCGAATGGGGTCAATACTTGTACGTGGATAAGTACGGACACAATGTGCATGTTTTCTTGTGATAATTATGTATAGAGGTCATCATGAGGACCACTTTTTGGGGCCACTTCACGTGTTGGCGGGATGCATTATGGGAAAAGATCGAGTGGCAGGTGTGCGGATGATGCAAAAAGGTGACAACTATGCACTGCAAGGTCAGTTTTTGGCCTGTTCGGGGTCCGTTTGAGGTCATCTAAAAGGCCAAGGGTGCCCAACTAATAAAGCTAAGTGTGGGAACTGAAAAAACAGAGAGAAAACCAGAAAAAACATGGAGAAGAGAGAAGGAACAGCCGCAACTGTGTTTTTGGGGTTTTCGGAGCCTGTTTTTGCCGTAAACTGCTGACATTGTAGACTGGGGTTTTGGGCTGTTCCGGACGCGATGGCGTTGTCCATTTTTCCAAATTCCTCACTCTTTTTCTGCTGTTTTTCTGTGTAATCTTCTCCGGTGAGTGAAGCCTCTGCTTAACTTTGTGGTTGTATCTGGTGTATTTCTCAAATATTGTGTGAGCTATTTGCCCCATTTGTGTTGGACCAAGCTCATTTTTATCTAAAAATCAGAAGTTCTCCTCTTTTAAGCTGAGTTTTTTGGGTGTGTGTGTGTGTCTCTCTCTCTCTCTGTATGGAGTGGGTAAACAAATAGTCTCTCTCCTCTCGCTCCATAGGTGTGTTCCCTGTCTCGGCCAGGTGGGTTGTGCAAGCTGAGTGGTGCCCCATAGTGTGTGTGTGTGTGTGTGTGTGTGTCATCCCAAGAGTGTGTGTCGGGTCATTATAGAGGCATTCTGTGTGTTTCCATCCCGCTCACACCGTCTACCCCTTCCTCTACACTATCTAAGAAAACCCTTTTTAGCCCCGAAGAAATCATGGGACTTACCGCAAATTTGCCTATCGAGGACCTTGACCAACTCTCCGTTCCCTCTACCATTGACCTCGGCATGGGCTTCCCCTCTACCTCTCCTTACACTAGCATGTGTAACTCCTCCTCTAAAATCTGCGGCACCTTCTCCAATACCCCTCAAAGTGGTATCCTCCCCAATCCTTTCCTTACCTTCCCCTTTCCTTACTATCTAAGAAAACCCTTTTTAGCCCGGAAGAAATCATGGGACTTACCGCAAATTTGCCTATCGAGGACCTTGACCAACTCTCCATTCCCTCTACCGTTGACCTCGGCATGGGCTTCCCGTCTACCTCTCCTTACACTAGCATGTGTAACTCCTCCTTCTCAAAAATCTGCGGCACCTTCTCCAATACCCCTCAAAGTGGTATCCTCCCCAATCCTTTCCTTACCTTCCCCTTTCCTTACTATCTAAGAAAACCCTTTTTAGCCCAGAAGAAATCATGGGACTTACCGCAAATTTGCCTATCGAGGACCTTGACCAACTCTCCATTCCCTCTACCGTTGACCTTGGCATGGGCTTCCCGTCTACCTCTCCTTACACTAGCATGTGTAACTCCTCCTTCTCAAAAATCTGCGGCACCTTCTCCAATAGCCCTCAAAGTGGTATCCTCCCCAATCCTTTCCTTACCTTCCCCTTTTCCTTTTGCTCTCTATTCACGAGCTCCTCTAACCTTACCCCTTCTTCCTCTACCATGACTCTTCCCATTTTGCCCGCCATAGACAAACCTTCGGAGTTCTTTAAAATTGTATCCCTCTCTTTGGAAGAATTTAAGGCCCTCAATCTTAAGCTCAACAAAGCTAGATCTCAGCTCACCCACCTTCAAAACCTCCTTGCCATCCAAAGAGCTCCACACAGTCTTTGTATGAAAACACCCCACCTTACCCTTGAAGACTCTCAAGCACAGGTGCTTTTAAGCGCTAAGTTAGAAACCCTCAATATCCAATTTTAGTTGGATTGCACCAAAGCCTACATTCTAACCCAAACCTTACTTGTAAAAAACCTCCAAAAAAGCTTTGACGATTATCACGACACTGTGGAAGAGAGGCTTTGTGAGCTCACAAAAAAGCTTGCACCCATCTCTTTTCCTAGGGTTCAACCATCAGCTTGGGCTAGCCAACTTCTCCTATGGAAGCAAGCCTCTCTCAAAGAGTTTGATGCTCTTCTACAAATGAAATTCTTCAAACCCATTTGGACTCTTCCTTAAACTTAGCGGACCACAATGCTACAAAGAGATCCCAAGTTTCTCTCTTAGAGGAAGTTGAGTCTCTACCTAAAGAAGAAACCGTGGGCGAATTGGTTTGCCATGAGGTCACTACCCAAATGAAGAAACTCCTCTCTCCACCACCCCCAAAGAAACAATTCAACAAACCTCTCCATCATTCTACTTACCTTAAACACCCTTCCCCATTTGTAAAGAATGCAAAACCATCTCAAAGAATCCCTCTCCCTTCAAAGGTTCCCAAACCCCTCTCCTATCCAAAAGCTCCAGTGATGAATTCTCTAGACAACCCTTTAAAAACCCAAAACCTCTCCCCCTCCCACCTACCCCCGCTCAACCTCTCCCTCTCATACTTCTCCCCTTTTGGTCACTCCAAGATACCCCTCCCCCTCTCCAAGAAATCCCTCCCCCACCTCTACCAACCCTTCCCGGCTACCCTCTCTTCTCCAAACTCCCCACTATCCTCTAAACTCTCCCTCTCCTAGCACCTCCCATTTACCCCAATCTAAACCCCTTCATCCCAAATTTACCCTACCCAAACCTTCAAAAAACTTGCAATGGAGGAGGTTGAACTAGGGAAATGGCACCCTACAACTTGGGTCCACCTGCTCTTTTCTCAACCTCCTCTTTTCCCTCACATTTGGACCCCTCCTCCTTGTTCTTTCCCTCTCCTCTCCCATCCCTACCCTTCAGGTAAAAATAGATGCAAGTATTGGCTTCCCCTCACCAACCCCTCCCTCTTTAAAATATTAGTCTTAAAAAATCTCTCTACCTTCTCTTTGGAGCACAAGGTCACTAACCTTTCCTCTCATAATCTCTTAGAAAGTTCCCTCTCCTTCACTAACAAAAGCTTCTTGGTCTAGGCCTCAACTACATTCCTCCCTCCCCTCCACCCCCCCCCTAACTCAATCATTGAATCTTATTCTAAACTCAAAAGATCTCTTCAACTTCAACTTTTCTTTAAAAAAGCTTCTCAAGCCACTTCTCTCTCTTTATCTATCCCCAATCCCTCTTGGAATCCTCCTTCTCCTTCCCATTCTCTTAACCTCACCTTCGAGCATACTTTTACCATTCTTAAATCCCTTCTCTCCCTCCCCCCCCCCCCTTTTACTCCAAACCTCACCTTTGAGCATACTTCTACCATTCTTAAATCCCTTCCCCCCCCCCCCCCCCCCCCCCCTCCCTCCCCCTTTTACTCCAAACCTTTCTTATTTGAAATCATCTCTTCCTTGAAAAATGATCATAGTATCATCATCAAACCCGTAGATAAAAACCTGGGACCAGTAGTCCTCTCAAGGACATGGTATAACAACAAAGATCTTCGCCACTTGTCAGATCCTCTTACCTACTCCTCTATTTCTTCACCTCCTCTTTCTTTTGTATCTTCCCTCCTCGCCTCCATTGTTTCTAAATACCCCTTTCTCCCCTACAGTGAACGAGACTTTATTCTCTCCTCCACTCTAGGAATAAAAGAACTCAAACCTTGCCCTTTCTTTCTCCTACCTAAAATTCATAAACCCTCCCTTGTGGATTGCCCCATTTTCTCCTACAAAGGTTACCTCGTGGAGAATGCTTCTAAATGGCTCCGTGTGCAACTCTATCCCATTCTCCTCTCTAATACCCAACACCTAAAAGACTCCCACTCCCTTATCTTGAACCTAACCACCACCTCTTTTCCGCCCCATATCCTTTTGTTTACCTTCGACGTAGAATCACTGTATCCAAGGATTCCCATTATAGAAGGCCTTAAGGCTCTAAAAAACACGATCCTTAACATCTTCCCTTCTCCCAACGTCCAGTTTATCCTTTCCCTAGCCTCCCTTATCCTTAACCATCACTACCTTTCCTTTAAAGGAGACTACTGGCACCAAATCAAAGGAACGGCAATGGGTTCCAATTTTGCCGTAGTTTATGCCTGCCTTTTTCTTTGCTCCCTAGAAGAAGGAACGAATCTCCTCTCCTCTCCTTCTCTTCTCTATTTTAAAAGATTTGTGGATGATGCGTTTGGTATTTGGGATGGCCCTTTTGCTAGTCTAAACAAGCTTCTTCACAATTATGGACACCCTCTCCAAAAACATATTAAAATCTCCTCCATCATCTCATCGCAAGAGGCCACTATTCTTGACATCCATTTTTTCGAAGGAGCCTCTTTTTTCACCCGTGGGATACTTGACTCTAAATGTCATAAAAAAGGTCTCAACTCTTACAATTATATCCCTTGGCAGTCCTGGCACCCTACCCACCAAAAGATTTCCTTCATTCTCTCAGAGCTTAAAAGATACATCATTCGAGAAAGCTCTCTATCAGGTTTTATCTCTATCCGAAACCTCTTCTTTGCTAGGCTAAGGGCTAAGGCTACCCAACTCCTTTGTTGGAATCCTACTTCCTCTTTGTTTCCTACAACTCTAGATCTTTTCTCCTACAAAGAATCCACCAAACCAAACCACCACCTACTATTGTAAAAGTCCCATTTTCACCCCACACTCGCACTCTAAACCCCCCTCTCTCTCCATTAACAAACCTCTCTCCAAGCTTTTACAAGCCAACCCGGAGCTGGCTCACCTCCCCAAACCAATCGTATGTTGGCTTAATGCACTTAACCTTGGCTCCCTTTTCTTAGAGAAAACTAGTCATACCCCCCCACCCAACCCCGAAACCCGCTTTCCCTTTCCCTTTCCCTCCCCCCCTCTCTCCCTTTTTTGTACCACCTCTTACCTTTAAGCTAACCTTCCCTTTTTTGTTTTTAGCCTCCAAAATTATTTGTACAGCTCTTACCTTTAACTAGCCTGCAATTTTTTTACCTTGGAATGTAGCCTCAAAATTTTTGTACATCTTTTAAACCAGCCCCTAAATTTTTGGTACACCCTTTTAATAGCACTCCCTTTCCCCTCTTCCTGGTACCTCCTAATGACTTTTTGGGGGTAACCCAAACTTTGAAACCTAAGCCTATCCCCCTCTTGATTACAGTACCCTTTACAGGTTTTTGAACCTTGCCCACCTATTTAGATCCCCTCCCTACACCAATCTTATGCACCATTGTTGAGCTAATCTAAGCGAAACGCGTTTGGTGTAAAAAGGTGGTGTCCACTACCACCCCATCCCCATTCTCCACCACCCCCCCCCCCCCCCTGTTTTTTCTTGTGTGTGCAAGTTTCCCTCGCTATGTTCTTAGATAAAAGATACCTAACTGTGCACGCAAGCTTATCATGTGAGATGTCTATATTGACCTTTATGAGTAATATAATTCCTCCTTTCTTTTGCTCTTTTGAGCAAGAGAAACAATTATAAGCTGATTTGATTATTTGTGGCATTATGGTATTTTCGGCTTTAGCAATTAGACTTGTAGTGTATTGCATGTGAGAGGCGGAGAGAGAGAGAGGGAGAGAGAGAGAGAGAGAGAGAGATTGTTTACGATAGCTTGCGGGGTATCTTCACCATGCAATTCTTGAACTTGATACAATGCATGACAGCTTTCTATGACCCCAATATGTGAGTGGATGAGGCCAAAAGGTGCATGGACAAGCAATGTCAGTGATATCACCAATGGTGCTCAATGTAGTGGATTGCTTGTGTGTGTGTGTGTGTGTGTGTGTGTGTGTGTGTGTGTGTGTGTGTGTGTGTGTACCTCTCTGCTAGGGTTGTGGAGCCATGCACCGATTACTTACATAGCCTCATACTTGAGGAGGTACTCGAAAGATGGAAATGATGTGAACTTTGACGAAACACTTCTCTCGCATACACACTTATGGGGGGGAGTGGGGTTGATCAAGGATAGGGAAGATCTAGTTGCACACTTATTGCTTGCATTTATTAGGCGGAGGAAGGGGTAACTCATAACTATCACTCTCCCTCGGTGCGGGTGCCACCTAAGTTAGGTTTATATTCCGTGTTTGGTGTCTTACAATCAAATGCATGCTATTAGATGTGTATTGCACAATTGGTCACTTGCGACACAATTGCATACAAAGCTATTAACTACTATCCTTAAATATTGTGTGTTGCATCATTTTTTCTTAAAGGGCAGGCCTCGTGATTTTATCACTTGTTTTAACAAAAATTGGAAGGGCATAGATCTATACTTCTATATCTATAATCTATGATTTTCTTTAAAGAGCTTGAACAAATGATGAGCCCTCGAAGCATCCACGTGTTCAACCCTTAAATTTGGAGGGAGACTCTATCTTTCCTTTTGAAGGCCATAAATAAATTCGCCTTTTCTTCCTGCAGAATACCATGCATCCAACCCTCAAATTTGATAGGCAACTCTATCTTAATTTTTGAAGGCCATAATGTGGGAATTGCAGGGAAGAAAAACATTTGAAGGCCATAAAATTTTCTTGGAAGCACACAGAACTATCCATACGCTTTCTTCTTTTTACAATACTCACAAGTGTGAGCTTTATATTGTAGTCATCACAAACAAAATCACATGAAAGAGACCTCCTCATATTTAGCCAGGGTATCATCAAAACAATAGCATTCGACACGGAAGCCACTTGATCAAGGAGTCACGACCAACAACATCTGACTAACATAATATCCACGTGACCACAAAGCCATGACCTGCTCACAATGGAGCCACCAATCTGAGGAGGAAATAGAGAGATACCAATCAAGATTGCCACAAGGTTGGGCAAGCTACCACCCTGCTTGGATTGACTACTAGATAGAAGACTAAGTCACGATGAACATTGTAGTCAACCTATAAAAAAGACCCTTCAAATCCTTGCCCAGACAAAGATGCTAAAACAAGAACATAACATTCCTAAGGGGCCAAAGAAATCTACATATGCTTGGATAAAAAATGCATCCCAACCAACCAAAACAACATCACCCCAACCACCTCTACCCAAAAACGTATAAACGCCTACAAATGGTGAAAAGAAAGCTGACAAACTAGTGAAGGTATCAGAAGAGTGCATAGAAGAGGAGGTTTGAAAATTCAGTGCATACTTGACTGAGGCTGATCAAGCGGATCTAAGGATGGAAAAAATTCAACGGCAACAATCCAATTCCTCACCTAAGGATCCATAAGCCAGGAGATGCAAGAGGCCGACAGAGGCATGGCACTGCAAAGACAATCATCCATCAAAGGGGAGATCCTCTAGCTCAGAAAGTAGTTTCGGAACGAACATGATGATATCTACGTCCAAGTATTTAGAATCTAACCATAGATTTGGATGATATCAGATAGACCTTACTAGTGGCTACTAAGCTCATCAAAAAGCAGAGAAAGAAGGCATCAAAATTCATGGCCATGGAACTGTCTAACATTAAGGCATCAAACAGTAGAGAAAGTAGGCATCGAAAGTTATGGCTATGGATCTATCTAAATTTAGGATGATGAAGTGTCAATCATGTAGATTGATTACAAGTTAAGAAAATAGTGGGAGCCACTATCATGTGTGATAGTGGATAGCGGGCTTGGAGTGGACATCCTTGGAGAGCATGTCAAATAGAAGCTATGACATCAAGAGATGAAACCAACTCCATTCAGAATCAGGATGGTAGATCAAAGAGTGGTCAAGGCCCATGTCTTTGTTGAGAACTTACACATTAGAGTGGGAAAGGAGAAATTCAAGACCAACTTTCTAGTATTGGATGTACACGAAGCTCATAGTATACTACTGGGACGTCCTTAGTGTAGAAGTGTAGGAGCCATTCATGATTATGTTGACCAAACATTGACAATTTGTGGAGCCAATAGAAGAATCAAGGTAAAAACAAATAACACTAGAATCTGGAAGAAGCCAATGCAGCCATAGTAACTATGTAGGAAACATGGCACAAAAAAGATATAACGAATGCTAGCATCGATGAATATATTTCCTCTATTGCATAGATAGACCTGAATGTGGTGCAGCTACTAGATTAGAAGAGAGAAAAACATCAAAGGCTACAGTATTCAGAGGATTTGAGTGAGTCTAACCCAAAATAAATACCACTCAATATGGACGGCAGGCCCCAAAAGAATCAAGTCAGGAAGCTAAACACTTTAGACAAGATGAGGGTCATATGAAAACTAGTGTAGACATGCCTAGTTGAAACAAGGGAAGAACAAATGGAGAGGCAGATTTGGCAAAATTAAGGAATCCCTTTAATGAATATGCAATAAGGAAGCAAAATTACTGGCAAAAAGAGAAGGTGGTGGACCAAATTGGTTGTTGCCAAATGATCAAGAAGTCGAGAGTGGAATCTCAATTCAAAGAAAAATTTGAAAGTGGTCAAGATCAAAAAACATCTTAAACGAGAGATAAAGAGAAAAGTCAAGAAGTTATTTCAAAAAAACAAGGATGTTTTTTCTTGGGAGCATATATACTTGAAAGGTGTAGATCTAGAGGTAGGCCAACATAGGACCATTGAAACTAGATGTACAACCAGTAAGGCTCCAGAGGATATAGAATCAATCCAAATTATGCTAAGAGAGTAAAGGATGAGATTGACAATTTTCTAAGAGTAGGATTCATTATTGAAGTAGCGAGTAGTGGCTTGTTGTTTTTGATAGTGGTTGTCCCAAAGAAGAATGGGAAGCTGAGGGTCTATGTTGATTATCCAAAATTGAATGCTCAGACTATCAAGGACCCTTTTCTGCTTCCATCACTAGTATGATGCTAGATGAGATTTCTAGTCATGAGATGCATAGTTTCATGGAGGGATATAGTGGCTACAATCAGTTAACACTAGGTTGGTAATGGGACACTTTTATGTCCTGTTAAGTGACCATTTTCCTTGAATTATGTCAAGAGTTTCAAAATGGATTTTGAGGTGCTATCTATCTAGAAAGTTGTCTCATGAGCTGAAAAAAACTCGACATTTTTTTGGAATATCAATTCCATCTTTAACCTTGTCCTTGCACAACATTTCACAACCTAAACTGTGTGAAAAAACGGGTCCTGTTTTTGCCTTTTTTCAACTTTTTGCAACTATACCACTCTAGAATTCATGTTTGTGAGGTCTATAATGCTAGATAATTATCTTTAGTAGTCCTTAACATGTCCTGATGCTTCTAGGGAGAAATAAATATTAAAGTTGTAAGTTATGACCAAATTACAAAAATTGTCAAATCCCGTATTTTAGCCAATTTTAGCTCTTCTATGATTTTTTTGGTGGATTTCATGATATCTAAATGCATTTTTTATTTTCTATGTCGCATATTGTAACATAAAGGTAATATTTCTTGAGTTTTGGGGCACCTAATACCCTATTTTGCATAGTACCCAACGATGGTTGATTTTTTCAATTATAGAAGAAAACGAAACATTCTAGTATATCAAGTATAGCTTTTTCAATATTGTTAGTTTCTTGTGACAACTACATGCATTTTGTAGGTAGTAACCATATCTAGTCATAAGGATCAAATTTGGCTAGATATTGAATAGTTTCTATGGGATTCTACAACGCATAATGTTGAACCCAATTTTTTCATGTTTGTTGTATTTAGCACTTCATCTTTGTCCCCAAGATTCCCCTTGGTAAGAGATGTATTATTCTTTTGACATGCTCCATGGCTCCTTACGAACATAAAGGACAATAGAGAACTAAGAAAACATGCATATATTATTTGTATTGAGCGTGGCTATAGAAACTTTGATGATAGGTTTGCAGAATGGTAAAAATTCAACTTTTTTGTACCTATTTATT
Organism: Adiantum capillus-veneris; assembly: GCF_014529385.1. Classification (NCBI taxonomy): domain Eukaryota; kingdom Viridiplantae; phylum Streptophyta; class Polypodiopsida; order Polypodiales; family Pteridaceae; genus Adiantum; species Adiantum capillus-veneris. The sequence continues at coordinate 117,583,218 of NC_140953.1, forward strand.
TTGGCAAAACAAAAAATAGTGAGTGAGAAGCAATCATATGTTCTGATCACCAACCCATTGAAGTTAACTAGGGAATTTATATCAAGTCCTACAAAAATCCCTAATCTTATTTTTATGCAACAAAACGTAAGAAATGACTGTTTTGATGAAAATGCACTGGTCCATCAACTTTGGACGCTTGGTGTGACCAAAAGATGATAAATTTTACAAGTTTCTTATTTTTTCCATGTATAGTAGGCCTTGAGCTATAACCACATGAAAGGATTTTACAAAATGAGTGGATGTACTATGGTTTTTGATGTTTTTTTCAAAACCCTGAAAGGACACTTTTATGTCCTGTTAGGTTACCAACCTAGTGTTAAGGATAACACTATAGGACATCAAAAACTTCATTTTGACCGGGTGTGTACGGCATAGTAAATTACCTTTGAATTCTTATTTTGCTACAAAAATTCTTGTACTTAGTGGACGTACTCTCCCCTATTGTCAATGCCCAAAGCCATCAACTTCTTGCTTGACTAGTTCTCAACCATAGCTAGGAACTTTTGGAAGCACGACATAATTTATATTTCCTCTGCAATAGGTAGACCACACCTTTCAAGTAGATTCATCTATGAAAATCAAGAGATATAATGCCCAACCTAGATACTTATGTGGAATAGGCCCGCATAGATTACTATGAACCAAATCTAGAGGATTTCCTAACTTCTATCCGATGGTGAAGTGGTAAGCTTAGTATTTTTCTCGTATATGCAATGCTCACATAAACTAAAAGGATATAACCAGAACAATGCAATTTCTTCATTTCCTCTTGAATCATATGACCAAGCCAGCTATGCCACAATTCCGTAGAAGGCAGCTCAACTGCATAAATAGAATTCTCTTTCACAAAAGAGACATACAAGGATTTAATGAGGGAGACTTTTGGACTTTGAGCATGAAAAAGTTACCTTTTCTGATTATCCAAGAACCATTTCCAAACACTACAGTGTATCCAAGATCATGAAGTCAGTGTCCTCTTGAAACCAAGATCTTCCTTAGCTTTTGCACATGTTTAACACCTCGTAGCATAAACTCGGTACCATTGCACATACACAACTTCACATCTCTAGTGCCACATATCTCAAGCTGATGAGAATTACCCAATTCAACTAAACCATGTGTAGAATCATAACTGGAGAATCATTGCTTATGATAAGTAATGTGAAATAGCACCTAAGTCAATAATCCAATTATGTCATCAAGAGCTAACAACAACTCTATACTCAAACTAGAAGTGAAGACTAATATATTTGATGACTGTGACACATCATTATCAACATCAACATGTGGAGACTTAACAAAAATGAGCTCCTCTATCTTCATGGTTCTCTTAGGAGGTGCAAAACTTATAACAATGGATTTTCCCTTCTATTTTTGCAATAAATGGAAATCCTTTCCATGTTTCCTTTCTTATGAAAATGGTAGTGTGTAGGGTGAAAGCATGTATAGGTGGACCGCTTTTGCCACTATATAGTATATGGTTTTTGGGGTTGAGAAAATGGGTGGTTTAGGCGTTTGAAATAGTGGGATTAAATTCAAAATTCATGGGAAAAAAAGGGTTAAAATTTGACGTGTACTAAGTGAAAGTGCTTAGTGGTTAATGATCATCTCAAGGTACTTTCAAGCACTTAATGCAAATATTCTCTTGAGTCTCATCCCTCCCTCTCTGTCTCGCTCGTTCCTCCCCCCTCTCTCTATCTCGCCCACGCCATTCAGGTTTCTGATTCCCTCTTTCTTCCCTCCTTTGCATTTCTCTGCTAGCCGAAGCAACAAGCTGCAACATCACAACAATAGCAAGCAAATTCAGGAGGAGTACTTTTTGCTGGGCTAGTCATCAACTTCAGTAAAAATCCCCTGCAGCAGCAACAGGTATGTGGCATCATGTAGCTTGAAGCATTCTATCTCGAATGTTGGTTGAATTTGAATGTGTCTGATTTTCCTAGGTAGCATTTCCAGGTAGCATTGATCCATGTTTTAACATGCTTCATGCAGATGTAGAAGCATTGTATGCTTGTCTCTGAATGTGTGGCAAGATAACCAAAGGGGGCTTGGCCTAGTGGTTAAAGTGAATGGGTGGGTGCGTAAGGACCCAGGTTCAACCACTGGAGATATGGTCTGCCCTCTGTTGGGGAGGGTATTGCAAAAAAAAAAAAAAAAAGTGTGGAAAGATAATCGTGGATTGTAACTATCAATGATGCATGTGTGAGTTTAGAATTTATTTCTGGAATGTATATGCATTGTGCACATCTAATTGATCACCCTTGTGAATGCTTTATAAAAATGCATCATCCAGTTTGAAGCATCATGCAGCTTGAAGCATGAATGCAAATTTTATCAACTGTGTGTGCATGCTTATACGAATGCATCATGCAGGTTCAAGCATGAATGCATTTAACTATTGATGTTGTATCTATGTGGCATTTGTGATTTTTTCAGGATGAAGAACCAGGCTACAAAAGTACCTTCAGACTCTGACAAGGGTACACCTAGGAAGGGAAAGAGCTCTATGCAGGAGTCGCCTATCAAAACATGTTAGATGCATCATGCATGCATTTCTAAAATTGGTTTTATGTCTTGTAAAATTTCTGAATTTTTTGCACATGCATGCTACAAAAAGAACTTCCGAGTCCCCCAAGGGTACACCCAAGAAGAAAAATGTTTAGTAGGTTAGATGCAGGTATTTCCCCGATGGATTCAATTAAAGTGTTGCTTTAGTAGGAAAAAGTAGTGTGCACACCACTAGTAAATATCAAGTGGGCGCACACCACTTTTTATGGGTACAGCACCACTGATAGGCTGTGTTGAAGTGGTGCATCTGTAGCACCCTTAAAAGTTGGGCAGAAACCATGGTTGCATCACTACATAGTTATGCTGACATGGTGCACCATCTCTTAAAAGTGATACTGGACCACTTTAAAGTGTTGGGCAGCACTAAAAAGAGGTAAGGCTCTAGTAAAAAATGGCGATACAATGGGTGCATCACTTTCCAGTCGAAAACCCTAACTATTTTGTGGTGAAGCATCACTTTTAAGCGAAGCATCACATGTTGCACCACTTTTCACTGGTTCTACACACTTTTAAGGTACCGAATAACGTTCTAGTTAAGAAGCACCACTTTATAGTGGTCTTCACCACTATAAAGTGGTTCTACACACTTTTAAGGTACCGAATAACGTTCTAGTTAACACTAGGTTGGTAATGGGACACTTTTATGTCTTGTTAAGTGACCATTTTCCTTGAATTATGTCACGAGTTTCAAAATAGATTTTGAGGTGCTATCTGTCTAGCAAGTTGTCTCATGAGCTGAAAAAAACTCGACATTTTTTTGGAATATAAATTCCATCTTTAACCTTGTCCTTGCACAACATTTCACAACCTAAATTGTGTGAAAAAAAGGGTCCTGTTTTTGGCTTTTTTCAACTATACCGCTCTAGAATTCATGTTTGTGAGGTCTATAATGCTAGAGAACTATCTTTAGTAGTCCTCAACATTTCCTGATGCTTCTAGGGAGAAATAAATGTTAAAGTTGTAAGTTATGACCAAATTACAAAAATTGTCAAATCCTGTTTTTTAGCCAATTTTAGCTTTTCTATGATTTTTTTGGTGGCTTTCATGATATCCAAATGCAGTTTTGATTTTCTATGTCACATATTGTAACATAAAGCTAATATTCCTTGAGTTTTGGGGCACCTAATACCCTATTTGGCATAGTAGACAACGATGGTTGATTTTTTCAATTATAGAAGAAAACGAAACATACTAGTATATCAAGTATAGCTTTTTCAATATTGTTAGTTTCTTGTGACAACTACGTGCATTTTGTACGTAGTAACCATATCTAGTCATAAGGATCAAATTTGGCTAGATATTGAATAGTTTCTATGGGATTCTAAAACTCATAATGTTGAACCCAGTTTTTTCATGTTTGTTGTATTTAGCACTGCATCTTTGTCCCCAAGATTCCCCTTGGTAAGAGATGTATTATTCTTTTGACATGCTCCATGGCTCCTTATGAACCTAAAGGAAAATAGGGAACTAAGAAAACATGCATATATTATTTGTATTGAGCGTGGCTATAGAAACTTTGATGATAGGTATGCAGAATGGTAAAAATTCAACTTTTTTGTACCTATTTCTTTTGGCAAAACAAAAAATAGTGAGTGAGAAGCAATCATATGTTCTGATCACCAACCCATTGAAGTTAACTAGGGAATTTATCTCAAGTCCTTCAAAAATCCCTAATCTTATTTTTATGCAACAAAACGTAAGAAATGACTGTTTTAGTGAAAATGTACTGGTCCATCAACTTTGGAGGCTTGGTGTGACCAAAAGATGAGAAATTTTACAAGTTTCTTATTTTTTACATGTGTAGTAGGCCTTGAACTATAGCCTAATGAAAGGATTTTACAAAATGAGTGGATCTACCATGGTTTTGGAGGTTTTTTTCAAAACCCTGAAAGCACACTTTTATGTCCTATTAGGTTACCAACCTAGTGTTAAGAAGAACCACTTTATAGTGGTGAAGACCACTATAAAAGTGGTCTTCACCACTATAAAGTGGTGCTTCTTAACTAGAACGTTATTTGGTACCTTAAAAGTGAGTAGAACCAGTGAAAAGTGGTGCTTCTTAACCTGAACGTTATTTGGTATAAAGTGGTAAACACCAATAAAGTGGTGTTCATCACTTTTTGTGGTTCAAATCACATTTAAGTGGTGGTGGGTGATGGTCAACCACTTTTAGTGCTGTAGAACCACTTTTTAGTGATGCTTTACAAAAGTGCAATAATCTTTAGTTCTGCATCTTTGCTAAAAGTGGTGGTTAAGTGCTTTTAAGTGATGAAGCTTTACAAGTAGATACCTCATTCTATTGGTGTAGCACCACTTTTTAGGAGTGTAGCACCAGTTTTTGTTGGGGTATAAAGCCCAATGTGGTCGCCCAGGTAAGTGGGCGGGCCGCCAGGTATGTACACATATTCTTTTGTAAAAACCTAATAAGAACTCACTATGCTCTACACATTATAGTAGAGCGAGTTCACCATATCGTCGTGCTCTTCTTCTCGCACTCTCTCGCGCGTCGCACTTCTGCTCGTACTCCTTCAACTGGTATCAGAGCTCAGATCGAGGCTCGGGGCAGCATTGCAGGAGGCTAGAGTCACCAGCTCAGATTGGAGTGAATTTCATTCTGGGGTCATCTCGGCCACCGTTCAGCTTCGACAAAGTTCTGCGCAGGCCATTTTCGACTACGTGGTCTTTACGGGTGCAGATCTGACTCTGCAAATTGGGGGTTTCGGCCTATGACTGCAAGTGCTGAGGATATCGGCACTCCTAGAGTGCTGATTTGTGGTTGTCTACACATCGAAGGACGGCTAACAGTTCTTCGAGGCGTGTCACATACGACATGGGCGCATCTACACACAGACTGTAGGCGACATCCACTAGTTCATCAGGTAGCTTGTGTGTGCTACTTGATATTCCAGATTTCATCCTGACATTGTAGGTACTTCCACATGGGATGTATTGTCAGAGATGATCTATGTCTGTTGAGGGTTTGCTGGCTATGAGTCACACAGCAAACAACCGTCGTAGCGGTTACAGCATATAGTGGGAAATTTGTGGATGTATGACTTTGTGGGGAGTCTATGTACTGTCAGATTTACTGCAGCCATTGTTGAGGGTCGAGTGAGGTTTTATTGAGCTGGGGGATTCTCGAGATGTAGCAGACAGTAGCAGATGAGATGTCGGCTTATCATGCATGGATAAAGCTGAGTGATCTTTATGAGAAGCAGAGTGCAGCTTCATAGGTATACTGGCTTAAGAAGCTTGTTGACTTGAAGATGAAAGAAGGGACCCCTATGTCCAATCATCTGAATGAATTCAACACCATCTACAGTCAGTTGTCAGCTCAAGGTGTCAAGTTTGATGAACCTGTTAGACCTATGTTCCTGTTGATCACATTGCCGGAAATTTGGGACACTTTTTGCACAGCTTTGAGTAATCATGCACCTCCAGATGGTTTGAACATAGCAGGTGTAGAAGGAAGTCTGCTTACTGAAGAAACCAATAGAAAGACAATGGACAAAGGCAAAGGAACAGCCTTAGTTGTCAGGGGAAGGACCAAGAAAAGTGCAAAGGTGGAAAGAGGAATCAGTCTCGTAGCAAGTCCCGCAGTGCTAAAGGAAAGAGTGACATAGAATGCTACCATTGTGGCAATAGGGGTCACATGAAAAGAGACTGCAGAGAATGGAAAGCAGAAAAAGGCAAAGAGAAAGCTGAAGACCATGGTGAGAAGAACAAGTCCTCAGTGAAGATTCAAGAAATAAATGTGACAAACACTGTTGCAAAGGATGACAGTCTAGTGTCAGGAGACATCTACTTCTTGAAGAATACAATGGACTCAGCTCTTCTTACAGCATCTGATGGAAATGCACTGAGTGACTGGATTATAGACTCAGAGGCATCACTTCATGTGTCTCCAAACAAGGAGTGGTTTACCTCTTTTGTGACCACTAAAGATCATGTTCGGCTAGGCAATGGGCAGACATGTGAGATCTTAGGTGTTGGAAATGTTTCAATTGAAGTTTCAGAATGGCTCTTCTTTCACGCTGAAGAATGTGAGACATGTTCCCGCAATTACAAAGAGCTTGATCAGCACAGGTTTACTTGATGATGCTGGCTACGTCACCACTTTTGGACAGAACATGGGGAAGATATCCAAGGGTTCTATGACAGTAGCACATGGAGTAAAGTCTGGAGGACTTTACATGATTTATGTATCAAATGTCTCTAAAAATGTAATCAATGTAACCGAGCAGCCGAACGTTTCTTTGTGGCATAGCCGGTTAGGACATATGTCCAAGAAGGGAATGGAAATCTTGTCTTGTTCTGGTTATTTGCCTGGATTTTCATTTAATGATTTTGAATTTTGTGAACATTGTCTGTATGGTAAGCAAACACAGCAGCCACATAAGCATAGAAGCAGTAGAAGAGATACACAGTTGGCACTTGTTCATAGTGATTTGTGTGGACCTATGCCTAACCTATCTCTGGGGGGAGCTTCTTACTTTATGACATTTATAGATGATTACTCGAGGAAAGTATGGGTTTACTTTCTCAAGCACAAGGATGAAGCGTTTAGTGTTTTCAAAACGTTTGTGACACTTGTGGAGAATCAGAGTGGCAAGAAGCTTAAATGCTTACGCACTGACAATGGTGGAGAGTATGTTTCAAAGGCCTTTCAGGACTTTTGTGAGTCAAAAGGTATGAAATGTGAACTTATTGCTCCTTACAATCCTCCTCAAAATGGTGTTGCTGAGAGGATGAATAGGACCATACAAGAGAAGGTCAGAAGTATGTTGTCTAATGCACAGATGCCAAATGGGTTTTGGGCTGAAGCTGTAACAACAACTGTTCATCTTATAAATAGATCTCCTAGCAAGGTTTTGCAGAAGGATTCAGTGCCAGAGATGGTATGGTTAGGCAAAATGCCCTCATACAAGCATCTCAGAGTCTTTGGCTGTGAGGCATATAGTCACGTTCCAAAGGAATTTAGGAACAAACTTGAGCCAAAGAGTAGAAAGTGCATCTTTCTAGGCTATGGTAATTCTGGTGAGATGGGGTACAGACTTTGGGATCCCGAATCCAGAAAGATTATCCGCAGCAATGATGTTCACTTTAATGAAGCCAAATATCATTCTAAATCAGAAAGGGTTGAGGAGATTAGAAGAGTTGTCTTCCAAGAAGATGGACCTGCATGTGCAAGACAAAATGTCAGGGCTCAAGAGGAGCAAGGACATGATAGATTGGAACCACAGGTTGTGGCTGAGCCTGAGCCACCTATTGTGCGTAGATCTGGACGTGTCACGCAACTTCCTGATAGGTTTTTTCCATCTATGAACTATGTCATGTTGACTGATTGCAATGAGCCTTCATGTTACAAGGAAGCAGTGCAAATGAAGGACTCCGGGAATTGGCAATTGGCCATGCAGTCAGAGATGACAGCTCTGCATAAAAACCAGACATGGAAGCTAGTTAAATTACCACAGGGCAAAAAGGCTCTACCTTGTAAATGGGTTTACAGGTATAAGATCACCGCTCATGATAGTCAGCCAAATTACAAAGCAAGGCTTGTTGCCAAGGGCTTTAAGCAAGAACAAGGCATTGACTTTGATGAAGTCTTCTCTCCGGTGGTCAAGATGACTACATTGAGATGCTTTCTTGCATTGGTTTCCATATTAGATTTGGTGTTGCACCAAATGGATGTCAAGACAGCGTTCTTGCATGGTGATTTAGATGTGAAAATTTAGATGCAGCAGCCAAAAGGGTTTGTTGAGAAAGCCAAGGAAGATTTGGTATGCCAGTTGTTAAAGAGTCTTTATGGCTTAAAACAATCACCGAGGGCATGATACCATAAGTTCCACAAGTTTATGCTTTCTCAAGGCTACAAACGTAGTGAGTTCGATCACTGTCTATATACAAAGAAGGCTAAGGATGGCAGTTGGCTGATCCTTATTTTGTATGTGGATGACATGTTGATTGCTGGCAAGCACTTGGAAGAAATTTCAGCTTTGAAGTCAAAGATGGCAAAATCGTTTTGACATGAAAGACAATGGGTGAGGCAAGTCATATACTTGGTATGCGCATTGAGAGAGACAGATCAAAGAAGTTGATTTGGTTATCTCAAACAGAGTATATTGACAAGGTTTTGCAACGTTTCAATATGGAGAAGGGAAAGGCATTGAGTGTTCCATTGCCACCATATGTGAAACTTAGCAAACAAGATTGTCCTATGTTTGAGGAAGAACGGGCTGAAATGGATAAGATTCCATATGCGTCTGCAGTGGGTAGTTTAATGTATGCAATGATTGCTACTCGCCCAGACATTGCATTTGCAGTGGGAGTAGTAAGTCGATACATGTCAAACCCAGGCAAGAAACATTGGGAGGCAGTGAAAGGAATATTGAGATACCTGAAAGCTACAAAGAGTATGCGTATATGCTATGGGAGTCAGGAGCTAAGTGTAAAAGTTTTTACAGACTCAGATTATGCACGTGACTTAGACAACCGAAGGTCTACGTCAGGGTATGTCTTTACATTGGCTGGTGGAGCAGTATCATGGCGTTCTAGATTACAAGATTGTGTTACTCAGTCTACTACAGAGGCTGAATATGTTGCAGCATCAGAGGCATGCAAAGAATCAATTTGGCTTAATCGACTAGTAACAAATTTGGGAATCAAAGAAGAGATGCCTGTGTTATATTGTGATAGTCAAAGTGCTATACAATTGGCTCGCAATCCAGTTTATCACTCAAAGACAAAGCATGTGGATGTGAAGTATCATTTCATCAGGGAAATGCTCGAGGATAAGCAACTTCAGCTTGTCAAAGTTCACACCACAGAAAATCCTGCTGATCTACTTACAAAAGGACTTCCCTCAGAGAGCTTTGCGCATTTTCGCAAGCAGTTAGGTGTAGGGTAGTACATCACTTCTCTACATCTCTTGTATATTATCTTGTATAGTAGCTTCTCTCACACTTAAAGTACCACATTGGACTTTAAGTGGGAGGTTGTTAGGGTATAAAGCCCAATGTGGTCGCCCAGGTAAGTGGGCGGGCCGCCAGGTATGTACACATATTCTTTTGTAAAAACCTAATAAGAACTCACTATGCTCTACACATTACAGTAGAGCGAGTTCACCATATCGTCGTGCTCTTCTTCTCGCACTCTCTCTCGCGTCGCACTTCTGCTCGTACTCCTTCAGTTTTGAGTTGTGTACAACAATTCACATCGGTGTAGCACAACTGAACAGTGGTTCAACCCACTTTTATGTGTTGGAGCACCACTTTAAAGTGGTGAAGAAACACCAAAAGGTGATGTATCACCAACAAATAGTGGTGTAGCAGGACTTTTTAGTGTTACCTAACCAATTTTAATTAAGTGGTTGAGAACCATTTAGTGGTACACCACCACTTAAAAATTTTGCAATACCATTGAGAATGGTTTAGAAATCATTTCAACCATTTCTTATTGTTGATAAAACAAGTTTAATTATGGCGCATTACATACTAACATGCATTCATATATGTTTTTACAGGGAGGTGGACAGTACCACGAGTGGCCTTACCCACTCAAACAAAATTTTGCTTCACCAAGGAAGATTTTTATACCGAATATGGGCTATGCTTGGCTGGCCAAGATCCAAAGCTCCTATGTGATGATGATTTCTTAGATGCGGAGTGGCTTAGGGTATGGCTTTACAAGCACCACCAAAAGTAGAAGATGCATTTAAAGGGGCTGAGGCCTAAAATGTATGAAGAATGTCTCCTACTATACCACAAAGTATATCAGGGAGCTCCCCGAAACAATGAGGTAGGCGTGCATTTTGCACATGGATTTACGTGGCAGAAGTGCAAGGGCGCTGAAGATTCTGAAGGTTTAGTTGCATGGGCTGTGTATGCTGAAGGTGTTATCAAAATGTTACACCAACAGAAAACTTTAAATAGGAAATTGGAGAAATGGAGGTCTACAAACGGTCCATGTCTTGGAAGTGAGTGAAAATTTAATGCAAAAAATATGCCTAATTACACTGACAGTACTAGCACATGCTTTGACTGGCAAACATACTCAGGTGGACATCAATTTTCAGGGCAAGCTAAGGAGGAATTTCTAAAGAAGCGGCATTTTGGCTCGAGTTTATGGTGCAGCATTGGTGCATTTCTAGTAAAAATTGTTTCTTAAACATTAAAACCTGCTACAAAACATTAAAAACTGGTTCAAACACACTAAAAAGTGGTGTGGAAACACAAGTGAAAGTGCTTCAAAAACATTTAGAACTATTGATCAAATTTTAGAAGTGGTTCAGTTACAATTAGAGACCAGTATAGTAATGTTTCACCACTTTTTAATGTTGTAGCACCACTAGAAAGTGGTGCAAAACACCAAAACAAGTTGTAGCACTAATAAAAAGAAGTATAGAAACATAATGTTGTGGCCGTAATGAGTTGTAGCGCCAATAAAAAGTGGTATAGAAACATAATGTTGTAGCAGGAATATGAGTTGTAGCACCAATAAAAAAGTGCTAAAACAATATATCAATTACCTAAGGCTCCTCAAGAAGGTGGATTGGATGCTTTACATATGAACATCTAGTTAGTCTCTTACTCAAACATCTTTCTTGTTGGGGGACACCCTCGTCTCATTCGTCCAAAAGTGAAAGACTATGTCTTTAACAATTTGAGTGATGTGAGTTCTCCGTGCATCATCTCTATGACACACAGATGCAGGGAACGAACCATCGGATTCACTTGACACTATTAAGTGATGTTTGGCTGAATATAAGTTTCTTTTGTGGATCCCCATAAGCTTGGCATCTTGCAGTATGCTCATGTCAGTGTTTTGCTCCTTGCTTCCACCATTCACCAACATCAACATTGCTGATTTCTTCACAAAAAACTCGTCTGAAGATCTTGGGACCTTCACATGATTCAAAGTGTTGCGGATGTTTCTCAGCATAATTGCTTCCAACTCTTTGGATTTACTCTGCATAGTAAGGAAGCAAGGATGTTGAAGAAGTTCATCAAAGGTTTCCTTCCTACCACTTGCATCCATTCCCATGGTTAATGTATCAAAGTGTTGTACCATAGATTGACATATCCTTCGTTTCTTTCTTTCATCCATCCCCCCCGTATTGCTTTCCGTCACAAAGTTGACCGTTGCCTTACGTTGCTTTCATTTCTGAGCAGCCCAATATTCCCTCATTAATTTTATGCACTGAAGTTGAGCTTCTCTACTCAATGACGATGAGCTGATAGACAGTTCTTCACTGTGCTCCATTGTTGCAGTACTTTCAAAGGATTGCTCTACAAGAAATACAATACAAATCATAACTACACGCTATACTTCTAATTAATACATAGCACTTATTGCACTAATTAGCAAGATACTAACAAAGCATGATAAGTGTTTACATACCTCAAGAATCATCAAGTAGAAGAGGAACCTATAGAGATAGAGTTCGTGAGAGAGAGAGAAAGAGTGCTGAGAGAGAGAGAGAGAGAGAGAGATGAGCGCGAGCTCAGACACAAGAGGAGCCATGCTTAGAGAGAGAAAGAGAGAGAGGGGGGGGGGCTGAGCGATACAGAAAGCTTAGTAAGAGCTCTGTGAGAGAGAGATAGAGAGGAGCTAGATAGAGCTCCAAGAGAGGTCTCAGAGACAAAGAAAACTCAAAGCAGGAGAAAGCTCAGACAGGTTGTACCAGGAAATAAGAGGTGGAAAATAATCCAGCGTTCAGTAGTAAATTACATTTAGTCTCATTAATTGTGGTACGTTAGGAGACTTAATTGACGTACCTTAGGAGAGTGATATTCTTTTTGAGATTTGAAGCACTTTTAAAACACCCACTTTTAAGCGCAAAAAAGAAATGTCCTTGACATTACTTTCCAGGCCACCTATACATGCTTTCACCCTGCAATGTTCCTTGTGTCACATCCACGGCTCTTGCTATGTGCATCATTGCAATCCTGAGAATGACTGCAATTGTAACTACAACCTCTCTACATTTGATCGTTCCTTTGTCTACTTCCACTTGCATGCATGCATCACCATGCCCACTAGTATCAAGAGACTAATGTCGAATCTCTTCCATGAGCAAAGCACTCAACATCAACGAAAGAAAGCCTTCCCTTACGGGGAACGAAGTTACTAATGGTAGTGTTAAATGTATCCCATGATGCCAGCAAAGAGCATAGTAAGAAAATGGCTTTCATTTCATCAATCAAAATTAAGTTCCTTTGATGTCAATTGAGTAAACACACTATTAAACTCTTTCAAGTGTGAATTGACACTGCTATATTCTTTCTTCTTAAGATGCATAAGAATCTTCATCAAAAACACGTTGTTCAATGCACTCTTACAATCCCATGATGAGCATAAAGATTCCCACAGTTCTTTAGCATTGGTCTTGTCCATAATCGTGAAGAATATAGACACACCAAATGCAACATAATAGTTTCCATGGCATCGGCATCAAGTTTCTCCCACTAATCATCAATGTACAAATCCTCTCTGTGCTCTTTCAATGGTGTTGCAAGTCCTTTGTTGATTAGGATGTCAAGCATTCTCTACTTCCATATGGTGAAATTTGTGCGATCAAATTTCTTAAGGTGGTAATCTTCTTTCTCAAAAGATCAATCCATCTAACTACAAGCAAGTAATGCTAAAAACTTATGGTAAATTTTGTGCAAAATTTTTAGCAAAGTGTCCTCTGCTTAGAAATCAAAATCTCAAGAAGAAACTCAGAGAAATTATTGCAATGTTAATGTAAAAGAGTGTTGTAGGCAAACTGGAGGAGTCATGAGAAAAATCTAGCAGAGTCTCCTCTGTATAGAAATCAAAATATCAAGAAAAACTAAGCCAAAAAAATGCATAAACCAACAATGAGTTCTGAATGGGTGTAAATTGGCATATAGTGCTCAAAGAAATTGTCGAGAGACTGCCAACTTGGCGTCAAAGCACCTATGTCCATCTATACATGTCCTATGGTGAGACCACAAATGGGGATCTCTAGCAACCTGATCCACCTCACACTAGGTAACCCGACCCCCAGTGCTCAACTTCAAAAAACGTCATGCGACAACCCTCATAAATCCAAATATGACTCACCATAGTCTAAAAAAAGGCTCTTTCAAATTGAGTCTTAGATACGGTCAAGACTACCAAAACATGCCAAAAGCAGCTGCATAATGAGATACAATTGCAATATCCACAACATAGCATACATTCAAAATGTAATATTTTCATTGTGGAAAACCACAAGAAATGTGCTCAAATAGTTACCAATGAGATATAAGCAAAAAATTAAACTCAAAGCTAGCTCCCACTAGAACTATAATTTTTGTCACTGCCAAAGATGCTTGCAAGATCTACTTTGTCAAAAGAACCTGTGCTTATAAAGCTGTATCTGAGAAGACATCAATGGCTTTGCATAAGTAATACTGATAGCCATTTTTCGGCTCTTTGTAATTGCCACAGTGAGTTACCTCACCCTACCAAAATCACCCAAACACTGTGGCTATCCCTACCATTTCACTGTACATAGGCGTGCGTGAGTCACGGGACTTTTCCCATATCTTCTTAAAAAAACCCTCAATTAGCTAGTCATTGGGCTAGTTGAGCCAATATATATATATATATATATATATATATATATATATATATATATATATATATATATATATATATATATATAAGTATATTATGGCCCATGCGTATGTAAATATTTCTTTGTATATAGGGCCTAAATAAAAGATTTTTTCATAATTATTTTGGTATTTATTTAAATATTTCTACCTAGGTGTGTGTTATTTATGCTCTGTACATTGCCTCACCATTACCACACTTTTTCTTACCATTTTTCATATTCTTTATTCCATATAGAAATATTTTCATGTAAGCTTCTCTTATATTTGGTGTAACTCCACCCCAACGAAAATCCAAAAAAACTAGTTTTATTTATGTGTGTATTTTTTCACTATTGTGATTTTTCCCTTCCTACATCTATTTTGTTTTTTTCTAAAAAATTAGAACACCAAAAATATTTATTTTTTTATGGTAGCCTCATAATGAGAGAGATTTCTTTTGACCCCTTTATATTTTTTCCCCTTATATTATTTATATTTGACATGTACATATTTTTTAGACCCCTAATATTGGGGTTTTCTTAGTTGTACTATTCACTTATATCATAATCTCAACAATATCTTCAATTATAGACCTACCAAATAAGGTCAAGGGTAGGTGGCATGCATACATGCACTATGGAGGGCTCACTCTTAGAGGTATTCAAAAGAATCATCCAAAGAAGGACCCCACAAGGACCTTGTGCAGTGGAAAAAAACGGTCAGTTTTGCTGAATTTTTAAAGTTTACATGCTCTCCGAATTTGAAAAGGTGATACAAACAAAAGTTGTAGCTCGTGGGCTGAACTTTTGCCTCAAATTTGTTCATATTTTTTTGAGCTACGAGCTGTGAGATATGATTTTATTAGTGGACCCTAGTTTTCCCATGCTATGCAGCCACACTCTCTCTTCCACTTTATCATTTTCCTCTTTCACACACACTTCTCCACTCATCATCCCCACCTCTCTCACCCCTCCTCTCTGCACCCTACTCACCTTCTCCTCAACCTTGAAAAATAAGAGAAACCATGGTGAACTCATACCTCCCACACACAATTCCATTCCAAAATTGACCACCTAGTCTCATTTTTCCTCCTCCAATTTACCCATATCTATCAAAAAAAACACAAAATTCAGCCTCTTCTCTTCAAAGACAGCATCATGGTGGTTGATTACTCAGCTTCAATTACCTTGTCTCTCAAGGAAGGTCAAGAGTGGAGAAAAAATGTACCGTCAAAGCTAGTGGACCGTCAACAAGCGTCAAAATTGGCCCCACTCAAGACACTTGGAGCATCAACCTTGTAAGAAATCCACCTTTTCTTACCTCTTAAGAGTTTTTCTTCCTTATTTGTATCCTACATGGATACTCCCATTGTAAATATCCAATTCCATTTGTAAATTAATACTAACTCTACTAACACTAACCCACTATGAAAAGTCCTATCACCTCCATTTCTCTCCTCTCTCTTTCCCCACCAACTTCTTGATAATTCCAAGCAAAAGAAATTAGATAAATTGCTGAAAATCTAACCCAACCATGGTTAGAGGAGTAACCCTAGCCTTCAAAATTGCTATAAAAGGAGGGTGTAGCTAGCACAAAAGGGGGAGCCATAAGCAAGAGCACTATGCTATAGCTTGAGAAGCCAAGCTCAACCTCTCTAGAAGGAGCTCTTGAGTGGAAGCTCATTGTCTTATGTATGTGCACGTGTTGTAATAGGGGATTAGCAAGGGAACTCTATGCCATTGTAAGAGAGAGAGTGATCATTTAATTGAGAGTAGGAAATCTATCATTTCTCCTACTAGTGTAAGCCCAACATTTGCTGAATCAAGGAGGGTGGATTTGGACTAAGCTTGGATACTTTGTCTCCCTTCCAACGTGAAGTAATGGACAACAATGATGCGTAAGTGTCTTGGTGTTTTTTTGTTAAAGTTCTTGATAGCTTGTCTCTGGTGTTGTCATCAATCTTGCCATAAATCCCACATACTGTAAGAGGGCGACAGGGTGGAGAGGACTCCCCTGGCCTTAAGACAGTGATTGGGGTGGCTTTTCTTGTGATGTGTTGTGGTGAAATTTATGCAAGCTATGTTGAACAAATACTAATCTCACTTTGATTTGTCATGAGAGATTTGTAAGAAGGTATTAATGCAACAAGCACCCCCTCCCCCTTTCTCTCTCTTTCTTAAATATATAGTTGTGTTTGCTTGATCATTGCCGATACGTTTCAAAGCAGCCCGAGCACTATCTCTCTCTCTCCCTCTCTCTCTTTATCTCTCTCTCTCCCTCTCTCTCTCTCTCTCTCTCTCTCTCTCTCTCGCTCTCTCTCTCTCTCTCTCTCTCTCTCTCTCTCTCTCTCTCTCTCTCTCTCTCTCTCTCTCTCTCTCTCTCTCGTGTTCTAGTGTGTGAGAGTGTTCCATTGGTGTTAGGGTTAGTGTAAATTCCTTGCTTGTTTGTGGGTTGCTCTAACGATTCTCCTCTTTTGCGTCCTAGTTCGCTCTTAAACTAGGTGGTGCCCCTTGTGTAGTTGGGATTTGGCTGTGGGTTTGTTGTTTTGGTTTGTGTTGTGTTGTGCCCCAGCCCCATTGAGCAGCACGGGAGCCTTGAAGGGTGTCTAGAGGTTGCTCTTCTTGTTGCCCGCCCCGGACCGCCTCAAATTGGTGCCCCCACTGAGGACAGGCTTGTGTATGTTCTGTGAAGTCTCAACCTTTAGCATAATCAAGTAGCTTGCATGAATCACGAGAATTTGTATGATCCCTTCATTCCCATTGCAAGGCAAAAGGTACACATAATTGTTAGTACTAAGTTGCAATTTCAGCGAGTAATTCGTAGAATTTTAGGTCCTCTTAGGTTGGTAGAGATAAACGCATCAGTAAATCCTTTTATTTTGCCTCTCATTAGATACGACCTTAGTTTGGACGTCTATATTTTTGTTTTGTTTTAAGAATTAGGTCATGCATAGACCATGGATAATGGCCCAAGAATACAGGTTTTTCCCTTTCATTTCACTCCACACATTAGAGTAAACATTGCAATTAGTAGAAAAATCCATTTTCAACAACGTATGGTATTCATGTTTGGTGCCCAAAGAGCAGGAGAAATTCTCGCGTCACCAAACCCTGTCATTCTACCTCTTATTGATTATCATAGATCATTTGATGTGAATATTTTTATTTTGTTGTAGAATAGATTGCAAATTAGAAAATATTATTGTGTAAATCTTTTAAAGAAAGAAAAAACAAAAACGCGTCACTTTGAAATCAATTCAATGGAGAGCCAACGCCAAATGTCTGGATATCCTCTTTTCTTTGGAGAGCCTGGAGAGGATGCAGAATTATTTTTAGCAAATTTCAAGATGTCTTGCCGTATCAAGAGGATAGAAACTGATCAAGAACGTGTAGAAATGTTTGAGGTGGTCCTTAGGAAAGATGCTAGCACTTGGTTTGACTCTTTGCCTGAGGAAGTTAAAGGGAATTACATGGAAGTTTTGAATCTTTTCAAGAAATACTTCTTTGATCCCCAAAACACTCAGAAATTATGGCAAGACATTATTTCTCATAAGCAAAAAGACTTAGATGACTACTACTTGTACAAGCAAGAGTTCCTACGTCTTTGGGCTCTATGGATACGAAATGTTGCTAACCCTGGTGATGGTGCAGAATTTCTAAAGAAGGAGAGGTTCATAGCCGGACTCTTCCTGACCTTAAGGTAAAAGTTGAGGCGGGTGCACCTGCTACCTTTGATGCAGCGGAAACTAGGGATGCTGAGAAGTATAGGAAACTCAAGTGCTTAAGGGGATAGGTTCCAATAGAAGTTCTTAGACCCAAAGGTAAGTCACAAGCATCAACATCTAGGGAGCTTCCTGAGGTAACAGCTGAAGTGATTGAGAAGTTAAATGAATCTTTAAGCAGCCTGTCAATTCACCTTGCACAAGCTGTAGGTCCAAAGGGACAAGCAAATAAGTCAGAAGAGAGAGAGCCACGAACTAGGAGAGTCTTGCTATGTTGGAATTGCGGAGAGTCTGGACATGGGATGTATAATTGTCCTTGGCCCCGTGGAGAGCCAGGGAGACCTAACATGAATTACCCAGTGATGAATGCAGGAGAAGGAGCTGGTCAACAACCAAGGCTTCTACAAAGGCCAAATGGACCAAGACCACCTCCACAAGGGGTAGAAGGAGTTCCACCTTTGCCAGATCCAAATGTGCATGTGGTAGAGGTGACAAACTCAAATGAGGTTGACATGGAAGCAAATGGCATTAAGCGTGGCCGAGGAAAAGGTAAAGAGAAAGAGGGTGTCCCATCACAGAGTGACCATGGACAAGGCAAGAAGGCAAAGGAGACCAAGAAAGCTAAGAGGACTCGACGTCGTATCAATCTCCAAGACTTCCCTCTTGGACATGGTATGGCTCCATACAACCTGTTGGAAGACATGCGAGGTAAGGGTCCTAATATCTCATGGCCTCAGTTTCTTGCATTATGCCCACAAGTTAGGAGGGATTTAACAAAGGCAGTTAGCAGTAGGAGAAAGGTAAAAGAGAGTTTTCCTATTGTAAAAATTGCACCTGCTGAAATGAACGAGGATATTACACCTGTGCTAGATTGTTACATAAAAGGAAGATTGGTTAGGAAAGGTCTAGTGGATGGGGGTGCACAAATTTGCATCATGACAGAAGGGCTCATGCAAAGACTAGGCATGCACATCCATGAGACACCTGAAATCAAAGTGAAAATGGCAAACAATAGCAAGTCTAGGTGCGTAGGCATTTGTTAAAATGTTTTTGTGGAGGCCTTTGGCATTAAGAAGGCAGTGGATTTTTATGTTATGTCGACCAAGGGAAGTGGTTATCCATTTATCCTAGGAAGACCATGGCTAATGAAAATGCGAGCTTTGCAGGATTGGGAGAGTGGGAAATTAATTTGCAGGAATGACAATCATAAGAAGGTTGTCTTTGACATGAAGGAGCAACGCCAAGAGGAGCTCCATGAAGAATCATCTCAAAGTGAGACGGAAGAAGGTTGGACCGATAACACTTCAGAAGAAGAAAGTAGCAGCAGCATTACTAAAGAGGAGTCTTCCATCAAAGTCATGGGGGTAAGGTTTAAGCCAAGCAACCAAGAGACCTCTTGTCGAGGTTTGGAAGAGGTAGGTTCCCAAGAGAACCAAAAGGTGGAAGATAAGGGAATGTTAGAAGGTATGTTGTCTACAACACTTACAAGGATGAAAGAGAGGAGTTCAAATGTGTGCTAAGGAAGTTTCCTAGGCTTTTTGCTAAAGACTACACCGACGTGCATGGGGTAGATGTTGTTCAACACAAGATTGAGTTAAAGCCTGAGGCCACACCTAAAGCTCAGAAGCTACGAAGGCTAGGAGTCATCAAGGAGCAGGCTTTACTCAAGGAGGTAAGAAAGCTTCTAGGAGCAGGTTTCATTTATCCAGTGGAGAATTCAGAGTGGGTCTCTCCCGTTGTTGTCACTCCTAAGAAAAACGGAAAGTGGAGGGTGTGTGTGGATTACCGTCCACTCAATGAGGCAACAAAAAGAGATCACTTTCCCCTCCCATTTCAGGATGAGATACTAAATGAGGTAGCTGGTCATGAGAAGTACACTGTGTGTGATGGCTACTCAGGCTACTTTCAAATAGGTATCGCATTGGAAGATCAATTGAAAACAACCTTTATCACTCCTTGGGGTTGTTATGCTTTTAGAGTCATGCCATTTGGTCTGACAAATGCTCCTGCAACATTCCAACGTTTCATGAACATGGTGTTTCAAGCATTCTTTGGAAAGTCAATTAGGGTGTTCATTGATGATTTTTGCATTTATAGCTCAAAATCATTGCATCTACAAAGGGTAGAAGAAGGTTTAAAGAAGCTCTGCGACATGGGAGGTCAACTCAACCCCGACAAGTGCCACATAGGTGAGGATGAAGTGATCTTGCTCGGTCACAAGGTTTCCTATAAAGGCATTGAGGTGGATCCTTCAAAGGCAAAGGCTCTTATTGAGCTCCCATCACCGAAGAGTCTTAAGGAGGTCATCTCTTTCATTCAGAAGGTGAAGTATATGTCACGCTTCATTCACTTAGCCTCGGAGTTGCTTCATCCTTTGCAAAAGTTAACACAACAAGTAGAATTTGCATGGTCTGATGAGATTGAAGAGTATTTTTGTAACATTAAAGTCATTTTGTCAGAGCTACCAACACTCATGCCTCCTTGTTGGGAGTACACATTCTTTGTTAGCTCTAGTGTTGGAAGGGAAACAATTGGTGCTGTGTTGCTACAACAAGATCCCCACAGTACAAGGATGCGACCCATCTACTTTGCTAGTAGGGTCATGAATGATTTGGAGAGAGACTACACAGAAGCAGAACTCATGATGCTTTCTCTCATGTTTGCGGTGAGAAAGTTTAGATCCTACCTACTACCAAAACCTTTTGTAATTCTCACCGCAGAGAATTTGTTCCCTTGGGTGTCATCTCAAATGAATCTTAGTACTAGGATCTCAAAGTGGATTATGGAGTTGCAAGAGTTTCAATACTCTTTCAAGGTAGAAGACAGTGTGCGTGCACAATTGGCAGGGATTCTCACTTATAGGGTACATGAGAAGGAAATTAAGGTGCCTCAAGTAAAGACCCTACCATTGCCACCACCAAAAAGTATTCCCAATGCTTTTACCTTGTTCTTTGATGGAGCTTTTCGACGAGCCACAGGGAAAGCAGGGGGAGGGCTAGTGTTGCTCAACCCAAGTGGAGAGGTGGTCATGAAAGAGAAGGTCAATCTACCAGGTTCAACTAGCAACAATGAAGCAGAATACGACACACTACTTCATGGTTTGAAGATGTACATTGGCCAAGGGATAAAACGTCTCATGGTAAAGGGAGATGCACTTCTCATTGTTAAACAGATTTTAGGCATTTGGGCATGCAAGAATGAAATCTTAAGGACAAAAGTTCATGCCATTTGTAAGATGTTTAATCAGTTTGAAGAAGTGCAACTATATCATATTCCGAGGAAACAAAATGAAGATGCCGATTTACTTGCACAACAAGCAGTTACATGTGTTGAGAGAGAAGTGCAGGTCATCATGGTGGCAGCAGCTGTCAAGCAACCGAGATACCAGGGATTGGAGTCATTGGCTCCCATTATCGGCTACATTTTGGAGGGTGAGTTTCCACAAGACTTCATGAAGGCTCA
The DNA here is from genome assembly GCF_014529385.1 of Adiantum capillus-veneris. Taxonomy (NCBI): domain Eukaryota; kingdom Viridiplantae; phylum Streptophyta; class Polypodiopsida; order Polypodiales; family Pteridaceae; genus Adiantum; species Adiantum capillus-veneris. The sequence continues at coordinate 117,604,617 of NC_140953.1, forward strand.
GAAGAGGAGACTCATTAAGAAGGCAAGTTTCTATCTCTTCCTAGAAGGCTCCCTCTATCAAAGAGGGACGGATCAAGTGTGCAGAAGAGTACCAACTATTGAGGAAATTCCAGCCATTCTAAAAGGTTTGCATGAAGAAGCATGTGGTGGTCCATGTAAAGGTTTGCTCCATTGTTGCAGTACTTTCAAAGGATTGCTCTACAAGAAATACAATACAAATCATAACTACACGCTATACTTTTAATTAATACATAGCACTTATTGCACTAATTAGCAAGATACTAACAAAGCATGATAAGTGTTTACATACCTCAAGAATCATCAAGTAGAAGAGGAACCTATAGAGATAGAGTTCGTGAGAGAGAGAGAAAGAGTGCTGAGAGAGAGAGAGAGAGAGAGAGATGAGCGTGAGCTCAGACACAAGAGGAGCCATGCTTAGAGAGAGAAAGAGAGAGAGAGGGGGGGGGGCTCTGTGAGAGAGAGACAGAGAGGAGCTAGATAGAGCTCCAAGAGAGGTCTCAGAGACAAAGAAAACTCAAAGCAGAAGAAAGCTCAGACAGGTTGTAGCAGGAAATAAGAGGTGGACAATAATCCAGCATTCAGTAGTAAATTACATTTAGTCTCATTAATTGTGGTACGTTAGGAGACTTAATTGACGTACCTTAGGAGAGTGATATTCTTTTTGAGATTTGAAGCACTTTTAAAACACCCACTTTTAAGCGCAAAAAGAAATGTCCTTGACATTACTTTCCAGGCCACCTATACATGCTTTCACCCTGCAATGTTCCTTGTGTCACATCCACGGCTCTTGCTATGTGCATTATTGCAATCCTGAGAATGACTGCAATTGTAACTACAACCTCTCTACATTTGATCGTTCCTTTGTCTACTTCCACTTGCATGCATGCATCACCATGCCCACTAGTATCAAGAGACTAATGTCGAATCTCTTCCATGAGCAAAGCACTCAACATCAACGAAAGAAAGCCTTCCCTTACGGGGAACGAAGTTACTAATGGTAGTGTTAAATGTATCCCATGATGCGAGCAAAGAGCATAGTAAGAAAATGGCTTTCATTTCATCAATCAAAATTAAGTGCCTTTGATGTCAATTGAGTAAACACACTATTAAACTCTTTCAAGTGTGAATTGACACTGCTATATTCTTTCTTCTTAAGATGCATAAGAATCTTCATCAAAAACACGTTGTTCAATGCACTCTTACAATCCCATGATGAGCATAAAGATTCCCACAGTTCTTTAGCATTGGTCTTGTCCATAATCGTGAAGAATATAGACACACCAAATGCAACATAATAGTTGCCATGGCATCGGCATCAAGTTTCTCCCACTAATCATCAATGTACAAATCCTCTCTGTGCTCTTTCAATGGTGTTGCAAGTCCTTTGTTGATTAGGATGTCAAGCATTCTCTACTTCCATATGGTGAAATTTGTGCGATCAAATTTCTTAAGGTGGTAATCTTCTTTCTCAAAAGATCAATCCATCTAACTACAAGCAAGTAATGCTAAAAACTTATGGTAAATTTTGTGCAAAATTTTTAGCAAAGTGTCCTCTGCTTAGAAATCAAAATCTCAAGAAGAAACTCAGAGAAATTATTGCAATGTTAATGTAAAAGAGTGTTGTAGGCAAACTGGAGGAGTCATGAGAAAAATCTAGCAGAGTCTCCTCTGTATAGAAATCAAAATATCAAGAAAAACTAAGCCAAAAAAATGCATAAACCAACAATGAGTTCTGAATGGGTGTAAATTGGCATATAGTGCTCAAAGAAATTGTCGAGAGACTGCCAACTTGGCGTCAAAGCACCTATGTCCATCTATACATGTCCTATGGTGAGACCACGAATGGGGATCTCTAGCAACCTGATCCACCTCACACTAGGTAACCCGACCCCCAGTGCTCAACTTCAAAAAACGTCATGCAACAACCCTCATAAATCCAAATATGACTCACCATAGTCTAAAAAAAGGCTCTTTCAAATTGAGTCTTAGATACGGTCAAGACTACCAAAACATGCCAAAAGCAGCTGCATAATGAGATACAATTGCAATATCCACAACATAGCATACATTCAAAATGTAATATTTTCATTGTGGAAAACCACAAGAAATGTGCTCAAATAGTTACCAATGAGATATAAGCAAAAAATTAAACTCAAAGCTAGCTCCCACTAGAACTATAATTTTTGTCACTGCCAAAGATGCTTGCAAGATCTACTTTGTCAAAAGAACCTGTGCTTATAAAGCTGTATCTGAGAAGACATCAATGGCTTTGCATAAGTAATACTGATAGCCGTTTTTCGGCTCTTTGTAATTGCCACAGTGAGTTACCTCACCCTACCAAAATCACCCAAACACTGTGGCTATCTCTACCATTTCACTGTCCATAGGCGTGCGTGAGTCACGGGACTTTTCCCATATCTTCTTAAAAAAACCCTCAATTAGCTAGTCATTGGGCTAGTTGAGCCAAAAAATATATATATATATATATATATATATATATATATATATATATATATAAGTATATTATGGCCCATGCGTATGTAAATATTTCTTTGTATATAGGGCCTAAATAAAAGATTTTTTCATAATTATTTTGGTATTTATTTAAATATTTCTACCTAGGTGTGTGTTATTTATGCTCTGTACATTGCCTCACCATTACCACACTTTTTCTTACCATTTTTCATATTCTTTATTCCATATAGAAATATTTTCATGTAAGCTTCTCTTATATTTGGTGTAACTCCACCCCAACGAAAATCCAAAAAAACTAGTTTTATTTATGTGTATATTTTTTCACTATTGTGATTTTTCCCTTCCTACATCTATTTTGTTTTTTTCTAAAAAATTAGAACACCAAAAATATTTATTTTTTTATGGTAGCCTCATAATGAGAGAGATTTCTTTTGACCCCTTTATATTTTTTCCACTTATATTATTTATATTTGACATGTACATATTTTTTAGACCCCCAATATTGGGGTTTTCTTAGTTGTTCTATTCAATTATATCATAATCTCAACAATATCTTCAATTATAGACCTACCAAATAAGTTCAAGGGTAGATGGCATGCATACATGCACTATGGAGGGCTCACTCTTGGAGGTATTCAAAAGAATCATCCAAAGAAGGACCCCACAAGGACCTTGTGCAGTGGAAAGAAACGGTCAGTTTTGCTGAATTTTTAAAATTCACTTGCTCTCCGAATTTGAAAAGGTGATACAAACAAAAGTTGTAGATCGTGAGCTGAACTTTTGCCTCAAATTTGTTCATATTTTTTTGAGCTACGAGCTGTGAGATATGATTTTATTAGTGGACCCCAGTTTTCCCATGCTATGCAGCCACACTCTCTCTTCCACTTTATCATTTTCCTCTTTCACACACACTTCTCCACTCATCATCCCCACCTCTCTCATCCCTCCTCTCTGCACCCTACTCACCTTCTCCTCAACCTTGAAAAATAAGAGAAACCATGGTGAACTCGTACCTCCCACACACAATTCCATTCCAAAATTGACCACCTAGTCTCATTTTTCCTCCTCCAATTTACCCATATCTATCAAAAAAACCACAAAATTCAGCCTCTTCTCTTAAAAGACAGCATCATGGTGGTTGATTACTCAGCTTCAATTACCTTGTCTCTCAAGGAAGGTCAAGAGTGGAGAAAAAATGTACCGTCAAAGCTAGTGGACCGTCAACAAGCGTCAAAATTGGCCCTACTCAAGACACTTGGAGCATCAACCTTGTAAGAAATCCACCTTTTCTTACCTCTTAAGAGTTTTTCTTCCTTATTTGTATCCTACATGGATACTCCCATTGTAAATATCCAATTCCATTTGTAAATTAATACTAACTCTACTAACACTAACCCACTATGAAAAGTCCTACACTACAAGAGGTTGTGTGCTCTTGTGACGCTGTTAGCGACGAAAATACACTGGGTTTTTATAACCCCCGACGTCGCTAAAACCGTCGCTACGAGCGTCGCTACGAGAGCGTCGCTATATGCCTCGCTATATGCGTCACCTTATAGCGACGCATATAGCGACGTTTACACAGAAGACTATAGCGACGCTACAGAGCCATAAATAGCGACGCTTATAGCGACGCCCGAGAGAATTTTTTTTTGGTGGCAGGGCATTGAATGCCTTGCCACCCATCAACCATATTGTACTTGATTCGCTTTTTAAAAAAAGTGCAAAGATAGATAATAGACCCAAAATAGTCACCCACAAGATGCATTGTTTGCAAAAGTGACAATTGTACACATCATAAGCAAAATGAATTGATTGGCAAATGTAATAATGACAATTGTACAACATCATAGGCATAAAGAATTGATTGGCAAAAGGAACTGCGGCGACAAATGTAATAATATACATGGTTCAAAAAGATGTATAAAATCCGTCTCATGATACATAAGCTATGAGAAACCCTAAACTAATGCTATCTAGCTACGGCTAAACTGACGTCGTCTAGTCAGACGTCTCATCGCGTCCAAGCGGCGTATCTGTCGGATTCTGCAAAAAAAGACAATAAGACAGCTTTCAGTAAGTATAAACATATAACGACATTTATAAAACAATACAAAAAATAAAAAAGAGTAAACCCTAATACTAACCATGCCGCCGCGAGAACTGAGAATGTCCATCAGGGCGTTTAAGCCCTTCCTGCCTGCGTACTCGCGCTCGTACGGTGTGGGATCACGTCCTGTCATCGACCACTGTCAAAACATACAAAGATTTCATTATGTTAGAACTAAAAAACTCATAAACCCTAAACTATCGAACATGCATAAAGAGCAATGTGAAAACACTTACAAAATCGGCCTCAAATGATGCCCATCCACCGCTCCCCAAGTGGTGCGAGCTCCCTGCCTCTACTCGCGCTCTGGCTGCATCCTTTTGTTGCTTCCACTTGTCGGGATTCTCGCGCGCTGCTTTCTTCGCATTCTTCCAATCTTCTTTGGCCAGCCAATCTGGCCTGTTCCACCCATTCTTGATTGCTTTTTGCACTTCGGAACGCTTGTGTTTGCAGTATTCGCGCATTCGAATCTTCATCGGGTCTTCATTGAAGCGCTGATCCCGTGTTGGAATGGGAAACTCATCATGAAGTATGCTGATGACTCTGTTTTTTAAATCACTTGGTACTTCACTCCATTTGTTTAGTATGTAGTGTCTAAACAACTGAGAGCAAAGACCACGCATGCGCGAGATCACCTTCTTGCCGTCATCATCCATGATGATGCCGCCGCTGATGTCGACGGAGTAAGGTAAGCCCTCTGGCCGGTGATGCGTGAACCTGGGTGTCCCGGCAGGGGTCTCTAGCGGCGTGTTGATGGGGGTATGAACGTCAGGTGTCTCCACCGGCGTCTGGGCCCCGAAGCGAGGAGTGTCGAGTGGGGTGGCTCCTGGCGGAGTAGGTAGAGGTGTGTAGCTTCTAGGAACAGTCAGCCGTGCAAAACCTGGCGTAGATGGCGATGTTGTGGCTGGTGTGGGGGCGGGCAAAGAAGGGGAGGGTAAAGAGCCTCGTCGAACACGAGGCGGTATGGAGGCATCGGTGGCGGAATCCCCACAACAACTGCCACCGCCACCACTAGAGCGCCGGTGTCTAGACGAGTGTGAAGCTCGTCTCGTCGATGCCGAAGCTTCGGAGCGTGCCGAATGCTCCGAAAGAGAGGGAGATGCGGATGGAGTAGGAACGCGCGATGATGCGCCAGAGCGATGACGCTCCACGTACCACTGTCTCTGCTGCGGTGACAAAGAAGAAAGAAACTCCTCATCATCCATACCTGCATTAAACACACGGATATTTAAACTTAATATTGAATGAATAGAGTAGACAATGACGCAAAGACCATTAAATACAATGACGTAATGACGCATATAAATACAATGACGCAATGAATCGAGTGATAGAAGAGGCAAGTCGAAAACTCAGAATTTTCAATCAAAAGATGTGAGCGCGAGTAGAAAAGAGCGTTATACACCATGGAAGGTACTTAGAGAGCCAGAGCTTTTACAACACGGAGCAAAATTGTTCAAATACAATATTTGTGGCTTTAAGAGATCTCTCTCTCATCCTCGCATAACTCTGCATAACTTCCTATATCTATATAGAGCTCTCCGTTTAAACACATATCCTCTGTTTCATTTTGTAGCTCCTCTGCATGCACCCCATATAGAGTAGTAGCATCTTGATGCTCGTCTGGCACCACCGTAGCGGCTTCTAATTGAGCATCTTCTCTCATCTCCTCCATTGATGTCGTTGTGATTGGCACATGGTAGCCTTCATACGTCCTTGCACTACGAGGGGCTACCTCTATGACGTACCACCAGTTTGATGTAGACTTTGTAGGATGAAATATTACCTGCCAGAGCCACATAACTTACATGAGAGCTTTCAAGCACATAACTTGTAAAAGGGGGATGTTAACTATTTACATACTTACTTGTTCACAATGCTCGGGTAGTACGAAAGTGTCTCTTAGGTCAGTCCATTTCTTAGTAGAATCCACCTCAAGAAAACCAGACTCTCCTCTACGCATAGTAGCATTGCGACCCTCCATGATTATCTTGAACCATTGCACGTCGAACAAGTCGACAAAAAATCCTCTGTAATCGATCCTCAAAATCTCTTGCAGCGTGCCGAAGTAAGTGAGTTCCGCCACCACAGGAACGTCGTCGACTAGACTGTTCAAATTTTGCCATGATTCCACAATCTTGAGTAAAACTCTTTTTGTCGATTCGTTCCACCCTAAAATGTCGATCTTTACACCATGCTGCTGTGTATGACTTATACTACAACGAACAAAGATTATGAGTGGCTGTTCAAACGTTTATAAATAAAGTCACTTGTTAGTCGTACATTGCAAACTTACCTTGGTCGCGCAACCCCGAGAGTACTCCCACTCTTCTTCACTCACTTCGTCACCGCATTGTTGTGCGCTTTTCAATTGGTTGTGCAACCATCTTAAGCTCATGAAGGTTGGTAGGCTCTCCAGAACCGCTGGATAGTGCATCGGTGGTCGTCTTCCCCGTCTCCACTCGATTCGTGCCCTTTGTCGCTCTTGCTTTGCATCCTCATATTGTGAAATCCACTTTTGCATCACTGGATTGTGAAGCATGCAAAATCGGTTGATTTTAGCCTCTAGATCTTCCGTCATCTTCTTCTCAACACCGAGATTGCACATGACAATCCCAGATATGCGCTCATCATCTATGGTTCGCCATAGCGTGTCCCGGGATTTATCAAATCCGTCTAGCCACTCTCCAATGTACACTAGGGACTCTGATACCAACCAACCTTCTGCCATGCTACCCTCCGGACGTGCCTTTTGACGCACATATCCCTTAAGCGTTTTCATGAAACGCTCTAAGAAGAACATCCATCTGGAATGAACTGTGCCAGCTATTTCCACCTCATCAACTATGTGAACAAGAAGATGCACCTGAATGGTTAGCATTGTAGTAGGAAAATGTTTCTCAAACATGCACACAAGCTCCGCAGCATTTAGTTTGGCGAATGGTATGGAGTCTACGTTGATCTCCTTTTGTGAGATCCATTGCACCAGCTTTGCAAGTTTGTAGATTGTGTTACGGATGTCGAGAGACAAACATCCCTCAATGGCAACTGGTAAAATAAACTGTAAAGTATGTGCAGCAATGATATTAAAGTCCACATTTTATGCAATGATATTAAAGTCCACTATGAACGTACCTCACACATTTTATGCCAATCGTGTGACTTCAAACCGGTAAGCTTTCCTTCTTTAGTAAAACACGTTCGGAGCGAGTGCATTACGCCAGTGGGGGTCCGCAAAGATCGAATGGTCTCTTTTACTTTGCGTTCTTGGGCTCCTGTGAAAATCCATGGTGCTTTAGGGAGTTTTATCGATCCATCAGACGCTGTTTGCGGCCAATATTGCTCCATACGATCCACATTTCTAAGGTCAACTCTGGCTCCCAAAGTATCTTTCTTGCCGGTCAAATGGTCCCATAGTAGATTACCCACATTCTTGAATATGTGCATTGGATCGAGCAAGTGATTGATCATGAGTCGGGGCCAGTATGGTAACTTGTACCATAGAGATAGTCTCTTCATCCCTGGAGGCAATCCGTCATCGCACATCTCCTTCTGCTCTAACCATGCTTGTGCAGACATCCTTGGTGGCTCTCTTCCCAAAAAGCCGTCGCGTAACACATGATTCTCTGGAAGATACGCTTGATGACCTTCGTAGATTTGCTTCTTCAGTGAGGGTGCCCTACGTGCATTCAGTCTAGGTCCACATGTGACACATGCTCTGTATCCGCTTGTTTGAAGCCCTGCATGTATACACATGATAATAGATCAACTATGGGAAAAAAACAAGATTTACAGTGTCTGAGTGAGGAGTGTCAATAGATCACCTGAGCATTCTGTTAGCCCGGGATAGTCATGCATAATCCACATTAGAATGCCTCTGATCAAAGCATTCCGTCGTCCTGTGTGTCGGCTCATATCCACCACCTCTATGCCAATCCACAATTGTTGTAGCTCTTCCAATAGTGGACGAAGATACACATCCATATTCCCCACTTTATATCGCCCTGGCACAATCAAGCTTAGCCATAGGTGCCCCTTCTTCGTAGTCAACCACGGGGGAATGTTGTAGTTGACGATGACAACGGGCCATACACTGTAAGATGTTGATCTTTGACCAAATGGATTTACGCCATCCATAGCCAGGCCTAAGCGCAAATTTCGAGCTTCCCTGGCAAAATCCGACCATGTTCCATCTATATGTTTCCACGCTACGCAATCTGCAGGAATTCGTAGCACACCATCCGAAGATTTATTCTCCTCATGCCATGATGCTAGGGCAGCCATGGACTTACATTTGAAGAAATGCTTGATGCGAGGAAGCAGAGGGAAATGTCGCAAAACCTTTTGTGGAATTTTTGTCCCGTGGAGATCTACTCGATATCTTTCGGAATCACATTTCGGACACTTCTCCATGTCTATGTATTCCCCTCTGAAAAGAATGCAGTCATTAGGACAAGCGTGGATAGAATTGTAATCCATCCCCAAGTTTCGCAAAATCTTTCTTACTTCATCTCGGGAATCTGGCATCACATTGTCAGCTGGTAGTATGTGCTCTTTCAGCAATCTACACAACATAAAAATATGATACAGTCGTGTAAAAATCTATCAGATCATTATACATTTAGAGTTCTATTAAAGTAAACTAATTGTAATAGATCACCTGAAAAGCGTTGTGACGCTAGTGTCACTCCATCCAAACTTTGCCTGCATGTTGAGAAGAACCAGGAGTGCTTTCAATCTAGACATACGTGCTCCATTATACAATGGCGTATCGGCTTCACTTTTCATATCATCATAGATAAGCCTTTCTGAATCCATGATCATCTCGATCATTTCATCAATCTCGGGCTCAAACATTGCCTCGTTGGGAATGTGCTCTGCATGATCATCCCCCGAGCTGTCAGAGGCTACATCTTGTGGCCTCACATATGCTGCTTGACCAAAGCGCCTGCGAACACGTCTATTGGGTTGCAAGATTGCTGCTTGTTGGCCAGCGTCAGAGTCCGACGAGTTATAATTGGCAACAACTCGATCTATAATAGATGGATCGAACTCGCCAAATTCGCGAACGTGCTGCAAAGAAACACGTCTTGTCCGTCGCACAGCATGCTTGCATTGATTACAAGGACATAAGACCCTCGTTGAGAGATAGGTGTTTCGGTTGGACGGTCCCACATCCTCGTCGCTACTCATAATGAGGATAAAAAACTTATAACCTGGACAACAAATTTAATATTCTATTGGCATTCTTCGTCTTATCTCTCTCTCTCTCTCTCTCTCTCTCTCTCTCTCTCTCTCTCTCTCTCTCTCTCTCTCTCTCTCTCTCTCTCTCTCTCTCTCTCTCTCTCTCTCTCTCTCTCTCTCTCTCTTTACCTCACATTCTCTAGTCATGTCGAATCCCCGCACACCTCGGTCTAGAGGTGCACGGAGATCAGAACCACCGGGTTATAATCTCGTCTTTATTGGTCAATACCTATATTTGTGGGTACAAGAAATCTACACACCCACGTCTACATGATACTGCATGTAGTGGACAAAACCCCTTTGCCTCTTCTCTAGCTGTAGCACTTCACTTCATCTTAACATCTTTTCACAGTAGATCTTTTCACTGTTCGTCTAACTCTAAACCCTAAACCGTAAGTAATTCTTGCGTGGACTCGATCTAACGTAAATAAGCGTAAATCTAAATAAACGTAAATCTAACTAAAAATAAAGCTAAATCTAATTTAACGTAAGTCTAATGACTAGAGGTTGTCTAGATGGTCATTGTGTCGGGGATGTAGTGACTCTTGCCGCCCTGAAGATCCACCTTCTTCCCTATCTTCTGAAGACATTTCACCAGTACTTTTGGATCGACGGAGCCCACCATGAGTGAAGGCAGCAATACCCTATATTCCATTGAGGGATTTCTTCACCCGCTTCATGCAGGCATCGTAGTCTATGGAGACCTAAATCTAATCTAATATAACGTAAATCTAAATCTAGCTTAAATAAACGTAAATCTAGTTAAAAATAAACCTAAATCTAATTTAATGTAAGTCTACATATAACCTAATCTTTAACGTCTTTTAAGATAGTTTCCTACGACGTTATAACTCTCTTCTTCTTGTGTGTGTGCGCGTGTGTGGATGTGTGTGCCAATAAAAAGAGATAAATGGTATAACCTTTCTATCACCCATGCCAAGTATGATAGATTGATTATGCCATTTCCCTCTTGAATAATAGGTCTTGAGTTCAACTCCTCGTCGGCTAGATCTTTAGGTCTTTTAATTTTAATTAGTTTCCTACGACGTTAAATTAGTTTCTCTCTCGTTCTCTCTCAATGTGTGTGCATTTTTTTGGATCGTATGCATGTTTTCTCTCTCTTTTCCTCTCTCAATGTGTGCGTTTTTTGTTTATGCATGTTCTCTCTCTCTTTTCCTCTCTCAATGCGTGCATTTTTTGTTTATGCATGCTCTCTCTCTCTTTTTCTCTCTCAATGTGTGTGTGCATTCTTTGTTTATGTATGTGTGTGTGCGCGTTTTTGTTTTTGTTTGTACTCTCTCTCTCTCTCTCTCTCTCTCTCTCTCTCTCTCTCTCTCTCTCTCTCTCTCAAAAACACTATGTGTGTGTGTGTATGTGTGTGTGAGAGAGAGAGAGAGAGAGGGAGAGAGAAAGAGGGGAAGGGAACATGAGAATGAGGAGAGGGAAGGAGCATACCTGGCTCTCCTTCCTCTCCTCGTGTGTGTGTGTGTGTGTGTGTGTGTGTGTGTGTGGAGAAGAAAAAGAGAGAGAGAGAGAGAGAGTGAGGGAGAGCGTTACCTGCTCCTTGCTTGAGGGCGCCGAAAAACTCAGATCTGAGATCTGAGTTTTTAGGCGCGCTCGGTTATTTTTTTACCCCAGCCGGCGTCGCTATGAGCGTCGCTATAAGCGTCGCAAATTTCTTTGTAAATTTGCGACGCTTATAGCGACGCTCATAGCGACGCCGGGAAATTTTTTTTGGAGCGTCGCTGTGTGAGCGTCGCTAATATGAAGAGCCTCTTGTAGTGCTATCACCTCCATTTCTCTCCTCTCTCTTTCCCAACCAACTTCTTGATAATTCCAAGCAAAGAAATTAGATAAATTGCTGAAAATCTAACCCAACCATGGTTAGAGGAGTAACCCTAGCCTTCAAAATTGCTATAAAAGGAGGGTGTAGCTAGCACAAAAGGGGGAGCCATAAACAAGAGCACTATGCTATAGCTTGAGAAGCCAAGCTCAACCTCTCTAGAAGGAGCTCTTGAGTGGAAGCTCATTGTCTTATGTATGTGCACGTGTTGTAATAGGGGATTAGCAAGGGAACTCTATGCCATTGTAAGAGAGAGAGTGATCATTTAATTGAGAGTAGGAAATCTATCATTTCTCCTACTAGTGTAAGCCCAACATTTGCTGAATCAAGGAGGGTGGATTTGGACTAAGCTTGGATACTTTGTCTCCCTTCCAACGTGAAGTAATGGACAACAATGATGCGTAAGTGTCTTGGTGTTTTTTTGTTAAAGTTCTTGATAGCTTGTCTCTGGTGTTGTCATCAATCTTGCCATAAATCCCACATACTGTAAGAGGGCGACAGGGTGGAGAGGACTCTCCTGGCCTTAAGACAGTGATTGGGGTGGCTTTTCTTGTGATGTGTTGTGGTGAAATTTATGCAAGCTATGTTGAACAAATACTAATCTCACTTTGATTTGTCATGATAGATTTGTAAGAAGGTATTAATGCAACAAGCACCCCCTCCCCCTTTCTCTCTCTTTCTTAAATATATCGTTGTATTTGCTTGATCATTGCCGATACGTTTCAAAGCAGCCCGAGCACTATCTCTCTCTCTCCCTCTCTCTCTCTATCTCTCTCTCCCTCTCTCTCTCTCTCTCTCTCTCTCTCTCTCTCTCTCTCTCTCTCTCTCTCTCTCTCTCTCTCGTGTTCTAGTGTGTGAGAGTGTTCCATTGGTGTTAGGGTTAGTGTAAATTCCTTGCTTATTTGTGGGTTGCTCTAACGATTCTCCTCTTTTGTGTCCTAGTTCGCTCTTAAACTAGGTGGTGCCCCTTGTGTAGTTGGGATTTGGCTGTGGGTTTGTTGTTTTGGTTTGTGTTGTGTTGTGCCCCAGCCCCATTGAGCAGAACAGGAGCCTTGAAGGGTGTCTAGAGGTTGCTCTTCTTGTTGCCCGCCCCGGACCGCCTCAATACCACAGAGAACATACATCATGACCAAACACATATGGAGATCTAAAATATTGCTCTAGAAAATGTATGAGAATATTGCTAAAGGTTATATGTAACGTGCCTCCCACTGTGACAAACTGTATCTCTATGTCACTCTCTACCATGCCAGAGAGCATGTAAAAACCTGTAGTCGATGTCGTCAAAGTCAATTCACTCCTCTATCGAAGAAACAATTCACCCATGCACATTGATGTCAAGAGGAGAAGTCGATGCCACACACTGGGAAGATGGATTCTAGATGTCGAGAAAATTGGGTATCGATGTGTCCTTGAGGTCTTCAGTGTCAAAGTTGCAATGAAGATATGCCTTTCTCTCTTAACACTCTCTCTCTCCTCTCTTACTCAACTCCAATACACAATCTGTCCTGAGAAAAATAGCCTATGTGTTTTTTATTTTAGACATACCTGCACTCCAAATCAGCTAAGAATCTCTTCTACAAAGTTGTAGAGCTCAAAGAGAGCGTTATTATTAAAAATCTTAATCCGAGCTTTCTAACTTGAGTTATGAGCAAAACAGTGACTTGCTATCAATCTTCCCTAATTGAGCAACCTCTCTCTGTCTCTCTCTCTCTCTCTGAGCTCATACAAAGCTCAATCTCTCATCTCTTATGGATTGTGGTGTTTAGCCCTTGCCACCTTGATACGTGAGCTATATGCTCACAATGCCTCCATAGCTATGGAAGCTCCAATATTTGATTATCCTTTGGTTTTGATACCACTTATAGTGTGTGCGGTCCACACTGAGTGAGAGGGAGAAGAAAAGCAGAAATAGAGTGTTGGTGGAGCTCTCAATGAGGATTGGAATCTCTCACCACTTCTTATTGTCAAAAGAAATGTTCTTTTAGGAGATTTCATGGGATTTCCAACTGCTTTCTAAAATGTTGTTCGCAACTTTGCACACAATACTCTTATGGATTGTGATGTTTAGCCCCTTTCCAGCTTGATACGTGAGCTCTATTCTCACCATGCCTCCATAGCTATGGAAGCTCCAAGATTTGATTATCCTTCGACTTTGATATCACTTATAGTGTGTGTGGTCCATGCCGAGTGAGAGGGAGAAGAAAAGCAAAAATAGTGTGTTGGTGGAGCTCTCAATGAGGATTGGGATCTCTCACCACTCCTTATTGTCAAAAGAAATATTCTTTTAGGAGATTTCATGGGATTTCCTACTACTCTCTCAAATGTTTTTTGCAACTTTGCACACAATACTCTTATGGCTTGTGGTGTTTAGCCCCTTTCCACCTTGATATGTGAGCTCTATGCTCACAATGCCTCCATAACTATGGAAGCTCCAAGATTCAATTATCCTTCAGCTTTGATACCACTTATAGTGTGTGTTGTCCATGCCGAGTGAGAGGGAGAAGAAAAGCAAAAATAGAGTGTTGGTGGAGCTCTCAATGAGGATTGGAATCTCTCACCACTCCTTATTGTCAAAAGAAATATTTTTTTAGGAGCTTTCATGGGATTTCCTAGTGCTCTCTCAAACATTGTTTGCAACTTTGCACACAATACTTGGAAACATATTCTTTTAGGATTTTTCATGGAATTTCCTTCTACTCTCTCAAATGTTTCTTGCAGCTTTGCACACAATACTTATGGCATATTTGGATCAAACGATGTAATGAAATATTTGCCAATTATCACCAGTCAGAAAACATCTGCTTCTATTGTGGTGTTGCAGCTTCTAAGGTTAAAATTCGCCTTCGAAGCTTGACCTTGGTACATCTCTACCGCTAAGAGAGCATGTCAAGGTTGAAGAAAACAGATGCAATGTGGAGCTCACGGAGCACATGGATGCCTTCTTGAAGCCTAATTATGATTGGGAAAGTGATTTGGTGAAAGCATTTGAATCTAAGCTATTAAAGCTTAAGGAGAAAAAGAGCCATGGAGGAGGGGAGAAGCATGAGGCGGCATGGAACATGTAAGGGTGATTCTCTCTCTCTCTCTCTCTCTCTCTCTCTCTCTCTCTCTCTCTCTCTCTCTCTCTCTCTCTCTCTCTCTCTCTCTCTCTCTCTCTCTCTCTCTCTCTCTCTCTCTCTCTCTCTCTCTCTCTCTCTCTGACAAAGGAGGAAGGGATGACGGTGTGTTTGCATTCTTTTCATGATCAATAGCAAAGATGAAGACAAAGTCCAGGCTGAGGGGAATGACCACTTGCAAAGAGGAGGTGATGGGGTTATCTGCACATGGTGTGGGTAGGACCCTAACATGCAAAGAGTGATTTTGTCCGACCTACACCAAATTGGGCAAGGCTGGTCTTGGGAGAATTGCAGCAAGGAGAGGAGCAATACCCATTTTGGTTGATCGTGAGATGAGCGAGACAGGCTTTGCTATCAAGGGCAAAATCGCTGCACAATTTTGTTGTAGTCAATTCACTATTTTTTATAAATAAGATATTTATTTATTTATTATTTGATTTTGATTTTGTTTTGAAGAGGTATGCCCAAGTTTGATGCAAATAGTATTACTATCTTTCTCGCATCTCTAAGGATTGCTCATAATTGGGACAAAGGGACAATGCTCCATTTAAGGCCGCTCATGAGCAAGGCTTGTGTAGCCACTGTCAAGCATTAAAGATTTCAAAACTTTAAAGTTTGTGCTTGGATTTTAGCAGAAAAAGGGCAAGGCCTAACGAGAAGCATGCACCGAAGGTTGATTCTTTGTTGATCGTTGACAAGGTCATATTTAATTTTGCTCGGCCAAGGTTACGGCCAAGGTTATGCCATACTTTCTTGCATGGCATATAGCTATCACGATTGGGCTTGTAAGAGAAACAAAAATATATTTATTTATTGCAATTGGTAGGTGGCAAAAGCATAAGGAACTATGCAATGGGAAACACATTGATGAATATTTTATCATTAAAGTGCTCTTTCTGAGCTATGTTCATTGTACTTATGGGCGGACAATCTATACTCATTTTCAGAATTTTAGAAATCTATAAATAAATACGTGCAAGAGGAAAATACTCGCTCTTGCATGGGGGAAGATTGCACCCAATGTCTGTGGCTTTCTTCTTTCTTCTCAACTCTCCTCTCTCGTCATGCTTGTGTAGCACTCTTCTCTAGGAGATGCACTTGCACATGCTCTTTTGCTCGCTCTCGCTCTCGCTCTCTATCACACTTAGATTGTGCATAGCGTCGATTATGTGCTCGTGAATTTCTCCGGGTATGTAGATCGATTGATTTTGTTGCTTGTAGCATGCTATTTGTGTATTTTTGTAGATTTACTACACCCCCATCTATAGCAGGGTTTTTCAAATTGTTATCATGCATGGCATGTGAATTCTCATGTGGAGTAAGGCTTCTACACTTGTGAGGTATTTTGCTACCGCAAACCACACGAAGGGGTGAAAATACAAATTTTGATGCCAAGAGTGGTGATTTAATCATGTTGGGAAGTGAGTTGAATTAAAATATTACAATTTTGTAGTTATTTGATCTTGTAAAATTTTCTACAATTCCAACATGACAAGCAAATTTTGCTTCATTCAAGTAGAGTTTGGCAATTAGATGAAGTCTGATAGCTACGTTTCCTGAGCTATCTTTTGTCACAATATGACAAGGTCAATTATCTGCGAACGAACTTATGCGAATCAAGGCTTCAATTTGGGCATATTGCATAACTTGCGGGGGAGACTTTTCAACATGTCTGAATGCTTTTTCACTAGAGGTCGGCATGAATCAAGCCAAGAGAGCATGCAGGGTACATGTGATAGCTCTAAATTTGTTAGCATACATGGCTATGAGAGCCATATTCAAGCAAAGGCAACTCGTCTCATAGGGGCAATAAGGTTGGATGATTTCCAAGTTCTTCTTGTTTATTTTTGGTCTTTAACCTTTCATTTGAAAAAGATTTTCCTAATGTGCAAAGAAAAGTGCTTTGCCAAACTTAACAAGAAGCAAGGCTTTTACTCCATGCCACTATGTTACCCATTGACTTGGGATCAAGGGTAATGGCATGCAGGTTTAGCATATTGGCAATAAGAGGATATAAGCTCACAATTTATGTTTGGCAAAATCGAACTATGATGTATCCATGCCACTACAAAGCGTGCCAAGCATGTATGGTATCGGCTCAAACTGTTGCGACCGTCATTGATGCCAAAGGGCTAAGCACTCTATTTTTATGATATGCATGCATTGCATGCCAATACAGTGGGATTCATTCCGTTGAATCATTTTTTACGATTCCCCTATAGCACCAAGTCCTCTTTCAAGGACATCCTTATTCATCTCATAGTCACAATCGATTCCATTGGCTATGATGTCCACATGCATGGGACTCGCAGGAGTTTTAAGATGAGGTATGACCTTATTTTTCTTCGATGATGTTTCTTGAAACCTCTCCTTTTGATGTTGTTGTTGTAGGGGTTATCCTTAGTTGTAACCTTTTTCTCAATAACAATTGAGAATGGTATATTTTCTTGAGATCGTTGTATATGACTACATCGGCGGGCACGTTTTATCATTGGCTCTATCCACATGATGCTTATTATGGATAGCAAGTAGGCATGGCCTCGCTATCAAGCAACTCGTTCATGGGATGACATGAATCTACTAAGAGAGTCTCAAGGTAGGTAATGTCTTGTTTTCAAACACCAAAGAGAAACTAGTATGACTACATTCTTTTGTGTGTTGGGAATCTTTCTCTTATTTCATAGGGAGATATGATTCTTTTGAGATTTAGTTGTGAATAAGATTCCAACTTGAGAAGATCTGCTACTTACTTGTAGCACTGATTGCATTTTCTAGGAGTTGTATTTTCAGGGGTATGTCCCAGCTAATACAAAGTCACTCCATTAGTGTTGAGGGTCACGTAACGGCCTCTTTACGATTGTCTTTTCAAGGAAAATTCTACCAAGGGATAATGGATAAATCAACTTTACAAGTTGATTACAATCATTATTAGACATGGTAGACTATCTTGGTCATCGTTAACTACTAGTTTAAGCAGTTTCCCTGTAGAATCTAACCAAGGAGTTTAAAATTGTAGAGTTTAACAAAGGGGTTTATAATTGCATAATTTAGCCAAGGGGTATGGATTGCCAAGGAAACACCCAAGGTTACCAGTTCATTATTACTTGATTTATACTAATCTATAATTTAGTGTTTAACATGTCAAAGACAAATCAAGCCTTTTGCGGCTAGAGTTTTATTTAAATGTACCTTTCAGGTTTGGATAGTGCACTTGACTCCGGGTAAGTGGACAATATTTTCAAACTCTAGGTACACATATGATTTGGTTTCATTTCATTTCTAAATATGCTTTGATTGAGATTTCCAAGTAGGATGTCTATGCTAAAATGATTCTATCCATTTTGCCCTTCACACACATGACAAGGTAATGTAGGAGCAAAGAATTTTGGGATAGTAGATACATTTCAACACCCTCTAATTATGGACCTACTTGATATGTTTTGTTGGGCATGTAATTTAAATAACCTATGAACTTTGAGAATAGCGGAATTAAGAGAATTAGAGTGAGCATTTTCATGAGACTACTTTGAGAACATAGAGGGTGAACTTATTTACCGGTAGCAACATAACCAATATACTTGATTGACTAGGCATGAAAAATACTTTTGCAAGAGAGAGAGTTATAGAACTTAACAACAGTTGAGGACCGGATTTATGTGCAGACGGTCCCCCCTCCAAAAGGCTTTTGTATTATAGATTCTCCCATCAAGAGAGACTTGGTACAATACAATTTTTGTGTTCCTTGTGACCTAGGTGATGAAATGAAGATGGAAATCTTCATGCATCACGAGCATAACATAAAATTTTCGAAAGAATTAACCATCCCTAGCCTCAGTACCAAGGCCTCAAACACCTTCAAAGGTGGAGAGAGCTGGTGGGAAATGAGGGTAGGGAAGAGGAAGAAGAAACATTCATATGAGAAAGAAATAGTTCCTCACTTATCATCACTCTTCTTGCTTAGCATAGCATAATAGCATAGTAATGAAGATGGAGAAGATGGAAAGCTTAAGCATTGAAGATTGGCTCTTGGTTGGATTTTCATTCCATAACCAAAAGAGCTGGTGTAGGCTCTCAACTTCTCAAAAAGCTTGGAGAAGGAGATGGAGCTCTTGCACTTTGCACCGCACACAATGAGAGAGAGAGAGAGAGAGAGTGTGTGTGTGTGTGTGTGTGGGGGGGGGGGGGGGGGGGGGGGGGGGAGAGTGTACCCCCCAAGCTAGCCCCTAGATTCCTTGGTCAACCCCCCCTTGTAGCTCATGTCGAAAGTTGATCGGACCCCTTCAAGCCTAGCCAATCGCATGCAGAGTGCATATCAAGTAGCCATCCTAGCCTTGGGACAAGTGTCCCCCTTTCCACTTTGAGAGAGAGGACTTGATTATGCATAAACAATTAATTTAATTAGCTAAATTATCATTAGACCCCTTGAGAGGACAACCAATAGGCTTTAGCACCTTATGAGGGAAACATGGAGAGGAATTTGAAGTCGCCTCTTGGGACTAGGCTTGCCTTGTGTGAGGGTGTGTGTGTTCTCTCTCTTGAACCTACTTGTAGGGCTCTCCCCCTCTCATGTAGGGATCCTTGTTGACTTTTGGAACACCTTAAGCCCCTCAAGCTTGGGGATGGTTCCCACCTCAAGCTCAACCCTAGCACATCAAGCACGAAAAACACCTTAGTCAGCAAGCATGAAAAGCACCTCAAGCACCTTAGTCAACAAGCATGAAAAGAACCTCAATCACCTTAGTCAGCAAGCACGATAGGCACCTCAAGCACATTAGTCAGAAAGCACGACAAGCACCTCAAGCTTGGGCCGAGTTCCCACCTCAAGCACAACCCTAGCCTGCCTAAGGTCAAAGGACTTTTCACACTCACCTTTGGAGGTATTAATGAAGCTAACCTAAGGTCTTTAAGCTCCATTAGCTAGCCTTTCTCTTTGATAGATCGTCTCTCATTTGGACCCCTTTAACCTTGGCCCCGTGTTGAGATAGATCCATAAGCACATGTCTTTATTCTAACCCTTGTTCTTGTTTATTCTCCCACATTAATTGATTAGTTTAATATGAGAAAATCATTTGGGTTGGGTATATATTAGATTTTATGACATTATCTCTCTCTTCAAATCATAGTCGTCTTGGACTATGAGGTAGAAGAGATAAAGCCTTAATCATTAGTCAATGTTTCTTAGCGGGTAGAGGGTCCCTTTTTACCCTACGACGTCATTCCAAGATGGATGACTAATCCATTTAGGACTTGGGATACTTAGCTGTCGCAAGCATGTCTACTCTTGAGCCCATTTTATTCTCCCAAAGTAGAGTGACAAATTCTAGTTGGTGTTTGAGAGACGTCATCATCACAAACATGATTCTAAGCATGCATACTACTTAAATTTGTGCACAAGAAAAAGGGAATTAGTCTTACAAGACAAAAAAATTGGTCATTCAAAAGAAACATGTACATTTGCTTACTTTAATGTAGCATTGTAAGCATTGACAAGGTTCATAATATCCTTAAGCTGTATTCCTTGCATCCATCTAGCATCTTCAAAAGGATAATTTTTCAACTTAATAAGATACCGTTGGATAATCTTACCATGTCATAGAACCTTGTCTTCATTCCAAAGGATAGCTTCGGGTTGTGGTACCTCTTTTTGGTCTTTTATTTATGGAGGGTCTTCAATAATTGTGTAATGCAATTGGCCTATTTAATTTGAGAGTAGAGGAAATTAATGAGAGTACTTTTGAGAAATGACTTTGTGAGCATAGCGGGTGAACATAATTGAATATAGCAACATAATCATAGCAATTAGTTAACTTGGCATGAACAATAATTTTTCAAGAGAGAGAATTTAGAGAACATGACAACAGTTGAGGACCGGATTTATGTGGAGCCGGTCCCCCCTCCAATAGGCATTTGTATTATGATTTCTCCCATTAAGAGAGACTTGTTACAATACAATCTTTGTGTTCCTTGTGACCTAGGTGATGCAATGAAGATGGAAAGCTTCATGCATCACAAACATAACATAAACTTGAAGAAAGCTTTAACTATCCCAAGCCTCAGTTCCAAGACCTCAAACACCTTCGAAGGTGGAGAGAGCTAGCAGGGAATGAGGGTAGGGAAGAGGAAGAAGCAACATTTCGTAGGAGAAAGAATTAGTTCCTCACTTATCATAACTCTTGTTTCTAGCATACATAATAGCATAGTAATGAAGAAGAAGGAGATCGCAAGCTTAAGAATTGAAGCATGGCTCTTGGTTGGATTTGCACTCCATATCCAAGAGTGTTGGTGTAGGCTCTCAACCTCTACTTGCTTGGAGAAGGAGAGGGAGCTCTTGCACTTTGCATAGCACCAATGAGAGTGTTTGTGAGTGTGTGTGGGTGATTATACCCCCTAAGCAACCCCCTAGCTTGCTTGGGTCGACCCCCCCTTGTAGCTCATGCTTAAAGATCATTGGACCCCTCCATGCCTAGCCAATCACAAGTAGGAGGCATTACAAGCAGCAAGGGTAGCCTTGACACAATTGTCCCCCTTTCCCCTTTGAGAGAGAGGGCTAGATAAATGCTAAATCAATTAATTAAATCTCATAAACTATTATTGGACCCCTTGGGTGGCCAACCAATAGGCTTCATGTTAGGAAATAAGACGTAGCTAAATAGATAATTGAGTAGATTACTTAATGGAGAGAGACAGATTTACATACACGAGATTATAGAGTAGAGAGAGAGAGAGAGAGAGTACACACGATATACGTGGTTCACCCAATGTGGGCTACGTCCACGGGAAAGCAGCCACTCAATGGCTTTAGTACTTCAAAACAAGAAGTAGTTTACAAAGGGATTATACCCTTAATGGAGCTCCCGCCTTGCTTCACTCTCACCACCTCACACTCACCTTGTTGCATCAACTTCACACTATGAAATGTGTGTAGAAATGGCCTCCTTTTATAGGCCAAAAGGGGGGGACCGGCCATGTGCAAATAAGTCCAAATCGGACCCTCCAATCCGCCCATGTGTGGCCGCCCTTGAGAAGACAAGTCCGCTTTTGAATTCGGCCAGCGGCCACCGGCCATTGACTTCCGACCACCGGCCATCGGTCATTGACTACCGGCCACCAGCCAACCGACCGGTTGTTTTCCGGCCGCCGTCCGGCCATAATATTTTGGCAAAAAAAAAGTCTCAGGGGCCTCCGCCCCCGAGGCCTTTAAAGTTGACCCTGATTCTTGTCCGTGAAAATTTTGGTTTCCGGTGAGTGATTTTCCTTCACGCACGATGGCTTCTCCTCATAATGGGGGCCTTACAAATGTACGCTTTTACCACATAAAATTACAAGGGTAAATCAGGCTCCATACTTAACAATCTCCCAGTTGGAGACTGATCTCCAAACCAAACCTGTGACTGCTTTCCATTCTGGCTTCTTATCCTTGAATGCCGATTGAAGATGACCAAAATCTCACCTTCTCCTTGTTGACCACCTTTGTAAACATGTCTGCATGATTTTCACTTGTATGCACCTTTCCTAGCTTTAGTTGTCCCTCTTCCAAAAGAGTGCGTATGAAGTGATATCTCACCTCAATGTGCTTTGTCCTTGAATGAAAGGCTGAGTTCTTCGCAAGATGGATAGCGCTTTGGCTATCACTGTACAAGACACAATTGTCTTGTTTGAATCCAAGCTCTTCTAAGAATCTGTGAAGCCACAGAATTTCTTTGCTTGCCTCCGTCATTGCTACATACTCTGCTTCCGTGGTAGAAAGTGAAACCACTTTTTGCAGCTTTGAAGCCCAGCTTACTGCTGTGCCTCCAACCGTGAACACATAGCCAGTAGTGCTCCTTCGAGTATCTTTGTCACCTGCCATATCTTCATCAGCATACCCTTCTAGAAAAATATCAGTTCCTCCAAAATACAAAGCATTTGTTGTTGTCCCTTTTAGATACCTAAGTATCCACTTCACAGCTTGCCAATGCTCTTTACCTGGGTTGTCCATGAACCTACTCACAACTCCCACTGCATGTGCAATGTCTGGCCTTGTCCAGACCATAGTATACATTAGAGAACCTACCGCTGTAGCATATGGAACTTTAGACATATAGGCTATCTCCTCTTGTGTCTTTGGACACATATCCTTCGTTAGTTTAAAATGACCAGCCAAAGGTGTAGAAACTGGTTTTGCATTTTGCATTGCAAACCTTTCTAGTACCTTCTTGATGTAATCTTCTTGAGATAGCTTTATTGTCTTCTTCGTCCTGTCCCTTGATATTTTCATACCAAGTATCCTCTTTGCAGCACCTAAATCTTTCATTGAAAAATATTTGGACAGCTCCTCTTTTAGGTCTTTGATGTCCTGCATGTTAGCACTTGCAATCAACATGTCATCAACATACAACATTAGGATGATGAATTTCCCATCTCCCAAATTCTTCGTGTAGATGCAGTGATCCAAGTTGCATCTTGTGAATCCATGATCCAACATCCATCGATCAAACTTCAAGTACCATTGTCTTGATGCTTGCTTTAAACCATACAAGCTCTTCTTTAATCTGCAAACCATTTTCTCCTTACCTTTTACTTCATACCCCTTTGGTTGAAGCATGTAGATTTCCTCCTCTAAGTCACCGTGAGGGAATGCCGTATTTACATCCATTTGCTCAAGATTTAGATCATGAGCAGCCACAAGGCTTAAGACAAGCCTAATTGAGTTCATTTTTACAACAGGAGAAAATATTTCATTGAAGTCAATACCTTTCTTTTAAGAAAAACCTTTTACCACAAGCCTAGACTTGTACCTTTTCTTCCCACCTTCTTCTTTCTTTAGCTTGTACACCCATTTGTTTTGAAGTGCCCGCTTACCTTTAGGCAACTCAACCAACTCCCATGTTTGGTTGCGATGTAGTGAGTCCATCTCCACTTGCATGCTCTTCGTCCATTCTTCTTTGGATTCATGTTGCATAGCTTCTTCATATGATTCCGGCTCTCCAGAATCTGAGATCAAGAGATGGTTGAAGGAAGGAACAAACCTTTCTGGAGGTCTACTTGCTCTTGTAGATCTTCGGGGAGTAGGTTGAGGCTCCTCATTTGGTTGACGTTGTTGCACATTGTCACCATTTGCAGTCCTTGAGTCTTCACCGTCCTCAAGCTCCATGTACTCATCACTTGTTTGTTTTGTTTGTTTTCTTTCCAAGTAATCTTTGTACATATTTTGTTCGTTAAAAATTACATCCCTGCTCCTTAAGATTTTACCATCTTCAGGATTCCATAGGCGATACCCAAAGTCTCCTTCTCCATAGCCAATGAAGAAACACTTTTTGGACTTTGCATCTAACTTTGATCTTAGGATTCTATCTATGTGCATGAAAGCCTCACACCCAAACACTTTGAGAAATGCATAATTCACCGGCTTACCTGTCCATGCCTCTTCTGGAACTCCCCCATCCAATGCCGTTGAGGGTGACCGATTGATTAAGTACACAGACGTACTTACAGCTTCTACCCAAAGCTCAAGCGGTAGGCCTGCATGTAGCCGCATGCTTCGTGCTCATTCCATGATTGTCCTGTTCATCCTTTCCGAAATCCCATTTTTTTGAGGTGTCCTTGGGGTTGTCCTTTGCCTTCGAATGCCATTGCTAGCACAAAAGCTTTCAAAAGCTTGGCTGCAATATTCGCCTCCATTGTCAGATGTGAAGCATTTAACCTTGGTACCTGTTTCATTCTCCACAAAGGCTTTCCACCTTTGAAATATGGAAAATACATCGGATTTATTCTTCATGACATAAACCCATGTTTTTCTAGTCGCATCGTCTATGAATGTTACATAGTACAATGAGCCACCAAGTGATGGTGTACTTGCAGGACCCCAAACATCAGAATGAACCAACTCAAGTTTTTTATTTTTTCTTTCATTTCCTGATTTTTGAAATTTTACCCTCTTTTGTTTACCATAAACACAATCTTCACAGAACTCTAAGTCCACTTCTTTCAAACTTGGTAGAAGCTTATTTGTTTGAAGGATTTGCATTCCTTTGGCACTCATATGCCCAAGTCGGTAGTGCCACACTGCACTCTCAACTTCTGTAGTTGCTGCACAAGCTGAAGATTGCATGCTAACAGTACACAAGTAAAGTGTACCGACTTTTTCACCCTTGGCAACCACCAAAGATCCCTTTGAGATCTTCCACCGTTTGTTTCCGAATGCAATGTTGTGACCTTCATCGTCCAATTGTCCTGTAGAGATCAAATTTTTGCGAAGAGAAGGAACATGCCTAACATCTTTAAGCTTCCATTCATTTCCGTTAGCAGTTTTGACAGAAACTGCACCTTTGCGGACAATCTCACAAGCTTCATCATCTCCCAAGTATACATACCCAAAATTACCTTTGGTGTAGTCTTGGAAATGTTGCTTGTGTGGTGTTGCATGGAATGAAGCCCCAGAATCTACTATCCAGGAATTAGACACATTGTCTAATGAGAGAATTAGAGCATCTTGCTCTACTTTACCTGCCACATTGGCCTCCGATGTTGGCTTGTTGTCTTGAGACTCTGTCTCCTTCTTCTTCTTGGACCAGCAATCCTTCTTGACGTGGCCCTTCTTGCCGCAGTTCCAACATTCAAGAACTGACTTTGTGCGTGACTTGCTCCACCTTGAGCGATCACAACCGTTTTGGTTTTTGAACCTCTCCTTAGGCCTTCCTCTTGTTTCCACTGATAGTGCAGCACTTGCTGATTCTCCTGTGCTTCTACTTCGCATTTCCTTGCTTAGGAGAATACCCACAACATCATCAAACTTAAGAGTACTTGTGCCAGAGATAGAATTATTACAGCCATCACAAGGCTGTCCCAACTATCCGGTAGAGATGATAGTATAAGGAGAGCTCGCACTTTGTCATCGAAATTGATTTTCACTGATCGAAGTTGACTTATGTTTGTGTTAAAGTCATTTAGGTGTTCTGCAACTGAACCATTCTCTGCCATCTTTAGATTGAACAAGCGCTTCATAAGAAATACCTTATTGGATGCCGATGGTTTCTCGTAGAAGTCTTCAAGTGACTTCATCAAGTCCTCCGTGGTCTTCATTTCCGAAACATTGAAGGCCACCGTTGACGCCAAGCTTAACCTCCCAGTGCCTTTCGATCAAGGACAATCCATGCTTCATCTGCCATTGTTGCGGGATTCTTCGCAAGACCGCCTAGTGGCAAATAGAGGTCCTTCTGGTAGAGATAGTCTTCAATCTGCATCTTTCAATGTTGGTAGTTTTTGCCGTTGAACTTCTCAATCTTGAGCTTCCCTTCCTCCGCCATAACTCCCACTCAATTCAAGGAAATCTTTCCTTAAGATAATTTAGCTACAAGCAAACCTTGCTCTGATACCAGTTGTTAGGAAATAAGATGTAGCTAAATAGATAATTGAGTAGATTACTTAATGGAGAGAGACAGATTTACATACACGAGATTATAGAGTAGAGAGAGAGAGAGAGTACACACGATATACGTGGTTCACCCAATGTGGGCTACGTCCACGGGAAAGCAGCCACTCAATGGCTTTAGTACTTCAAAACAAGAAGTAGTTTACAAAGGGATTATACCCTTAATGGAGCTCCCGCCTTGCTTCACTCTCACCACCTCACACTCACCTTGTTGCATCAACTTCACACTATGAAATGTGTGTAGAAATGGCCTCCTTTTATAGGCCAAAAGGGCTGCCCTCTCTTATGAGAGACAGCCATGTGTAGCCGCCCTTGTGCGAATAAGTCCAAATCGGACCCTCCAATCCGCCCATGTGTGGCCGCCCTTGAGAAGACAAGTCCGCTTTTGAATTCGGCCAGCGGCCACTGGCCATTGACTTCTGACCACCGGCCACCGGCCATTGACTTCCGACCACGGGCCATTGGCCATTGACTACCGGCCACCAGCCAACCGACCGGTTGTTTTCCGGCCGCCGTCCGGCCATAATATTCCGGCGAAAAAGAATATTCCAGCAAAAAAAAAAGTCTCGGGGGCGGAGGCCCCCGAGGCCTTTAAAGTTGACCCTGATTCTTGTCCATGAAAATTTTGGTTTCCGGTGAGTGATTTTCCTTCACGCACGATGGCTTCTCCTCATAATGGGGGCCTTACAAATGTGCGCTTTTACCACATAAAATTACAAGGGTAAATCAGGCTCCATACTTAACACTTCAGGCACACCATGAGGGCAACATAAGGAGGAACTTGACAAGTGTCTCTCTTGCTTTATTTGTACCATGCATGCCTTGTGTGAGTGTGTGGGTGTTCTCTCTGATCCCCCCTCATGTAGGGCCCCCCCTCATGTAGGGCTTGCCCCCTCCTTGTAGGGATTGAATATTTGCACCTCAAGCCCCTCATACATAGGCCCAGTTCCCACCACAAGCTTGGCCGTTAAGCACTTTAATCTTGGGCTAGGTTCTCACCTTAAGTGCAACCCTAGCATCTCAAGCATGTCAAGCACCTCAATCATCTCAATAATTAAGCACCTCAATCATCTCAAGAACCTCAATCATCAAGCACCTCAAGAACCTTAGTCATCAAGCATGACAAGCAGGACAAGCACCTCGAGCTAGGTCGGGTTCTCGCACTTCAAGGTCATCCCTAGCTTACCTAAGATCAAGGTACTTTTACACACATTATTGGAGGTCTTCAATGAAGCTAACCCTAAGGTCTTATGCTCCATTGGTTAGCCTTGCTCTTTGATAGACCATCTCTCATTTGGGCCCCTTTACCATTTGCCCCATATTGAGATAGATCTATAAGCACATGTCTATATCTTAACCCTTGTTCCCGTTTATTCTTCCACATTAAGTGATCAGTTTAATATGAGAGAATCATTTGGGTTGGTTAGATATTAGATATTAGATTTTATGACAAATTGGATCTCTTGGTGGCTCTCCCTTGTAGGGCTTAAGTAGGCTCACATGAAAAGCATTTTGTATGAGCCAACGGTTGGGCAACTTGAGTTGATAAGCCATCTCATTGATTGGCTTCAAGATTTGAAAAGGACCATAGTATCTTTCTGCTAGTTTAGCATAATACTTTTGATGGCATGTAGGGATTTTGCTCGTCGTTTTCCTCAATTGAGCCTTGGTAAACTTAAGTAAGACCCAATCATTTTCTTTGAATGTTAAGGCCCTTTTGTGCTTGTTAGTAGAAACTTTTTGCTTTTGTTGAGAGATGGATATAGCCTGTTTACTCTTTGGAAAGATGCTTGTAGGTCACGGCTCTACTGATCAGCATCAAAGATCTTCCCATGTACTTTAAGTAGCAAGGGACTTTTAGGTATTCTCTCTATGATCTCAAAAGGTGCCTTTCCGGTAGTAGTATGGACAGTATTATTGTACACATACTCTACAAGGAGTAAGTACTTTTTCCATTGTGAGCGTTGATCTACTTCTGTAACATAAGTCTTTAGTAAATCAAGTATTGTAAGATTGGCTATCTCACTTTGGCCATCCGCTTGTGGGTGATAGGCCGAAGATAAATTCAATCTTGTACTTAGATTTTCAAAGAGACCCTTCCAAAAATTACTGGTCATTCTAGGATCTCTATCTGACACGATGGATATTGGCAATCCATGGTGTTTGAAAATCTGAGATATGAAGAGGGTTGCCATTTGGTGTGCCTTAATAGTCTTTTTAATAGGAATAAAGTATGCTTCCTTGCTAAACCTGTCAACTATTGTCCATATTCCCGTATTCCCATGGATAGACTTGGGTAATCCAAAGATAAAATCCATGGATATACTCTCCATGGTGAATTAGGGATTGGCCATGGCTGGAGTAATCCAGGTGCTTCCCTCTATCATACTTCGTCTTTTGGCATACCACACATTTTGAAACATACTCTTGTATGTCTACTTTCATGGTAAGCCAATAGAAGTACGTCTCTACTCCTCGAAGAGTAGGTTGAATGCCTCTATACCCCGCATAGGGAGGAGCATGGGATCCATACATGACTTTCTCATGAAGGGAGTGGGTAACACATAGCCTATTTCCATGAAAAAAAAACCATCCTGCAAGGTGAATGGTTATTCTCTCTTTCCCAATGCAAGGGCTGACATTATGTCTCTAAATTCGGGGTGAGTAGCATACTCATCTATCACAGAATATGATCATTGTGATTTGCTATAGACACCACATTAACTCTTGGTCATCGTGAAAGTGCATGGACCACTTGATTATGCTCACATTGCTTACCAGCAATGTGAGCAATATGAAAATAAAATTGCGAAAGAAAATTTTTCCACCTCATTTGTTTGTCGGTAAGCTTGGTTTGCATCATGAAGTACTTGAGGCTTTGGTGGTCCGTTCGCAAAATAAATGGAGTCCCCAATAGATAGTGCTTCCATGTGTCTAGGACATGTAGAACAGGTAAAAGCTCATTTTTGTATATGCCCAAGACTTGTTCATGTGCATTGAGCCTTCGGCTCTCATATACTATGGTATGCCCTTAATGAAGCAAGACTACTCCAAGGCAATCACCACAAGCATCACATTGGACCTCAAATGGATTTGAGAGATCCAGAAGCATAAGCATTGGTTGGGAGGTAAGCTTCTCTCCCGGGGCGGCCACTTTTTAGAATGTGTATGATATCACGTGAGTTAACCGGAGAGGATTATTAAAAGACCAAAATGTATAAAAATGTATACTTTTATGTATACATTAGAGGGGGGTGGGGGTTTTTTAAATAGGCTCACAATGTAAGTATAGTATGTATATTGGGGTATTATTAATTACCTCTTGAACGCACGTGATATAGGGATCTTTTGATAAGTGACTGCCCCGGGGCTTCTCTTTGACCTTGTCAAATGCATTTTTCTCTTTAGCAGTCCATGAGTACTTAACGTTCTTCATTGTTAAGTCATCCAATGGTTTCGCTATTTGAGAGAATTTGGCTATGAAGCGTATATAGTATGCACACATATCAATAAAGCTTCTTAGCTCATGTAGATTCCTTGGATTAACCATGCTTTTATTACCTCCAACTTTGATAGATCCATACAGATACCATCTTGAGAGATAATATGACCTAAGTATTGAATCTCTTGAAGGAAAAATTCACTCTTCTTTTGATTGATAAAAAGCTTGTTCTCCCTCAAAGCTTGAAAAATTACCCCTGGAGATGCTTCTTGTGCTCCTCCAAGGACTTGGAGTAGATGATGATAAAGAACACTCCAGTGAATTTGCGATAGGGTCTAAAGATTTTCTCCATTAAACGATTGAATGTGGCCGATGCAATAGTCAAGCCAAAAGGCATGACTAGATATTCATAAAGACCAAATGTTATACGAAACACGCTCTTTACAATATCTTCATTCACTATCCGTATTTGATGATAATCACTTTTAAGGTCAATCCTACTGAAGTAGGTCAAACATTGTAGCTTATCAAACAGCCTTCTACCCGCGGTACGAGAAATTTGTTTTTGATAGTGATATGATTAAGTGCTCGATAGCCCATCTTTCTTTTGCACTAAAAGGACTAGAGAACAAAAGGGAGAGGAGATAGGCCTCACCATCCCTTTGTCTACCAATTCTTGTACTTGCCTCATGATCTCCTCTTGTTGAGCTTGGGAAACTCGATAAGGAGGCGTGTTAGGCGGTGATCTTCCTGGTAGAAGCTCAATTCGATGGTCATCATCCCCTAGTTTTGGAGGTAAGTCCATAGAGATATCATCAATAAAAACATCTTGGAATCCATTTAGATAATTAGACAAGTTTAACTCTTCTTGATTCCTACCATTTACATTTGATGAAACATTAAGACCTTTTAGAGACTCTTTGACACAAATCATGTACGTCAAAACTGAGCTTTTCATTGACTTATCAAAAGCAGTTGAATTTACAAGTGGTATAGTATGACCGAACTCATTAGCATCTGTATACATGCTCTTTTCCTTGTAGGTGAAGTAGATTATCCTTTCAAGGAACTTCATGTTGGCAACCATGTAGTTGAACCGTGGTGCCCCTAGGATAACATCCTCATGTTGGAGAGGAGAGATGAAAAAGTCTTTTTTGTCGACGTAGCTTTGTACATGAAGCCTCAACTTCCCAATAAAGGGAGTGTAACATTTAATAGTCTAAAAACTTATGTGTAGCAGAAATTAGCATGAACATAGTGGGCATTTCATTAGAATAGATTCCTAATGAGAATTACAAGAGTGCTTGGGTGGAGAGAGCAACAAAAAGTATAACACCTAGTTAGATAGCATCAACGATACTTTCAAAAGAGAGAGAGAAATTAAGCTATTGACAACAGTTGAGGACCGGATTTGCATGGAGCAGGTCCCCCCTCCAAAAGGCTTTATATTATGGTTTCTCCCATCAAGAGAGACATTGTACAATACAATTCTTTGTGTTCCTTCAAGACTAGCTAGCGCAATGAAGATGAAAGCTTCATGCACTAAGCAAAACACTTAGCAAACACAACTTTAATTATCCCCGTTCTCAAACCCAAGACCTCACACACCTTCGAAGATGGTGAGAGCTAGCAGGGTATGAGAGTAGATTGAGAGGAAGGAGTATCTTACGAGAAAGATGTACATCTCCTCACATAATCACTCATAGTAGCATAGCATAGCTTAGTAATTATCTTGGTAGAGGAGATGAGCATGCATTGAAGCTTGGCTCTTGGTTGGATTTTCATCCACATACCAAGAGTGTGTTGATGTAGGCTTCTATCTCACAAGCTTGGAGTCTATTGCCATAGAGAAGATAACCATCTTGTAAAGTAAATGGTTCTTCTTTCTTACCTAATGCAAGGGCTAAAATCACATCTCTAAAATCGGGATCAATAGCGAACTCATCTATCATTGAAGATAGATCATTGTGAGTTGCTATGTAAACCGCATTCACTCTCGGCCGTCTTGAGAGTGCATCAGCTACTTGATTATGCTTGCCAGCAATGTGAGCAATATGAAAATGAAATTGCGAAAGGAAATTTTCCCACCTCATTTGTTTGTCGGAGAGATTGTTCTACGTCATGAAGTACTTAAGACTTTGGTGATCCGTTTGCAGAATGAAAGGAGTCCCCAATAAATAGTGCTTCCATGAGTCTAAGGCATGTAGAACTGCAAGGAGTTCCTTTTCATATATGCCTAGAGTTTGCTCAACAGGGTCGAGCCTTCGACTCTCATAGCCTATGGCATGCCCTTCTTGGAGAAAAACAGCTCCAAGGCAATCACCACAAGCATCACATTGGACCTCAAATGGTTTTGAGAGATCCGGTAGTGTAAGCACAAGTTCAGAGATAAGCTTTTCTTTAAGATTTTCGAAAGCATTGTTCTCCTTAGTAGACCATGTATACCTAACGCTTTTCTTTGTTAGGTCATGTAATGGTCCCGTAATTTGTGAGAACTTTTCTATGAAGCGTCTATAGTATGCACACATACCTATAAAGCTTCTTAGTTCATGAAGATTCCTTGGGTTAGGCCATCCTTTTATTACCTCTAACTTTGATGGATCCATTTGGATGCCATCTTGAGAGATAATGTGACCTAAATACTGAATCTCTTGCAAGAAAAATTCACTTTTTCTTTCGATTAACATAAAGCTTATTCTCTCTTAAAACTTGAAATATTACCTGGAGGTGTTGCTTGTGTTCGTCTAATGAATTAGAGTAGATGATAATATCATCAAAGAACACTCCAGTGAAGGTTTGATGAGGCATGAACAGCTTCTGCATCAAGCGGTTGAATGTGGCTGGTGCATTGGTCAAGCCAAAAGGCATCAAAATGTATTCGTAAAGACCAAATGTGGTACGAAATGCGGTCTTTACAATATCTTGATCAACTATCCTTATTTGATGATAGCCACTCTTTAGGTCAATCCTACGGAAGTAGGTCGATCCTTGTAGCTTATCAAATAGGTCTTCTACCCGTGGAACAGGAAACCTATTCTTGATAGTGATCCTATTTAGTGCTCTATAGTCGACACACATACGATATGTGCCGTCTTTCTTTTGCACTACTAGCACAGGTGAGCAAAATGGAGATGAGCTAGGCCTAACCATGCCCTTGTCAACTAACTCATGCACTTGTCGCATAATCTCCTCTTGTTGAGCTTGACAAACTCTATAAGGGGGTTTGTTAGGCGGTGAACTTCCTGGAAGAAGTTCAATTGCATGGTCATCATTACCTCGTTTAGGAGGTAGCTCACAAGGGATGTCGTCAATAAAAACATCTTGAAACCCCTTGAGAAAATTGGATAACTCTAATTCCTTTTGGTTGCTTTTATTTTCTTTTGCTAAAGCATTAGGTTCATTTTGAAAATCTTTAACAAAAATCATGTACACGGAAATAGATCTCTTTATTGACTTGTTTAAAGCTGGTGTATGTACAATGGGGATAGTGTTACCCATTTCCTTAGCATCTATATACATGTCTTTTTCCCTGAACTTAAAGGAGATTCTTCTTTCAGGAAATTTAACATCGGCAGCCAGGCGGTCAAACCATGGTGCCCCTAGGATTGCATCCTCATGCTTGAGAGGAGAGATAAAGAAGTCCTCTTTGTCCACATAGCCTTGGACATGAAGCCTCAATTTCCCGATTAAGGGTGTGACTCAAGCTTCTTGCCCCTTGAAGGCATTGTCTGCGGGTAGGACATCTCCCATCTCGTAGGATTGTATGCCTAGCTTGGTGGCCAACTCTATAGATATAAAATTGTGAGTAGAACCAGGGTCAAAGAGAATAAAAGCATCATGTTCTCTTACCTTTCCCCAAGCATGGCATAGAGGAGATCCTTTGTGGTGAGTTTGGTGAGTCTCCTCCTCTTGGGTTTCAACCAAGGAAGCTCTAGGAGGATCTTGGCGGTTGTTCTTTTGGGGACAAGCGCGGTACACATGCCCTTGTTCGCCGCACTTGAAACACCGGTTATCCTTGCGATAATGCTCAAGCTCTTCAGGAGAGAGTTTGTTCTTACCTTTGTAAAGTCCCTTCTCTTTAGCTTTGTTGGAGTTGCCCTTAGGAGACTTTTGGACATTGTCCTTCCCCTTAGGCTCATTGGAACCCTTGTTTTCCGGGGGCTTATTATTTCTTTTAGCCCCCATTTCGAAATTGATTCGAGAGGCCACCATAGTATGGTGTATTACCGCCGATATGGTACGTGGCCTTTGGGAGTTGACATACTCCGCCATTTCTTCGGTTAAGCCCACAACAAATTGTTGCTTTTGCTCTCCAAAATCCAAATTTTTAAAGACAGTGGCTTTGAGTTGTAGGTCCCAAAACATGTCTACATATTTGTGGATGGATTCATTGGGAGAGAGCTTTGAGCTTCGCCATTCGGTGAGTACTTTGTCTTTGGCATCG
This sequence comes from Adiantum capillus-veneris, assembly GCF_014529385.1. Taxonomy (NCBI): domain Eukaryota; kingdom Viridiplantae; phylum Streptophyta; class Polypodiopsida; order Polypodiales; family Pteridaceae; genus Adiantum; species Adiantum capillus-veneris. The sequence goes on from NC_140953.1 coordinate 117,638,725, forward strand.
GTGGCCAAAAACTGCTTCATAATGGAAGCTCTTAAAGCTTTCCATGTTCATGGAGCTTCACGGTTGGCTCGTAGGCTAGACCACCATTGCCTGGCGGACTTTTGAAAGTGCATAGCTACATGGCATAGCTTAGAGGACTCCGTGAAGCCCTCATCTCCAAACGCCACATCGAATTTCTGGATAAAGGCCAAGACTTTGTCCGTAGCACCAAAGGTACCATCATAGGTAAGGAAAGAGATTCTCTTCCCTCCCTCTTTGAATTTCTTCAGCTTGTATGACCTCTTCCATGCAGCATAGGATTTCCTATGGCCTCTTCTTTTTGATGGTTCAAAGGTTGCACCATCACTTTCTTTAGAAGGTAAAGAATTTGAAGAAGGTGGAGAAGAGGGTGACCTCTTTCTCGCCTTTTTCTTGTCTTGATCTTCGTTGTCTTCACCATCACTTTCATAAGAGGAAGAGGATGAAGAAGATGGAGAAGAGGGTGTCCTCTTTCTGGCCTTTTTCTTCTCTTTCTTTTTATCATCCCTCTTTGAATTATGGCGTGGAAAAGAGTGTGATGGTCTTCTCCGCTTTGGTGGTGATGGAGAGCGTTTAGCCCACCGTCTTCGTGGAGCCATCTCCGCCGAGGTGGCGGGAGACTCACTTCTTTCTCGTTCCTTCGGTGGAGGATCTTGAGTTCTCCTTTGGGAAGGAGATGCATCATCAAGAAGTAAATTCTTGAGCCCTTCGTACAGATTCTATTCTTCTTCCCGAATCGGAGAGAGACCTCTTTTGGGAGTCTCACAAGGAGGCTTCCTAGGTGTTGACGGTGTGGGCAGGATGAAAACACACACAGCGCCTCTATAACGACCCGACACACACACTATGGAGCACCACTCGGCTTACACAACACACCTGGCCGAGACAGGGAACACACCTCTGGAGTGAGAGGAGAGAGACTATCCACTTGCCCACTCCACACACACACACAAACACACACACACCCAAAAAACTCAGCTCAAAAGAGGATAATTTCTGATGTTTAGATACAATTGAGCTTGGGCCAACACCAATGGGGCAAATAGCTCACACAATATGGGTAAAATAAGTCAGATACAATCACAAACTAGAGCAGAAACTTCGCTCATAGGAGAAACTTACACAGAAAAATAGCAGGAAAAGAGTGAGGAATTTGGAAAAATGGACAGCGCCATCGAGCCCGGAACGGCCCAAAACCCTAGTCTACAATGTCAAAGTGCTCAAATCCGACCTCGGATGAGCAGTTTACGGTCAAAACAGGCTCCAAAATGAGCAAAAACACACCTGCGACTGTTCCTCCTCTCTTCTCCACGTTTTTTCTGGTCTTCTCTCTTGTTTTTCAGTTCCCACACTTAGCTTTATTACTTGGTCACCCTTGGCCTTTTAGATGACCTCAAACGAACCCCGAACAGACCATAAACTGACCTCGCAGTGCATAGTTGTCACCTTTTTGCATCATTCGCACACCTGGCACTCAGCTTTTTTCCAATAATGCATCTCACCACCACGTGAAGTGGCCCCAAAAAGTGTTCCTAATGATGACCTTTCTGCATAACTCTCACAAGAAAACACCCACGTTGTGTCCGTCCTCATCCGCATGCAAATATTGACCTCGTTCGCCCTCCTGACGCCACTAGATGCCATCTGACGCACCTGCTGACCTCATGTCGTCGGCCCGCGGATAGCTTCCTCGAGAAGTTTTACGCGCTACCAACTCCTCCTTATTGTAGAAAAAACACACTAGTACTGATAATAGTGAAAATCGTTGCACTATGTACACTCTGTCCTACCTGTACACATGTGGGCCCCACGTAACCACCTGGCTCTGAAAATTGGGTAATCCATTATTCGATGCACCATGCATGTATATGTACATATGCGCAATCCCTTGCTCAAAAAAACTCTTGACATAATTTGCCCATCCCCTAGCCTGCTAGATCATTCATGATGAGCAGCAGCATTCATGATCATCAGGTCTCCTCATCCTTCACCAACATTGCTTGCTCCACAGACATCTCATCTTGCTCCACCATCATCAATCTAGCATGATACAATTTAAGACGCAATCCATTTACCCTTGACTTATGTAGAACACCATCCAGGTTAGCCAACTGATATGTGCCATTTGGAAAACACTCCACTACCTTGAAAGGGCCTTCCCACTTAATTTGAAACTTCTTTTGGAAGGTGTTGTCCAGCTTACTGTTGTATCGCAAAACCAAGTCATGCTTCTTGATACCCTTACTTTTGACCTTTTCATTTATCTTTGCCAAAGCCCTATCTTGCATCTGCCCATAATGTTCCAATGCACTCATCCTATCCAACTGAACCTCTTGTAGCTGTAAGAGCCTCTCTTCGAATGCATCACTAGGCGGCCCAAGCAACTTCTCTAACATCTTGACCGCAGGCAACTCTACTTCCACAGGCAATAGAGCTTCTTTTCCATACACCAAATGAAATGGAGTAAACCCTGTACCTATCTTCACCGAAGTACGGTAAGCCCATAATGCACTAGGCAATTCCAAATCCCAATTCTTTCCTTGGTGCTCTGTCACTTTCGAAATAATTTATACCAACTCACCATTGAATCTTTCATTTAAGCCATTACACTGTGGGTAATAAGGAGTGGTATGCTGGTGCCTAATCTTCATCTTTGCACATAAAAAATCTAGCAGTTTAGCTCGAAAGCCAGGCCCCTTATCTGAAAGTAGCTCTAATGGCACCCCAAACTTGCAACATATTTCATCATACACAAATTTTGCCACATCCTTTGCAGTGATCTGTTTTACTGTTATAGCCTCTGCCCATCTAGAGAGATAGTCCACTGCCGTCAAGATATAGCTTTTGCCCCTGCTTGTGATAGGTAACGGGCCTATTGCATCAATCCCCCACTTTTCAAACACATCAAATGCCATAATGGTTTTTCGTAGCTCTGGCTTCAACACTCTCTTCCCAAATGCTTGACACCTATTGAAAGACCTACACCAATGGTGAACATCCTTGTGCAAACTAGGCCATACATACCCCTCTTGCAAAATCTTATGCAAGGTGATCTTTAGAGCAAAATGGCCACCACATGCGCCTTCATGATTCTCTTCCAACACTCTGTAAAGCTCCTCCCGCCAAGGTACACGTCTCAACACGAGATCAGCCCCTTTCATGTATAAGACATCACCAATCAATTTGTATCTGTATGCTCTACGCACAAAGCCATACTTCTTAGACTTCTGAATCTCCTTTGGAATGATTCCTGTTAGCAAAAACTCCTCTTCTTGAGCCAAACTTTCCCAACCATGGTAAAGAGGTAAGTTGGTCCTCAACACAAATAGCTCTCCAATCATGCCTTGAGCTGCTTCATGTGCCTCCCCATTTAGAGCACGGTCAATGTGTCTGATGCTCCATACTTCAAACTTTTTTAAGAGGCCTTTAATTCTGAAACACATCTCCTTCAATGAGCTATTCTTGCTCTTCCACACACCCAGCACTTGCTTCACCACTAACAAGGCATCACCTTTTATGCTCAACCTTCGAACCCCATGCTTCAAACAAATGTGTAATCCGGCTTCCAGAGTAGCATATTCAGCCTCATTGTTACCATGAGCATCCAATTTGAACCCTCTCTTGCATACTAGCTTCCCCTCTGGATCATAAAGTGCTATACCCCCTGAAGCTGTTGACGAAGGAAATTTGGAATGGCGGCCTCTACACCAAAACAAACTCCATTGCGCCACAAGGGAAATGAGATGAGGGCACCACCTAGTCTTGGAAGCGTGGACTAGGACCGCTACACACAGAGAGAGAGAGAGAGAGAGAGAGAGAGAGAGAGAGAGAGAGAGAGAGAGAGAGAGAGAGAGAGAGAGAGAGAGAGAGAGAGAGAGATCACTATGAATGAAGCATTAACCGTAGTGTGTGTACAAGGAATGGATGACTTCAAACAATCCCAACACAAATAGCATATAGATTACCAAACAATCACTCAAGGATTAGCCAAGATCACATCAAGCACTCTCACACGCATATAAAACATTTCTCTTAATTAACATAAGTAGGAGGAGGAGAGGTTACTAGCATGAAACAATTTGCACTCTAGGATGTGCAAGAATAGAGTGAATGAATGAGCTTATGGGCTCATGGTGAGTGATACAAAGGCTCAATGGGGCTGAGGGAGGCTTAAAATTACAAAGGGGAAGGCCTCTTTATATAGGAAAGAGAGTGATTAGGAGTGAGGTTAAGATCCAAGTGTAATTTGTACAAATGAAGCTTGATTAGGGACATTCAATCAATGAAGAAGCTCCTTCCAAGTGATTTGTTGACCAATTAACTCCATCATCACTTATGTTGTCTTCACTCCTTCCTCCATAGCTTGAGTCCAAGAGCTTCCTTATTTTAAAATGTAAAGAATCTACATAAAATCAATACATATCTAGTAATAATAGAAAGGGGTTGAATGAGGACTTATGAATTACAACAAGATTAAGCATGACTTGAGAGGTGATTAGAAGAGGAATTTTGATGGGTTTTTAAGCTTGAGAGAGAGGAGGAAGGAGAGGAGGGTGAGAAGACTAATGGCTGATTTTTAGAGAAGGTCTCAATGTGGAAAAGGAAGGGTGTGTGTGTGTAAAGGTAGAGGGGGTGGTCTCCACCACAGTTGAAAAAACTGGCGTCCACCATTTTGGCCATATCTCCTAGACTGTAGATGCAAAAATTATTAAAAAAATATGGCCAGAATCTCCAGCTCATCAGCTACAACTTTGATGAAGACAACTTTTCTTGGATCGGAGTGGAAGTATTTTTTAAAAATTCAGCAAAATCATGTGTCTGGTTTCTTCCTTTACCAAGTCTTCCACTTGGGTCCCATTTGTTTGAATCATCATATGGCTCCAAAGCCATGATGATATGAGACACTCATGACCCTTGAATCATGGGTGCATGGCTCCACAACCACATCATATTTTTTCTTTTCACATTTACATATTTTCCCTTTCCTTTACCACTAGGTTCTCCCTCTACCTTTCACCTCCGGTGAACTAGTCAAGAAAAATTCCTATCAAATCATTTTTTTTAAATTTTTCCAAGAGGTTGTTCTCACTCTTTCTTTTATTGTAAACCTCTAGAAGCAAGGAAAACCAACAAAATATGATAAACAAAAATTTCTAATAGGCTCGGATCATAGCCCCCCCAAACCTGGCTAGGGGTATTTATGCCTCTAGCCTACTTTCTTTGATCTTGAGCTGACCTTATCCTGATGTGATAAGGCTTTAGACGCCATCCATTTGTCCTGGTCTTGTGCACTTTACCATCAATGTCTTGAAGTCTGTAAGAGCCATTTTTGAACTTTTTGGTGACCAAGAACAGTCCTTCCCATCGGAAAAGAAACTTTCCATCCTTACGAGTGTCGAAGCGATTGTCATATCGAAGCACCAGAGATCCCTTTTTGATGTCTTTGGATGCTAGCTTTTTGTTGAACTTTTCTCTGCGCTTCTCTGCTTCTTGAGAATAGTGGTTGATGGCTTCTTCACGATCCAATTGCAGCCTCTCTAAATCCATGATCCTTTGATGTACTTTCTCCTTTTGAGAGCCTACCTGGCTACCCAATATTCGAAGACTTGTTAACTTCACTTCAATGGGCAAAAGCGCCTCCTTTCCATAAACCAAATGAAAGGGTGTGTACCCTAATGTGGTTTTGAAGGAGGTTCTATAGGCCCATAGAGCTCCATTCAGGTGTTTGTCCCAATCTTGGCGCCTAGCATGTACCTGTTTGGTGAGAATTTTGCAAATGATTCCATTTACCTTTTCCACCAAACCATTGCACTGAGGGTAGTAAGGAGTAGAGTGTTGATGCTGAATATTTAGCTTCTTCATGAGTTCTCCTACCAAGTCTGCTCTAAACCCTAGTCCTCTATCAGATAGTATTTCAAGAGGGGTGCCAAACCGGCAACAGATGTGGTCAAAGATGAACTGACTCACATCCTTAGCAGTAATTCTATTGGTCGGCATAGCCTCAGCCCATCTAGTCATGTAGTCTACTCCCATGATGATGTACTCTTTACCTAACTGAGTGCGTGGTAGAGGTCCTATGGCATCAATTCCCCACTTCTCAAAGGGCCCATATACCTTTATTGGGTTCTGAGGTTCAGCTATGAGCCATCGTGGTCCTGCTTTCTGACATTCATCACATGTTTGACACCAGTATTTGACATCACGATGAAGACTTGGCCAAGTAAACCCAGCTTGTAGAACCTTTCTACTAGTGACGTCGTGTGCAAAGTGTCCTCCGCACATATCATCGTGACAAGCTTTTAAAATCTCTTCAATTTCACTCTTCAAAGTCACTCTCCTAAGCACACCATCCTTACCAAGACAATACAAGTCATCATTTACTATGCGATACCTGGTAGCCTTCCTAGCTAACCATCGCCTTTCCCCTGCATTCAAGTGTTTAGGAGCCTCTCCTTGCTCCAGAATGTGCATAATATCTTCCAAGTCCTCCTTGCCTTGCTGAAGTGGAAGTTTGATGGCCACTGCTCCCACTATTGACTCATTTAACTTTGATGATGCTAGGTGGTCTGCATCCTTGTTCTGGTCTCTTGGCACATGATGTACTTGTGCCTCCCTAAATCTCCTCATAAGAGCCTTGGCTTCTCTCATTTTAGTAGAGAGACAGGCATTTTTGCAAGCCCATGTACCTTGCATTTGCCTTACCAAAAGCATGGAGTCACCAAAAGCGTTTAATCTCTTAATTGAATTATCGAGGCACCAACGAAGGCCATGAATTAGAGCTTGATATTCTGCTTCATTGTTGGAGTGGACATCTTCTAGAGTGATCCCTTCACCATGGATCCTCTCTCCCAATGGAGATAAGACCACGATGCCTGTAGCTGCCTTATCCTTGGTTCTCTTGTATGCTCCATCAAAGTAGAGGCTATAAGCATTGACCAAAGCCTCTGGAGCTGGAGGTGGTGGCAGTTCCTTTCTCTTCAAATGGAAAACTTTTTCATAGCACTTGTTTGTTAAAATGTCGGCTAAGCATGCTCGAGTTGTTCTTTCAACCTGTATTGTATAATCAAACTCTTGAAGTCACACCACCCACTTTGCTATTTTGTCAGAGATTTCCATATGTTGTAGTGCATAGGGAAACATATCCTCCACAGTGATAATTACAAACCTCTTCGGCAGCAAGTATGGCCGAAATTTGGTTACCGCAAACATGAGAGTTAACACTAGTTGTTCCATCAGGGTGTAGGCCTTCTCTGTGTTTTCCATGAGGCGGCTAGCAAAATACACAGGCTTCATAAAGGATGTTTTTGGATCTTTTTGTAGGAGGGCAGCACCAATGGCCTCTTCTCCCACACTAGGGTTTACAAAGAATGTTTCTTCCCAACAAGGTTGGAGGATTACAGGGAGTGACCCTAACATTTTTTTAATCTCTCTAAAATGCCCTTCACTTTCTTCACTCCAAACAAGTGTCTCTTGACGAGTCAGCTGTTGTAGAGGAAATATCACTTGGGAGAGTAAGTGTATGAATCTACTCAAATATCTTAGCTTTTGCAAGAAGGAGATTAATTGTTTGATGGAAGTTGGGGAAGGTAGATTTAGCAATGTTTCTATCTTTTCAGGATCTACCTCGATTCCATCAATGGACACTACATGCCCTAATAGTGTAACCTTGCTTTCCCCAATGTGACATTTGTCCTTGTTTAGTTGTCCACCCAGCTTAGCTAAACGAGTAAATCCTTCATCAATCTTGCCGAGATGCATACTTTTGGAGCTGTAAATACAAAAGTCATCTATGAAAACCCTTATGGACTTACCAAAGTAAGGTTGGAAGACCATGTTCATGAATCGTTGAAAGGTGGCTGGAGCGTTGGTGAGACCAAAAGGCATGACTCGAAATGCAAAACATCCCCATGGTGTGATGAAAGTAGTCTTTTTCTTGTCCTCCTCTGCAATGCGTATTTGAAAGTAGCCAGAGTAGCCATCACACACTGTGTATCTCTCATGGCCTGCTACTTCATTTAGAATCTCATCTTGAAATGGGAGAGGGAAGTGGTCCCTCTTTGTTGCAGCATTTAGTGGCTTGTAATCCACGCACACTCGCCATTTACCATTCTTCTTTGGCCTCACCACTACTAGGGAGACCCATTCTAAATCTTCTACTGGGTATATGAATCCTGCTTCTAAGAGTCTCTTCACCTCAGACAACAGTGCATTTTGTTGCACAACTCCTAATCTTCTTAGTTTTTGTACTACTGGCTTGCTCCCTTCTTTTAGATGGATATGATGCTTCACTGCAGTGACACCTGTAATGTGAGTGTAATCAGAAATAAACAATGATGCATGCTTCTTGAGAACATTTACATAACCCTCCTTTTCTTCTTCCTTTATATCCTTGGATAACATCTCCTCTAGGCTGGCATCCCACACATTCTCCATCTGGATCCTTGGGTTGTCTTCTGATGAGGTAGTTTCCTTTATGGTGACGCCCATGACTTCGAGAGTGCTATCACTCTCTTCACTTGAACTCTCTTCCTCGTCCATGGATGAGGAGCATCCACTTGAGCTCCACTCATCAGCTGACGTCTCTAGTTCAAGGTTATCTTGTCGCCCATTCTTTAGGTTATAAACCACCTTCCGACTATGGCCACCCATGCGAGGCCTCAACTCCAAGTCTCCTGTTGCCCAATCTTGCCTAGCTCCTATACCCATGAGCCAAGGTCGTCCTAAAATAAGGGGGTATCCTTCTCCCTTTACTGGCATCACATAAGCATCAACCTCTGTAGTGATTCCAAAAACAGAAACTCTCAAAGCTTTCACTACACCCACACAAGTGACAGAGACATTATTAGCCATTTTTGCCCTAAAGTTTGATGATTCCATCACCTCTAAACCCAATTGATGCATTAGCTTTTCTGTCATGACACAAACCTCTGCTCCACTATCAATGTAAGTTTTTGGAATCCGTTGTCCCTTGATTTGAGCCTCCACCAAAGGCACTATATCCTTGAGACCATATGCTTTGATTACACTTACTAGCTTACTTCGCTTTGCCCTCGTGCTCACCATTTGTGACCATTGTCGTCGAAGCTTTGGGGAGATATGAAGTAGTTGTAGCCAAGTAATCTTTGGTCCTTGAGAACTCACATCAGCTGTCAAGTCATAAGGTTGTGTCCGAGATCCCATAGGGAAATCAAAAATGTCAATTTGAGACCTAGTACGGGTCTTTCTCTTCTTGGCTTCATCTTTAGTTGCCCGAGATGTACTTGCTTCATTGCTTGCATCCTTGCTTGTTTCTTTACCTACTTCTTCTTGGACACGCACACGTTTGATAGGCATTGTAGCCACTTCATCTATCTTCATCTTCCCTTTAGCTATTTCTTCCTGGTTGCTTCTGCCCTTGAGGACCTCCTCCATCCTTATGATGCTCACATTTGGTTGAGTAGCAGGGGCTTGAGCTTGAGCACGAGGTGGCTGCAAAATTTGAGGTTGCGGTTGCTCTTGTGCTTGAGCTCTAGCACGGGGTGGACTTACTTGTTGTCGAGGACCTCTGACAGGGTAGTCATATCTTCTGGGATGAGGGCAATTATACATGCCGTGGCCATTTTCCCCACAATTGTAACACAACATTTCCCTTGCTTGACGTCGCATTGGTGGCCGATTCCCAACATTTCCCTCAATAGGCCTTCTTGCACCCTGCACAAGATTTACTCTCAACCCCTCTAGCTGGTTTGTGAGATTGTTTATTTGTTGGAGCATATCTTCTTGTTGACCTCTATTGAGGTCTGGTGCATTAGGCACATTTGGAGGTATGTGAGAAGCTTCCATAGTTGTGATATTGCCTCCCAAAGCTAGCTGGCCAGCTTGGGCTTGATAGAGAATCTTTCTATTCTTTTCCCTAGCAATTCTTAAGGCATCTTCAAAAGCATTTGGAAATTTTCTCTTTACCTTCTCCCTTAGCAAGGGGTACAAACCTGAGATAAATCGATCCTTTTGGAGGCAATTGGGAGCTTGCTCACCAGGGTTTAGTGAGTCTGACCATTGCCCCCAAAGTTTCAGAAAACCTTCCTCATAGGTTGCATAACCATGAGGGTCAACTTGATGAAGAGACAGAAGCCGTTGCCATAGTTCTTCTGCCGAATTGGCTCGTTGAAATCTTCGTAGGAAAGCCACCTTCAATCCCTCCCAATCAATTCTTTCGGTTGGATCTAGAGCCTGGAACCATACCCTAGCTTCTTCTTTGAGCACCAAAGGAAAAGCTCTCAATTTCAATGCTTCGTCATCCCTCCCAGAGACAAGGAAAGCCATCTCCAAGTTATCCAAAAAATCCCCAGCATTTTCCCCACTACACCCAAAAAAATTTGGGAACGCCATCATAAAAGTGGGTTGCCTTCCTCTCAATACAGCACAAAGATGAAAACGTCTAGGCCCAAATCATATCTTATTAAGGGTAGAATAAATGGATTGATAGATGCATTAATCTCAGCTAGACGACGAGGGCCTAGTAAGTCCCTTATGATGTTTTGGAACCTAAGCTTTGTGCTAGCTATTATATGCACAGTTTGTCTAGCAAGAGGTTGGAAAGGTCCATATAAATCCCTATGATTCATGGAGTATGCTTAAAGCAAGATGAAGATGTGAATATCAAAAGATACATTATACTCGAAAATAGGAAATATTATAGGGTCAGGGGACAACAATATCTCTCTCAACCTCTCAGCTCCAAAATAGAAGACCAATCTTTGTTGGAAAAAAATCTTTCTATCAATGCGCACATTCACCCTAATATTCTGAACTGATTGAAAGTTGTAGAAAATGGGATTATTCATTGGTGCATTAAATACAAACTTCCATGAAGCACTTCATTGAAGTTGAGCTCTCTTGGATCCCACCATTTGAGAGATGCGAAGAATTTGCTCACCAGTGATTAGCCTAGCTTTGGTGTGACCATCTTCAGCTTTGTAGAGTTCATAGGGTTCGATGGCTACCCTCTCAACCACCTTGAGCCTTCTTGCTAGTAGTAGTTGGAGTGCATCACCATATGTAGCCTCTTGCCAATACCGCACCCCATTGATGTGTAGCTCCCCCTCCAAAAACTTGTTAATTCCCGAGTTTGAGAGTGCTTTCACCACTTGAAGTCGAGGCTTCAAAGGAAGTGTCTTCACACTAGCCACAAAGCACTCAACACAATTTTTTGACCTAGGGACTTGATGACTACAAGATTTTCCTTGAAGCAAAGAAGGGTGTGTGTAGTTAACTCTCTTTACCCGCATACGTGCCGTTTGTCGATAAAGACGCTTCTTTTCTCGAGCTTCTTGGGGAGACCATAGTGGAAGTCTCGGAGAATTTGATGGATCTTCCTTCATAGGATTGATACAGCGCTACTTGAGAACTCCTCCGTGGGGGCACCAATTTATGACGAAGGAAATTTGGAATGGCGGCCTCTACACCAAAACAAACTCCATTGCGCCACAAGGGAAATGAGATGAGGGCACCACCTAGTCTTGGAAGCGTGGACTACGACCGCTACACAAAGAGAGAGAGAGAGAGAGAGAGAGAGAGAGAGAGAGAGAGAGAAAGAGATCACTATGAATGAAGCATTAACCGTAGTGTGTGTACAAGGAATGGATGACTTCAAACACTCCCAACACAAATAGCATATAGATTACCAAACAATCACTCAAGGATTAGCCAAGATCACATCAAGCACTCTCACACGCATATAAAACATTTCTCTTAATTAACATAAGTAGGAGGAGGAGAGGTTACTAGCATGAAACAATTTGCACTCTAGGATGTGCAAGAATAGAGTGAATGAATGAGCTTATGGGCTCATGGTGAGTGATACAAAGGCTCAATGGGGCTGAGGGAGGCTTAAAATTACAAAGGGGAAGGCCTCTTTATATAGGAAAGAGAGTGATTAGGAGTGAGGTTAAGATCCAAGTGTAATTTGTACAAATGAAGCTTGATTAGGGACATTCAATCAATGAAGAAGCTCCTTCCAAGTGATTTGTTGACCAATTAACTCCATCATCACTTGTGTTGTCTTCACTCCTTCCTCCATAGCTTGAGTCCAAGAGCTTCCTTATTTTAAAATGTAAAGAATCTACATAAAATCAATACATATCTAGTAATAATAGAAAGGGGTTGAATGAGGACTTATGAATTACAACAAGATTAAGCATGACTTGAGAGGTGATTAGAAGAGGAATTTTGATGGGTTTTTGAGCTTGAGAGAGAGGAGGAAGGAGAGGAGGGTGAGAAGACTAATGGCTGATTTTTAGAGAAGGTCTCAATGTGGAAAAAGAAGGGTGTGTGTGTGTAAAGGTAGAGGGGGTGGTCTCCACCACAGTTGAAAAAACTGGCGTCCACCATTTTGGCCATATCTCCTAGACCGTAGATGCAAAAATTATTAAAAAAATATGGCCAGAATCTCCAGCTCATCAGCTACAACTTTGATGAAGACAACTTTTCTTGGATCGGAGTGGAAGTATTTTTTAAAAATTCAGCAAAATCATGTGTCTGGTTTCTTCCTTTACCAAGTCTTCCACTTGGGTCCCATTTGTTTGAATCATCATATGGCTCCAAAGCCATGATGATATGAGACACTCATGACCCTTGAATCATGGGTGCATGGCTCCACAACCACATCATATTTTTTCTTTTCACATTTACATATTTTCCCTTTCCTTTACCACTAGGTTCTCCCTCTACCTTTCACCTCCGGTGAACTAGTCAAGAAAAATTCCTATCAAATCATTTTTTTTAAATTTTTCCAAGAGGTTGTTCTCACTCTTTCTTTTATTGTAAACCTCTAGAAGCAAGGAAAACCAACAAAATATGATAAACAAAAATTTCTAATAGGCTCGGATCACTGCATCATGGCTCTTTCTGTATGAACCATCAAAGAACAACACATGTGCATTTCTAATCTGTGGCACTTCTTCAACTACCTTTCTCACCACCTCTTCCTTAACAATAAGGGGATTCTCCTTGTAGGTCAACAAATCAGCTAGGGTAGCCCTTGTACTATCTTCCACTAGAAAAGAGAACTCAAACTCTTGCAGCTCAATTACCCATTTCTTCACCACATTTGACATGTTAGTACCATTAATTAACTGTGGCAAAAAGGCATAACTCGTCAAGAAAACAAAAGGCCGTGGTAGCAAGTAATGACAAAATCGTCGACAAGCAAATATTACACTGGCCATGACTTGCTCTACTTCCGAGAACTTTCTCTCCGCTACCAACTTCACTCGGCTTGCACAATACACTGGCCTCATATAATGGCTGCCCTTCCCCTTTTGCAATAGCATGGCTCCAATGGCATCATCCCCTACTGATGGATTTACATAAAACACTTTCTCCCAATCTGGAGCCTGCATGGCTGACAACCCCCCTAACACCTCTTTCACCTCTTGAAACACTTCTTCACACTTGTCATACCATTGCAATGGATCATGCTTTGCCACTTGTTGTAATGGATAAAGAATCTGAGAAGACAATGGAATAAACCTTGCCATGTACTTCACTTTGTGTATAAAGGTTGCCAATTGCTTCGTACTCGTAGGTGATGGAAGAAGAATAATAGACTTAACCTTGTCTGGATCAGCCTCAATGCCATTTTCGGACACCATGTGGCCCAATAACTTCACCCTTGGCTGTGCTAGATGACATTTCTTTGGATTTAGTTGTCCTCCACATTCATCATATCGAGCCAATACCATCTGCAGCTTCTCATGGTGTTCAGCCCTACTGCTATAAACACAGAAGTCATCCATAAAAGCTTTAACACAACTACCAATGAATGGTTCCAACACCCAATTTTCTCTCTCTTGATAGAAGGAAGGTCCATTTGACAACCCAAATGGCAATACTGTGTAGCAATAGCAGCCCCATGGCGTAATAAAAGTGGTCTTTGTGCGGTCTTTAAGAGCAATCTTCAATTGAAAATAGCCTGAAAAACCATCACACACACTGTACCTCTCATCACCTGCCATTGAATCCAAGATCTGATCGATGAATGGAAGAGGATATGGGTTCTTCTTAGTGGTTGTGTTTATGGGTTTAAAATCTACACAAATTCTCCACTTCCCATCCTTCTTTGGACTGACTACAACTGGACTCACCCATTCTGTGGTCTCCACAGGGACTATGAACCCTGCCTTCAACAACTTGTCCACCTCTTCTCGCAAGGCTTCCATTTGCTCTTGACCCATCCTTCTTAGCCTTTGCCGCACTAGCTTAGCACCTTCTTTCAGCTCTATATGCATCTCTTCGCCCTTGAACCCTCTGATCTCTTCATATGAACTAATGAACAAATCAGGAAAACTAGCTAGCATGTGCAAATATATATCCTTCTCCATAGCTGAGAGGTCTCCACTGATCATTTGTGTCATCAATTCCTGCTTCTTTGACAACTCAACCTTGGTTTGCATCAGCCCTTCAATCACTTCATAAGGCCCTTCACTTTCATCTTCAACCTCATTCGCAAATGCAACTAAACCAAACTCCTGTATTTCTTTGTCCATCAAAAGAAATGCAACATCAGCATCCTCATCACTGCTGGTAGTGCTATCACTGTCTTCATCTGTCACCATGGAAGAGTCTTCATCACTAGACTCATCCTCATCTTCATAAAGCTCCTCTAATCGTTTCCTTGTGTCCATATTATAAAGCTTCTCGGTACCTGTCTTTCCATAGAGGCTAATCGTACCATGTCGCCAATCTTGAACAGCTCCCACTGCACATAGCCATGGTCTGCCCAGTATAATAGGATATGCTCCCAACCCTGCTGGCATCACATGAAAATCAACCACTGCCTTTGCATCATATGCCTCCACTTCTAAGATCTTTACAACACCCAAGCATTTTACTTTTTGATGGTTTGCTAATCTGATCCGAAAACCTGACACCCCAGCCACTGTGACACCCATCTTCTCAACGCATGAGTGTGTTATGACGCATATTTGGGCTCCGCCATCCACATAACCTTGTCCCAAATTTTTCCTTTTATGCCACACATCTACTATTGGACAAATGTCTGGTAGCTCATCCATTGCCAACACCTTTACTGAACCTCTCTCTGGCTCTTTCTCCATTGGGTTAACCATCCTCTTCCACTATCGCTTTAGCTTAGGCACCATCTCTATAAGCTGCCCAAAAGTACGTTCTGCCTTCCTGCTCGTCAGATCCTCCTTTAAGTCATAGCTTAATTGCCCATCCCCTAGTGGAAAATCTGAAACATGAAACTTTCGATGAGCTGTCCTTTTCCTCTTGGCCTTGACATCCTCGCCTTCATGGCTCTTTCCTTTCTTCTTACTAGGACCTGGGGCACTTCTTCCTTCCTTATCCTTTGTGGTCCTCTTCCCAATAGGCATCACTAATGTATCCTCTAGCTTTGATGCCTTCTCCAAGGTGACTACACTTAGCACTTTTGTCTTTCCTTTTTCCTCCTGGGTCAATCCACTGGTTCCTTCGTCTCCCTTAATTTCGATGCCATAATCATTTGACCTAGTTAGCACCTGTCTTGGCAATGGATACATGTCTCCCCCCATCCTTGGTGGCTTATCACATTGTGGGCTGATGTGACCCAACTCTCCACAATTATAACATGTGGGCGTCTGCCTCCAAAACCTACCATTGCTTTGTCCAACACCATTCCTAGGCCTTTCTTCACCTCCTGGCTGATTTGCAAACCTCCCTCGACCTCGATTATTTTCCACTTGACCTAGCATGTTTAGGCTAAGATTCTTCATCAAATCTACCATTTGCCTCATGTCTTACCTTAGCCCATCATCTTGCATTGTTGTAGTGACCACTGCTGGCATAACCTGAGTAGTAACAGGAACCACTGGTTCGTGATGAACCCCTAACATGCGACCTTGTAAAGACTCTATAGGCTGAAATTCAGACCTCATGGACAAAGACTCCACCCCTAACTGGCTCATTTTCCTCAACTTCCACTCTTTGTTCCTTGATACCTCTAGTGCATCTTCATATGTCCTAGGCTTCTTTAGCTCCACTCTCCAACGTATATTGTCCCAAAGACCAGCTAAGAACCTGTCCTTCTTCATCATGTCAGGCGGGGGTACCTGTGGTGCGAAGTCCTTGCACATCCGCTCCCATGCCAATGAAAACTTATGTATGTACGCATCTACTGGCTCACCTTCCTTTTGCACCAAAGCCTGTACTTCTTGCCACACTTTGTGAGGATCTTCTATCTTCTCAAAATCCACTTCCAACCCATGTCGTAGATTGTCCCAACTCAACCTTACAGGTGGATCAGCCACACGCAACTCCTCTTCAAATGCTTTAGACCAAACTCGTGCATCACTCTTCAAACAAATTTGGAGAAGGCATAACATCTGCGCAGGGTCATGAATCTGGTTGCTAATGCAGGCAACCTCCATCTTTTCCAAAAAATCTTCCACATCTTCATCACTTCTTCCATGAAACTCCGGATAAGAGAAAGCCATGGCTACCCAAGTTACAATGCTTTGAGAACCCCTTTGAACACACATGCAAGAACCCAAAACTTTTGACTACCCAATCCCCAGAAACTTCAATGGTGCTCAACTTTAGATAAGGACAAACACATGCACATCAAATGAGTTTTCATAGTTGATCATCGGAATTACAACAGGCAAAGGACATTCCAAGATCTCTCGTAATCTTCTTGGCCCGAACATAAAGACTATGCGCTGCTGGAAAAAAATCTTCCTGGACACATGAACATTTATCTGGATTCTTTGAGTTAAATGAAATGGAGTGAATTGAGGGCCATTTTGATCATCCATTAAAGCCAACCATGAAGCTCCCAAGAAGGCACACCTGACTTAACCTCTGATTTTGCCAAAATTTCAGCAGCATAATAGCATAAATGACTCAAAAGACCAAAAAACCAGCCATCATAACTTGGAAAAATTTTGGCAGAGTTTCCCCAGAAGTAGAGCAGTGTGAACCCAAAATATAGACTGTCTATGTATGCATAAACTGCCAACAATAGAACCCGAGCATCAAGTAGGACTCACTAGTACATAGCCTATGGCGAGGTCACAAAAAGGGTGCTCCAGCTACTTGTATCACCGAAAGGATCTCTACATTTGAGAATCCCCCAGCTCAATAAAAACCTCACGCTATCGACCCTCACACGAAGGCTAATGCAAATCGCGTATAGTCAAGTCTCAGAAATGACTATCTTCCATACCAAGTCTCAGAAATGGTTGGGACTGCCAAATAAAACCATATATGGCTCCACAAAGGCGTACCATGGCAGTTTCCACAAGTAACGTACAATCCAACAGACAATGCGCTCAAACAGGCGCCAAGTGATGCATACCCACAACAACTGCAAGTGACACCAATGCTAGTATATCACTGTACTCCAGCTACCTGTACCTGTGTGAATCACATGTACCTGTACCTGTGCCTATAACCTGTAACCTGCAACCTGAATCTCGAAGCTTGAAGCTCGAAGAAGAAGGTACTCGAAGAAGATCCTCCGTGGGGGCACCAAAAGAATGTGGGCAGGATGAAAACACACACAGCGCCTCTATAACGACCCGACACACACTCTTGGGAAGATACACACACACACTATGGGGCACCACTCGGCTTACAGAACACACCTTGCCGAGACAGGGAACACACCTCTGGAGTGAGAGGAGAGAGACTATCCACTTGCCCACTCCACACACACACACACACACACCCAAAAAACTCAGCTCAAAAGAGGATAATTTCTGATGTTTAGATACAATTGAGCTTGGGCCAACACCAATGGGGCAAATAGCTCACACAATATGGGTAAAATAAGCCAAATACAATCACAAACTAGAGCAGAAACTTCGCTCATAGGAGAAACTTACACAGAAAAATAGCAGGAAAAGAGTGAGGAATTTGGCAAAATAAACAGCGCCATCGCGTCCGGAATGGCCCAAAACCCTAGTCTACAATGTCAAAGTGCTCAAATCCGACCTCGGATGAGCAGTTTACGGTCAAAACAGGCTCCAAAATGAGCCAAAACACACCTGCGGCTGTTCCTCCTCTCTTCTCCACGTTTTTTGTGGTCTTCTCTCTAGTTTTTCAGTTCCCACACTTAGCTTTTTTACTTGGGCACCCTTGGCCTTTTAGATGACCTCAAACGGACCCCGAACAGACCATAAACTGACCTCGCAGTGCATAGTGGTCACCTTTTTGCATCATTCCCACACCTGGCACTCAGCTTTTTTCCAATAATGCATCTCGCCACCACGTGAAGTGGCCCCAAAAAGTGGTCCTAATAATGACCTTTCTGCATAACTCTCACAAGAAAACACCCACGTTGTGTCCGTCCTCATCCGCGTGCAAATATTGACCTCGTTCGCCCTCCTGACGCCACTAGATGCCATCTGACGCACCTGTTGACCTCATGTCGTCGGCCCGCGGATAGCTTCCTCGAGAATTTTTACGCGCTACCAACTCCTCCTTATTGTAGAAAAAACACACTAGTACTGATAATAGTGAAAATCGTTGCACTATGTACACTCTGTCCTACCTAAACACATGTGGGTCCCACGTAACCACTTGGCTCTGAAAATTGGGTAATCCTTTATTCGATGCACCATGCATGTATATGTACATATGCACAATCCCTTGCTCAAAAAAACTCCTGACAACGGGAGCAAAGCGAACCCCGAACCCTGACGGCCTCTAAAACACCGGGGACCGAATGGCGCGCCTCGAGCCTGTCATGGTAAAGCAAACAGGGGGCACCACCTAGCTTCAGTGGCTAGGATGCAAACAACACACCACCATAACAAATTTTTCATCCAAGAGAGATGGATGCTTGGGAGCAGTGATGAAGAGGAAAGGGAATGAGATCAAGTGAGAGAGAGAGAGAGAGAGAGAGAGAGTGAGGGAGGGGGTATAGCGGCTTAGTACTTAGGCACCACAAAAGGATGGCGAATCCACACACCCTTCACACATACACAAGCTCACTCCAAACACAAGATTAGGTGGCGATTCCACACACCTCACATGGGCAAAACATTGCAAGAAAACATACTCACAAAACCTCAAGCTTTATTTAGAGAATAAGGCGATGAAATGCGGAGCATAGGATAGGGGAATGAGAAGGGAGAGAGTGGTAGAGCACATGGCGGATAGGTGGGAGTTGATGGCGAAGACTCGCACGAGGGTTATGGCCATCATCCTTCATTTAGTTGCCCTTCATCTTCCATAGCCAAGGGTGTAGAGGTCATGCTCAAGACAAGCATGGTGATTGCGGTGATGGTGATGGTGTGGGTGTGTGTGTGTGCACTAGGCACACACAATGCATAGTGTGTTCTTTGGTGATGTTGTCTATGTGTTTAGTGTGATGGTGACCCCTCTTTATATAGGAAAGGATGGGGGAGGAATTCTAGAATTTAGAAATGAAGAAATTATTATCTACATAGGCCATGTGACTGTGGGCCCCACTTGTCTGGCTATGTGTATATGTGCCAGAACAGCAGTCTTATGAGAGAGAGACTAAGAGAGAGAGAGATGGGTTGATGAAAAAAAGTGAGAGTTGACATGGAGAATAAAGTAATTACAAGAGGGGAGAGAGGGGAGTGTGTTCAGAGGTGAATCTGTGTGCAGATGTGTGTGAACACAAGAAAAATCAGGTAACCACCTGGTGGGGATGGGTCTGTGGACACCTTTTTTAGTGAAACTGAGTGTGTGTGAGTGTGGGGGAGGTTATTTAGCTACAAGACAAGAGACATGGCGCCCTTTAGAGAGAGAGGGGGGTATTTGGGTCATGGGATATGATAGGAGAGAGAAAGAGGGGGTGGGGTATACTATTTTGGAAGATAGGGTAAGTTGCATGTGAGTTAGGGTGCAATATTGGTGAGTTATAATGCATTATTGGTGAGAGGTGGGGTAGCTTGAGGGGAGAGAGAAAGGAGAAAGGACAAGGGGAAGAGAGAGGGGGTTGACCTTTTGAGTGGAGGAGAGGAAAAGGGGCACACGGCGGGGCAACAGTGAAGAAAAAAGGAGGCAAGGTGGGGATGGGCTACCCCGCAGGCATGAGGTGGCCTATTTTACCTTTCTTATATATTTACATAATCATACTTTATTTTTTTCTTACTTTTTCCAATGCCTTTTATCACTCCCTCCCTAAGAGGGGGTTCTCATGGGGTGAGGACGAGAGAAGAGGGGTATGGGAGCTTGGCTTGTCAAAAGCCCCCATCAGTGTTCTCTCGTCATGGTGATGAGCTTGGAGAATCCCGTTGTCGTGCTGTGACACGTACATAGTGGGAACGCATGCTACAAGATCTATCTTGTAACTTTTTAGATACATAATTATCTTTCCTATAATGTACATATGCATATTTAAGTATAATAATAAGCCTTCTATCTCATCCTATTATTTTTCTCAAGGGTAACCTATCCTTACTTTACCATCAGAAAATACTATGGGAAAAGCTCAATAGCTCCGCCTCTTTAACTTGGGGCAAAAAGCATTGATTCTTTATTTCTACTATCTCATTATAATCTCACACCCTAGCTAGATCCTATATCTAAGGTAAACTCCAATATATATATATTCTATGTATTTTTTATACTTTTATTATATTTCTTTTTAAATAGCTACTAGGAGGGAATCAAATCCTAGTGGGACACTAGGTGGCATGATTTCAAAGATACACTTATTTTAATGCATTATTGCAAGCATGATTACAAAACTTTTTCAAGGAGCAATGTCATGCTTTCATATGGCATGAGGTGTCCTTTGGAATTAAATGAAAGTCTAAGCTAAGGGTTCACGGGAAGACTTTTGCTTCCAGAAATAGATCCTATTTTGATGAATGTTTTACACAAGGTTCCAATCCGAATTGGAAAATGATTTTAAAATGAAAATCGTAGCTAATGAGCTGAAGTTTCTGCCCATATTTTTACTTTTTTATTTGGAGCCACGGTTGAGGAGATATGATCAAAATATTGGACCCCAGTCTGCCCACATCATGCAGGGACATCTCATTTCCAACTTTTCCAATTTCTATTCACATTGGCTCTTCTCTTCTTGTGTAAACCCTTGGGGGTTCCCTTCACCTATAAAAGGGGACCTCTTCTTCCTTGAAAAGAAACTCAAGCATTCAAGCGATTCATGAGAGTAATTATTGAGGGAGTGAGTAGTAATGCCTAATTGTACTTAGCCATTAACATAAACCTAAGCCTACACTTTCTCCTAGAAGAAGACTAGCCATTCTTGCAACAAGCTAACCTTGGAAGATCAACTCTAATCAAAGAAGGTCTTGCACTTGATGCATCAATCAAAGTGGAATTATCCACTCTTCTTCTCTCTCCATCAATAATGGTGCCGAAGGGTTTCAAGTAAGATGTGTTCTACATTGATGTTTTCTTGATTTCTTGTTGTTTTCATTTTCATCTCTAATCCAACATATATATATGTATCTAATCTCATCTTCTTAACCAAACCTATCTCTCTCATCCTTAGTAATTCATCCTCTCTAGGTTCTCTTTGCTACAGGTACATCTCTCCACGCAGTATCCTTATTGCCTACGGGCAAGAATAGGGCTTGGGAGGGAAACTTCTCTTCTCTTCACTTCTCTCATATCTACATTTCTCACATACTATCCTAGATGAATAACCCACATGATGATCATTTCTATCGCTTTCACTTTGTATGATCTATTAGAATTAACGTATGGATTAGCCGAAAAATACACTTTCAACAACGTATAGTGTTTCTCTTTGGCCCAGAAAGGCTTAATGAAATACTTCTATCACCGGATCCCATCATACTACCTCTCATAGACTATAACTTTTCTTTTGACGTAAGCGTAGTTATCTTGCTATGAACCAAGAGGATTTGTACACACAATTAATCCCAATCATACACACAATTAATCCCAATCACTAGACAAAATATATACATTATGGTAAGCACAAAACTACGATTCCAAAGAACAATTCGTAGCCTATTTGGTCAGCCAAGATTGAATGCCATTAACTCATCTATTAACCCTTTCATATTACCCATGATATGATATGACCATAGCCTTGATGTTTTCATCTTCATATTGTTTTGACATTCTCCTTTGTGTTCTTTCTTTGTGTGTGTGAGTGCAAGAGAGAAAGAGTGAGTCTTCTTTGATTGCACTTCTTTCCAAACCCTAGTCTTCATCGCATCTATGGTTTAACTCCTTCATATAGTTTTTGTTGAGTTCTCTCACAAACTCTC
Source organism: Adiantum capillus-veneris (assembly GCF_014529385.1). NCBI lineage: Eukaryota > Viridiplantae > Streptophyta > Polypodiopsida > Polypodiales > Pteridaceae > Adiantum > Adiantum capillus-veneris. The sequence continues at coordinate 117,660,969 of NC_140953.1, forward strand.
ACAGCCATAAGCCCGGTGCTTTCCTGGCAAGACCGCAAATTTCTCGATATATTTTTGGTAAACCCGACGCGAATCTGCTAGGGTGAGAGTTTGTGGGTAACCATGGGTGATCATGTTGAGCAACAGGGTATGCATTTTGACCCAGCAACAATGCAAATGTTTCAAGAATTTTCAATGTTCATGCAACAACAACATGCCATTGAAAGAAGGGAGATTTTAGCAACGAAGGCCATACAAGCAGTCGTCAATAGAATGGATCAATTCAATGGCAAAGATGTAACCAAGTACTTACGCGATTATGTGAAGGAGATGGAGCTGCATCGCGTGTCAGAAGGTGAGATGATTCAAAGCTTTGAGCTAGTTGTTGCTCCAGAAATTAGAGAGCATGTTAGGGTAATTAAAGATGGGCATGGGAGAAATTGGGAAGAACTCAAAGTAGCTTTAAAGAAGGAATATTTTATGGAGGACTCTGAGAGAGTGACCAAAAGGACACTCTTAGAATAGGTAGTCAAGCCAAAGCAAGGACTATCAATAACAGAGCTACTTAGGTAATTTGAGCGGCGCTATGCACAACTCACCAGGACAGAAAGGGCCACACTAGATGCAGAGAAGACAGATCTTGTCTTACAAGATGTAGGTAAAGAGTTTCAAGAAAATTTGGAGCTTCTTCTTGAAGATAAATATGTTGAGCAAGGACTAAAGACCGACTGGAATGAGGTTGAAGGTGTTGTCTCACTGCTTGCCAAACGACAAAGAAGAAGGTACAAGATGGTACTAAACACTACAAGTCCTTCCACCTCAACTTCTGACAAAATGGTAAAGCCTACTTTTATCGCTCCTAAGTTTGATGAGTCCATGCTAGATGAGCTTGTGAAGGGAATGCGTGACTTGAAGGTGAAGTTTGCAAAGCTTGAAGAAAAAGGCCAACCATCAAGGCCACTTCCTAGGCAAAGACAACAGCCCAAAGAAGGGTTTGTTAATAGATGTATTTGGTGTGATAGTACACACCATGTAAGAAGGGATTGTGATGATTTTAGTGATGCTTTGTCAAAAGATGTTGTCTTTTTTAAGGATGGTAAAATTCACTTAAGAGAGACAGGTCTACCTTTGAGAACTAACTTTGGGAAGGGGGGAATGCAAACCTTAGTTGAAGATATGGCAACTAACCGTGCTAGCTCTTCAGTTGAGGCAGCTACTTATGGAGTAAAAATTGAGCATTTTTGTGATGAAGAGGTGATTGACCATCATGGTCAAATTTGGCCAAATGTCATGCAATTAGCTAAAAAGGAAAATCTTACAAAAGAGATTCTACATGAAGCAGGTGATTGCATATGTCTAGAAACAGAATGGAATGATCCAGTGGACTCATTGTCAGTGCATGCCTACATTACAAAATGCCAACAAAATGAGGCAATTGTAGAAGAGAAGTGCAGACGTGAGAATGTTGATGAAGAACCATCAAAAAGAGCTTCTAGAAGTGGGGGAAGAAGCGATTCAATGCCTTCTCAAACACCCTCAACACAAGGAGCATCTCCACCTGAAGTACTCATGGAGGAGTCCACAATAGGAAAGAAGAAAGAGCCAACAAAAGGTAAGACAAAAGGCCCAACTTATAAACTACAATCTGATATTGAGGTTGCTACAGATTTAAAGAAAGTCTTGGAGGAAAGGATCTTGAATAGCAAGATTGAATTTACTTTGGGAGAAGTTCTTGGCATTGCAAAGCGTGAATTCCATGAGGAGATCATTGACATCATCAAGAGGAAGAGGCAAACCCTTGCTGAAGTTTCTCGTCCACAGGTTGAAGGGGAAACCTCAAAGACACAAGGGATGCAACTGCAAAATAAGGAGAATGATGGAGTTGTGGTAGGATGCTACCAATCTAGTGGGAGAGTGAAGCAAGTGCATTTCTCAAATGATGATGAAGAAGTTGAAGATATTCCTAGGAGTTACTATTCACGAAGTCATTGGGCAAGGGCTACTACAGAAACTTTGGTCAAGGTAGGTGATCTTGAAGAGCCATTTGCTGCCTTGATTGACCATGGTTCAGAAATAAACATAATGTCAAAGAGTCTCTACAACAAGTGCAAATGGCCGATGGACACAGATCATGGCTGGATGGTAAAAGTGGCAAACAATTCATCCGGTGAATTGTATGCAGCATGTCCAGGTGTGAAGGTAACAATAGGTGATGTAAAGATTGACCAAAACTTCTTTGTACAGGATACATCTTCATATCATCTCATCCTTGGACAACCCTACATTGTGGGAGTTCGAATGGAAACAAAGGTAATGGATGATGGTTCAGCATATGCTAGGATACGTAGCAAAGATGGTAAACGAGCTGTCCAATTTCTCACAGTTTGTGTGAACCATGAAAGAAATCGTGACAACCTCAGAGAACATCCTCTACCAAAGTTGAGCAAAGAGTTTCATGATCATAGAGAAATGATGGGTTTTGGCCAAGTACCATTGTAAAGCGGGATTGTAGTGGTATAGAAAGAAAAAGGGTCTCGCCTGATCCAAAAATAGGTGAAGCATTTTCAACGAGCTCCTTGGTAACAAAGAATGGATCAGTATGTTTTACAAAACTTGAAGATTTGAAGAGATGTGAGAGGCAATATGTGCATCATGTACAAATAGGCATGAAAAAGAGTGGATTGCTAGAGCCTACTGAAAATTTTTTGGGTTTGTGTGAACAAGTTTCTTTTGTAGATACTATGGGTGAGCTTGATGCTATAATGGGGTCTAGTTTGCATCTTGAAAATGAAGTTGTGGAAGTTTGCTCTATGGAAATGTATCAAGTAATAGAAGCCTTTAAAGAAAGCCAAAACAGTTGGCCCAGAAGTCCATGTTGAAACTAAATACAAGAGTGTAGCAAAGAAGGTGAAACCAGTAGCTTCACCCTTACCACCCAACAACAGGGAAAAGATTGAGCAGGCTTCTTTACAACCAAGTTTGAGGAATCCGAAAAAGATTGGGCATACCTTCACAAAGGAGTCTTTCCAAGACTTGCAGATTAGTCGCAAGGAGTTTCTAACACAGGAGGAGACAAAGTGCTTCAAAGAAATGCTTTCAAAGCATGGTAAGGCTTTTGCGTTTGAGCCACATGAGATAGGATGTGTTGATCCTTCTATTGTAGCTCCTATGGTAATTTTCACAATACCTCATGTGCCTTGGAATCTGCGGCCTATTCCGGTTCCAAATGCTCATTTGCCAAAGTTAGTAGAGCTACTGAATGAGAAAATCAAAATGGGAATCTTGGAGCCTTCTTGTGCTCCATACTCAAACAGGTGGTTCATAGTTCCAAAGAGGAATGGTTCTCTACGCTTTATCCAAGATATGAAACCAATGAACAAGGTGACAATTAGAAATGTAGGTACAGGTCCAATTGTGGATGAGTTTGCAGAGGCATTTGCAGGGAGGGCAATCTACTCAATGGGGGATCTCTACTCAGGGTATGATCAATTTCAGCTTGCAATCGAAAGCAGAGACTTGACAACCATGAGGACACCTTTGGGTTTGGTAAGGATGTGTACCTTGCCACAGGGAGCAACCAACTCGGTTGCACATATGATGAATGGGATGAATAAGGTCTTACGTGACTTTATTCCTCAAATCACAATGCCTTTCATTGATGATTTGCCTATCAAAGGATGTGAAGAAAGTGACAAAGATGAAGCTTTGGATCTCAAGGGATGTCGCAGGTTTGTGGTAAATCCCATAAATGATTGTGATAAAATTTTGTCTAGGTTGGAAGAAGTGAATCTTACATTGTCATGGAAAAAGTCTATGTTTGGTGTCAATGAAGTGCTTATTGTGGGACACATGTGCGGGCCATATGGTAGGAAACCTTGTCCAACAAAGGTAGATGCCATCCAAAGAATGAAAGAAACGTGCACTAGCATCACTGAGGTTAGAAGGTTTCTGGGAGCATGTGTCTTCTATATTATTTGGATTCCACATTATGCACATGTAGCTGATCCTCTTTATCAACTGCTTAGAAAAAATCAGAAGTTTAAATGGACAGAAGCACATGTAAAATCCATGAAAAAGCTAAAGGAGTTGCTCCAGTCAGCAACAACTTTGAGAAAGGTAGACTATGAGTGTCAAAGGCTAGTAATTGTGACAGTAGACACCAGTCCTACAGGGATTGGATGGGCAATAGGGCAAGATGACAAAGAAGGACACAGGTATGTGGTAAGATTTGGAGCAAAGGTGCTAAGTGCTCGCCAAAGAAACTATCCACAGATAAAGAGAGAGTTATGGGGTATGGTTACAGCCTTGAAAAGTGGGAAAGAGTACCTAATTGGTGCATGTGTGGTTGTAGAAACAGATTGTCTACCACTTCTTGGGATGATTACAAGCTGCTCAACTCCAGACATTGCTATGTTGCGGTGGATTGCCTACATTAAGTCCTTAAATCCTGAGTTTAAGCACATTGCAGGTAAAGACAATACAGTGGCAGATATGCTATCAAGGGCAAGGTATGAAGATGAGCCACAAATGATTGACGAGGGAGATGATGTAGGCACAAAGTTCTATTCTATCTCTCATGTCAAAGGTAACAATGTCTGCATGACTAATCTACTTGAATCATTCTTGAAAGAGCTTTATGAAGGTGATTGGCTTCTTATTGGAAGCTACTTGAGTACTCTAACAAAACAGGATGATTGGTCTGAACAAGAATTCAAGAGAATACGCAGGAAAGCTTATGGGTACTTTTTGAGGGATGGTTACTTGTGGAAGCATCCTAAACAAAAGGGTGCTACACCACAAAGGGTTATATGTAAAAAAGAGACTCAAGTAAAGCTCATGCAAGAGTTTCATGAGAGTCTATGGGCCGGACACAGGGGTGTATGGGCAACCTTCTCTAAGTTGAAAGAAAAATACTGGTGGAAGGGTATGTATAAAGATGTATCTCAGTTTGTAGAGACATGTGTAACTTGTCATGTGTATTCAAATGTTGGACATCGTGATGGATTGCACCCTACATATCCAATAGCCATGCACTATAAATGGGTTGTGGATATGGTCACAATGCCTCTAGGACTCTGGCAGATGAGATACTTGGTTCTTGCACGAGAGGACCTAACTAACCAGGTTGAAGGAAGAGCATTAAGAGCTAAAACCACAGAAGCTATGTGCAAATTCCTTCTTGATGAGGTGATTTGCCGTTATGGTTGTGTGGGAAAAATCACTGCAGATAGAGGTGAACTGGATGCCGAAGAAGCAAGGGAGTTCTTTTCTAGATTAGGAATCAAGCTTTCTCTTACTACAGCTTACAACCCTGAAGGCAATGGAAAGAGTGAAAGAGGGCATCCTCCTATCATCAAAGCTTTGGCCAAGTCTTGCGAAGGAAGAGTTGGTGAGTGGCCAAAATTGTTACCATATGCTTTATGGACTAATCGTACAACACATAGCTCAGTAACTGGCTACATGCCTGCGGAGCTAATGTATGGTCAAAAGCCAGTAATGCCGATTGAAGATACAATTCCCACATGGAATGTACTACCTTGGCAAGAGGGGCTTAGCAGGGAAGATCTCCTTGCACTGCGTATAAGGCAGCTAGAGAGAAGACCTGGAGACATTGAAGCTGCAAAAGAACGACTAAAAAATGCAAGGTTGAAAAACAAGGAATACTTTGATAAGCGACATCGACTTAGAAGCAAAGCAATTGACAAAGGTGATTGGGTTTTGGTGTATGATAGTAGCCTTGATAACCAGCACACAGTCATGCGTAAGTTTTCAAAAAGATGGTTTGGACCGTATGTTGTAAAGCATGTGCATGACAATGCTACTTACAGCTTGTCTGAACTAGATGGTACAAAAGTAAAGATTCCCATTGCAAGCAAAAGGATCAAAATGTTTAAGAGAAGAGGAGACAATGATCCAAAAGATGTTGATGAGGAAGAAGAGCAAACCACAGGTAAAGATCAAAGTGAAGATGAAAATTTGGAATCATCCAATGAAGAAGAAAGAAAGGAAGATGTACAAGAGGGCTGATCTTACAAAGAAATACCGGAGGATGTGCAGGTTTAGAGGGGGTGGATGTCGTGCTGTGACACGTACATAGAGGGAACGCATGCTACAAGATCTATCTTATAACTTTTTAGATACATAATTATCTTTCCTATAATGTACATATGCATATTTAAGTATAATAATAAGCCTTCTATCTCATCCTATTATTTTTCTCAAGGGTAACCTATCCTTACTTTACCATCAGAAAATACTATGGGAAAAGTTCAATAGCTCCGCCTCTTTAACTTGGGGCAAAAAGCATTGATTCTTTATTTCTACTATCTCATTATAATCTCACACCCCAGCTAGATCCTATATCTAGGGTAAACTCCAATATATATATATTCTATGTATTTTTTATACTTTTCTTATATTTCTTTTTAAATAGCTACTAGGAAGGAATCAAATCCTAGTGGGACACTAGGTGACATGATTTCAAAGATACACTTATTTTAATGCATTATTGCAAGCATGATTACAAAACTTTTCAAGGAGCAATGTCATGCTTTCATATGGCATGACGTGTCCTTTGGAATTAAATGAAAGTCTAAGCTAAGGGGACCACGGGAAGACTTTTGCTGCCAAAAATGGATCATATTTTGATGAATTTTTTACACAAGGTTCCAATCCGAATTGGAAAATGATTTTAAAATGAAAGTCGTAGCTAATGAGCTGAAGTTTCTGCCCATATTTTTAATTTTTTATTTGGAGCCACAGTTGAGGAGATATGATCAAAATATTGGACCCCAATCTGCCCACATCATGCAGGGACATCTCATTTCCAACTTTTCCAATTCCTATTCACACTGGCTCCTCTCTTCTTGTGTAAACCCTTGGGGGTTCCCTTCACCTATAAAAGGGGACCTCTTCTTCCTTGAAAAGAAACTCAAGCATTCAAGCCATTCATGAGAGGAATTCTTGAGGGAGTGAGTAGTAATGCCTAATTGTACTTAGCCATTAACATAAACCTAAGCCTACACTTTCTCCTAGAAGAAGACTAGCCATTCTTGCAACAAGCTAACCTTGGAAGATCAACTCTAATCAAAGAAGGTCTTGCACTTGATGCATCAATCAAAGTGGAATTATCCACTCTTCTTCTCTCTCCATCAATAATGGTGCCGAAGGGTTTCAAGTAAGATGTGTTCTACATTGATGTTTTCTTGATTTCTTGTTGTTTTCATTTTCATCTCTAATCCAACATATATATATGTATCTAATCTCATCTCCTTAACCAAACCTATCTCTCTCATTCTTAGTAATTCATCCTCTCTAGGTTCTCTTTGCTACAGGTACATCTCTCCCCGCAGTATCCTTATTGCCTATGGGCAAGAATAGGGCTTGGGAGGGAAACTTCTCATCTCTTCACTTCTCTCATATCTACATTTCTCACATACTATCCTAGATGAATAACCCACATGATGATCATTTCTATCGCTTTCACTCTGTACGATCTATTAAAATTAACGTATGGATTAGCCGAAAAATACACTTTCAACAACTTATAGTGTTTCTCTTTGGCCCAGAAAGGCTTAATGAAATACTCCTATCACCGGATCCCATCATACTACCTCTCATAGACTATAACTTTTCTTTTGACGTAAGCGTATTTATCTTGCTATGAACCAAGAGGATTTGTACACACAATTAATCCCAATCACTAGACAAAATATATACATTATGGTAAGCACAAAACTACGATTCCAAAGAACAATTCGTAGCCTATTTGGTCAGCCAAGATTGAATTCCATTAACTCATCTATTAACCCTTTCATATTACCCATGATACAATGTGACCATAGCCTTGATGTTTTCATCTTCGTATTGTTTTGACATTCTCTTTTGTGTTCTTTCTTTGTGTGTGTGAGTGAAAGAGAGAAAGAGTGAGTCTTCTTTGATTGCACTTCTTTCCAAACCCTAGTCTTCTTGGCATCTATGGTTTAACTCCTTCATATAGTTTTTGTTGAGTTCTCTCAAAAAATCTCACAGCCATAAGCCCGGTGCTTTCCTGGCAAGACCGCAAATTTCTCAACACCGTGAGCATGGAGCTGCCGTTGCACTTCACTTTGGAGAGATGGATTGCCCATGGCTTGTTGAAGCCTAGAAACAAGATAGTTAACAAGCATTGAAGCATCATTAGTAGCTTGCTCATGAGCAAAATCAAAGTTATCAACATTAATTTCACTCTCTTTACTATTGTCAGCCATTCTAACACCTTTTAGGTGTAAACTTTTTAGGTGCACTTTGGCACTTCAAGCCCTAGTTGCTACTCTTCTTTACCCCTTTAGAAAAAGCACTCAAGCTACTGTACCCGCGGCTCGAATACCATTAATTGCAAGGAATAGAAGAGAGGGTAGTTCGACACCAAAACAGCACCGGCTCCTGACAAGCTGCTAATAGCTCAAAAGTGGTTAAGCCGTAGGCAAGCCCCGTAGGACTCCACTATTAAGACCATAGCTCTCGACGGTGATGCCCCGTTAACTACACGAAGGCAGACGCACTGCAAGACAGAAAAATCCCTATTCTACTTACTCACAAGCAATTAATAATACCAACCATTTATAGCTAGCTTGAGGACCTCCCTTGTTGAGCAAGAAAAGAGAAAGCTTGTGCTCTTATACCAATGTAACATTTAATGGTCTAAAAACTTATGTGTAGCGGAAATTGGCATGAACATAGTGGGCATTTCATTAGAATAGATTCCTAATGAGAATTACAAGAGTGCTTGGGTGGAGAGAGCAACAAAAAGCATAACACCTAGTTACATAGCATCAACAATACTTTCAAAAGAGAGAGAAATTAAGCTATTGACAACAGTTGAGGACCGGATTTACATGGAGCCGGTCCCCCCTCCAAAAGGCTTTGTATTATGGTTTCTCCCATCAAGAGAGACATTGTACAATACAATTCTTTGTGTTCCTTCAAGACTAGCTAGTGCAATGAAGATGAAAGCTTCATGCACTAAGCAAAACACTTAGCAAACACAACTTTAGTTATCCCCGTTCTCAAACCCAAGACCTCACACACCTTCGAAGATGGTGAGAGCTAGTAGGGTATGAGAGTAGATTGAGAGGAAGAAGGAGTATCTTACGAGAAAGATGTACATCTCCTCACATAATCACTCATATTAGCATATCTTATCTTAGTAATTAGCTTGGTAGAGGAGATGAGCATGCATTGAAGCTTGGCTCTTGGTTGGATTTGCATCCACCGCCAAGAGTGTGTTGATGTAGGCTTCTATCTCACAAGCTTGGAGTATGTGATGAGCTCTCCATTAAAGCTTGGGAAGAGATAGTCTTCTCTTTTTTCACATATGAGATTGTGTGAGTGTGTGTGTGATAATGCCTTGCAAAAATCAGCCCCCTCTCTCTCTTGGGTGAGCCTTCTTGCTATTTGCTCTTGTAGGCTCCCCATTGGACCTCCCCAAGTCAAAAGCCAATGGCTATTAAGCAGCATAAGTGATAGCCTTCTGACATGTGTCCCCCTTTCTCCTTTTGTGAGAGATTTAGGTAATTTAATAATTAAACTAAACTCTCATTGGACCCCTTTTCCTCCTAGCCAATAGGAATCAGGCAAGCCATTGTGCTCCTGAATGCTCATTGGACCCCTTGGGAGACTGTCCAATAGTCTTCTAGGAGACTTAATTCTCGTTGGTTCTTTTATTAAGTATTTTTAAATTAATTAAACTAGATTTACTCTAGCCTAATTCTCATTGGTCCACCTCCAAGGCCATCCAATAGGAATTGGGCACACCTTGTGGGCATCTGGGCTAGGAAGCTGACATGTGTCCCTAATTCTCTTTGTCTAAAGGGAGCCTGTGTCTATGTGTGTGTGTGTGTGTGTGTGTGTGTGTGTGTGTGTGTGTGTGTGTGTGTGTGTGTGTGTGTGTGTGTGTGTGTGTGTGTGTGTGTGTGTGTGTGTGTGTGTGTGTGTGTGTGTGACTTTCTCTCTCATCCCCTAGAAGAAAGGCTCGCCCCCTCCCATGTAGGGATATGCAAAGACTTTTTAGTTACACACAAAGCATCCAATTTCCCCTAGGGTTCACCTTTGGACACAACCTTTGAATTTTGGAACCTTAGCATTTTGGAAGTCTTAATGGAATGAACCTTAGGGTCTTTTTAGCCCATTGTTCCACATGGCTCTTTTGCAGATGGCCCCCCCCTTTGGATGCCTATTTTCCCTCCTTTGGTCCCTACTGTGGCCGGTCTGCTAGCTTAACCAATATTCTAGCTTTTTCTCCCCCGGCACTTCCCCACATGAAATGATCAGTTTAATATGAGAAAATCATTTAGGAGAATTAGATATTGATTATTATGACATTACCTCTCTCTTGAAATCATAGTCGTCCTCGACTATGGTGTAGAGAAGATAAAGCATATTCATGAGTCCTTTTCTTAGTAGAGGATCCCTATGTTACCCTACGACATCATTCCACAATGGATGACTAGTCCATTTGGCGCTTGAGAGCCTGAGGCTGCCGCAAGCATGTCTGCACATTAGTCGTATCATTCTTCCATAGTAGAGTGACAAGCTCTACTTGGTGTTTGGGAGACGTCGTCTCCGCAAACTTGATCTAAGCATGCATACTACTTCATTTTTGTGCACAATAAAGAAAAAGAGAGTCTTATAAGACAAAAACTTTGTTCATTTTTAACATTTTGTACATTTGCTTACTCTTGGGAAGCATTGTAAGCATTGACAAGGTTTAGGTTATCCTTTAATTGTATCCCTTGCATCCATCTAGCATCTTCAAAAGGATAATTCTTAAACTTAATAAGATATTGTCGAATAGTCCTACCACCTCTTAGTACCTTGTCTTCATGTCGGAGAATGGACTCGGGCTGCAGCACCTCCTCTTGGTCCTCGATCTCCGGTGGGTCTTCAATAGTTGGTTCTTGAGGTGGCTCTCCTTTGTAAGGCTTTAATAGGCTCACATGGAAAGCATTGTGTATGATCCAATGATTGGGCAACTTGAGTTGATAGGCCATCTCATTGATTGGCCCAAGAATCTGGAAGGGACCATAGTACCTTTTTGCTAGTTTAGCATAGTACTTTTGGTGGCCCGTAGGATTCTTGCCCGTCGTGTGCCTTAATTGAGCCTCGGGAAACTTTAACAAGACCCAATTGTTTTCTTTAAAGGCTTGGGCTCTTCTGTGCTTGTCAGCAGCAGCCTTTTGCCTTTGCTGTGAGATAGAGATAGCATCCTTAATCTTTTGAAAATATTCTTGTAGGTCTCGGCTATACTCATCTGCAGCGAAGATCTTCCCATGTACCTTAAGTAGCAAGGGACTTTTTGATCTTCCCTCAATTACCTCGAAAGGTTCTTTTCCCGTGGAAGTATGTATAGTGTTATTGTAAGCATACTCCACTAAGGGTAAGTACTTCTCCCATTGGGATCTTTGATCTACTTCTGTTACATAGGCTTTTAGTAGATCGAGAATTGTTAGGTTAGCTATTTCACTTTGTCCATCCGTTTGTGGATGATAGGCCGAAGAGAAGTTTAGACTTGTTCCTAAATTCTCAAAGAGACCCTAATTCCAAAAATTACTGGTCATTCTAAGATCTCTATCCAACACTATAGACATTGGCAAGCCATGGTACTTGAAAATTTGTGAAATGAAGAGGGTTGCCATTTGATGGGCTTTGATAGTCTTTTTGACAGGTATAAAATGAGCTTGTTTACTGAACCTGTCTACTATCATCCATATTCCTGTATTCCCATGGATAGACTTAGGCAATCCAAAGATAAAATCCATGGATATGCTCTCCCATGGTGAATTAGGGATTGGCAAGGGTTGAAGCAATCCAAGTTGCTTCCCTCTATCAAATTTTGTCTTTTGGCACACTACACATTTAGAAACATACTCTTGTATGTTCACTTTCATGGTAGGCCAATAGAAATATGTTTCAATTCCCTTTAAGGTAGACTGAATCCCTCTATGCCCCGCATAAGGTGGAGCATGAGATTCATACATTACTTTCTCACGTAGTGAGTTAGTAACGTATAGTCTATTGCCATAGAGACGATAACCATCTTGTAAAGTAAATGGTTCTTCTTTCTTCGCTAATGCAAGGGTTGAAATCACATCTCTAAAATCGGGATCAATAGCGTACTCATCTATCATTGAAGATAGATCATTGTGAGTTGCTATGGAAACCGCATTCACTCTCGGCCGTATTGAGAGTGTATCAGCTACTTGATTATGCTTGCCAACAATGTGAGCAATATCAAAATGAAATTGCGAAAGGAAATTTTTCCACCTCATTTGTTTTTCAGAGATCTTGGTCTGCGTCATGAAGTACTTAAGACTTTGGTGATCTGTTCGCTTTGGTGATCTGTTCGCAGAATGAAAGGATTCCCCAATAAATAGTGCTTCCATGAGTCTAAGGCATGTAGAATTGCAAGGAGTTCCTTTTCATATATGCCTAGAGCTTGCTCAACAAGGTCGAGCCTTCGACTCTCATAGCCTATGGCGTGCCCTTCTTGGAGCAAAACAGCTCCAAGGCAATCACCACAAGCATCACATTGGACCTCAAATGGTTTTGAGAGATCCGGTAGTGTAAGCATAGGTTGAGAGATAAGCTTTTCTTTAAGCTTTTCGAAAGCATTGTTATCCTTAGCAGACCATGTATACCTAACGCTTTTCTTTGTTAGGTCATGTAATGGTCCCGCAATTTGTGAGAACTTTTCTATGAAGCGTCTATAGTATGCACACATACCTATAAAGCTTCTTAGTTCATGAAGATTCCTTGGGTTAGGCCATCCTTTTATTACCTCTAGCTTTGATGGATCCATTTGGATGCCATCTTGAGAGATAATGTGACCTAAATACTGAATCTCTTGCAAGAAAAATTCACTTTTTCTTTCGATTAACATAAAGCTTATTCTCTCTTAAAACTTGAAATATTACCTGGAGGTGTTGCTTGTGTTCGTCTAATGAATTAGAGTAGATGATAATATCATCAAAGAACACTCCAGTGAAGGTTTGATGAGGCATGAACAGCTTCTGCATCAAGCGGTTGAATGTGGCTGGTGCATTGGTCAAGCCAAAAGGCATCAAAATGTATTCGTAAAGACCAAATGTGGTACGAAATGCGGTCTTTACAATATCTTGATCAACTATCCTTATTTGATGATAGCCACTCTTTAGGTCAATCCTACGGAAGTAGGTCGATCCTTGTAGCTTATCAAATAGGTCTTCTACCCGTGGAACAGGAAACCTATTCTTGATAGTGATCCTATTTAGTGCTCTATAGTCGACACACATACGATATGTGCCGTCTTTCTTTTGCACTACTAGCACAGGTGAGCAAAATGGAGATGAGCTAGGCCTAACCATGCCCTTGTCAACTAACTCATGCACTTGTCGCATAATCTCCTCTTGTTGAGCTTGACAAACTCTATAAGGGGGTTTGTTAGGCGGTGAACTTCCTGGAAGAAGTTCAATTGCATGGTCATCATTACCTCGTTTAGGAGGTAGCTCACAAGGGATGTCGTCAATAAAAACATCTTGAAACCCCTTGAGAAAATTGGATAACTCTAATTCCTTTTGGTTGCTTTTATTTTCTTTTGCTAAAGCATTAGGTTCATTTTGAAAATCTTTAACAAAAATCATGTACACGGAAATAGAGCTCTTTATTGACTTGTTGAAAGCTGGTGTATGTACAATGGGGATAGTGTTACCCATTTCCTTAGCATCTATATACATGTCTTTTTCCCTGAACTTAAAGGAGATTCTCCTTTCAGGAAATTTAACATCGACAGCCAGGCGGTCAAACCATGGTGCCACTAGGATTACATCCTCATGCTTGAGAGGAGAGATAAAGAAGTCCTCTTTGTCCACATAGCCTTGGACATGAAGCCTCAATTTCCCGATTAAGGATGTGACTGAAGCTTCTTGCCCCTTGAAGGCATTGTCTGCGGGTAGGACATCTCCCATCTCGTAGGATTGTATGCCTAGCTTGGTGGCCAACTCTATAGATATAAAATTGTGAGTAGAACCAAGGTCAAAGAGAATAAAAGCATCATGTTCTCTTACCTTTCCCCAAGCATGGCATAGAGGAGATCCTTTGTGGTGAGTTTGGTGAGTCTCCTCCTCTTGGATGTCAACCAAGGAAGCTCTAGGAGGATCTTGGCGGTTGTTCTTTTGGCGTTAAGCGCGGTACGCATGCCCTTGTTCGCTGCACTTGAAACACCGGTTATCCTTGCGATAATGCTCAAGCTCTTCAGGAGAGAGTTTGTTCTTACCTTTGTAAACTCCCTTCTCTTTAGCTTTGTTGGAGTTGCCCTTAGGAGACTTTTGGACATTGTCCTTCCCCTTAGGCTCATTGGAACCCTTGTTTTCCGGGGGCTTATTATTTCTTTTAGCCCCCATTTGGAAATTGATTCGAGAGGCCACCATAGTATGGTGTATTACCGCCGATATGGTACGTTGCCTTTGGTAGTTGACATACTCCGCCATTTCTTCAGTTAAGCCCGCATAAAATTGTTGCTTTTTCTCTCCAAAATCCAACTTTTTAAAGACAGTGGCTTTGAGTTGTAGGTCCCAAAACTTGTCTACATACTTGTGGATGGATTCATTGGGAGAGATCTTTGAGCTTCGCCATTCGGTGAGTACTTTTTCTTTGGTATCGGTGGCCAAAAACTGCTTCATAATGGAAGCTCTTAAGGCTTTCCATGTTCATGGAGCTTCACGGTTGGCTCGTAGGCTAGACCACCAATTCCTGGCGGACTTTTGAAAGTGCATAGCTACATGGCGTAGCTTAGAGGACTCCGTGAAGCCCTCATCTCCAAACGCCGCATCGAATTGCTGGATAAAGGCCAAGACTTTGTCCGTAGCACCAAAGGTACCATCATAGGTAAGGAAAGAGATGCTCTTCCCTCCCTCTTTGAATTTCTTCAGCTTGGATGACCTCTTCCATGCGGCATAGGATTTCCTATGGCCTCTTCTTTTTTATTGTTCAAAGGTTGCACCATCACTTTCTTTAGAAGGTGAAGAATTTGAAGAAGGTGGAGAAGAGGGTGACCTCTTTCTCGCCTTTTTCTTGTCTTGATCTTCGTTGTCTTCACCATCACTTTCATAAAGGAAGAGGATGAAGCAGATGGAGAAGAGGGTGTCCTCTTTCTGGCCTTTTTCTTATCTTTTTTTTTATCATCCCTCTTTGAATTATGGCATGGAGAAGAGTGTGATGGTCTTCTCCGCTTTTGTGGTGATGGAGAGCGTTTAGCCCACCGTCTTTGTGGAGCCATCTCCGCCGAATAGGCGGGAGACTCACTTCTTTCTCGTTCCTTCGGTGGAGGCTCCTGAGTTCTCCTTTGGGAAGGAAATGCATCATCAAGAAGTAAATTCTTGAGCCCTTCGTACGGATTCTCTTCTTCTTCCCGAATCGGAGAGAGACCTCTTTTGGGAGTCTCACAAGGAGGCTTCCTAGGTGTTCTCTCGTCATGGTGATGAGCTTGGAGAATCCCATGAGCACGGAGCTACCGTTGCACTTCTCTTTGGAGAGATGGATTGCCCATGGCTTGTTGAAGCCTAGAAACAAGATAGTTAACAAGCATTGTAGCATCATTAGTAGCTTGCTCATGAGCAAAATCAAAGTTATCAACATTAATTTCACTCTCTTTACTATTGTCAGCCATTCTAACAAATTTTAGGTGTAAACTTTTTGGGTGCACTTTGGCACTTCAAGCCCTAGTTGCTACTCCTCTTTACCCCTTTAGAAAAAGCACTCAAGCTACTGTACCCACGGCTGGAATACCATTAATTGCAAGGAATAGAAGAGAGGGTCTTTCGACACCAAAACAGCACCGGCTCCTGTCAAGCTTCTAATAGCTCAATAGTGGTTAAACCGTAGACAAGCCCCATAGGACTCCACTATTAAGACCATAACTCTCAAAGGTGATTACCCGTTAACTGCACGAAGGCAGGCACACTGCAAGGCTGAAAAATCCCTATTCTACTTACTCACAAGCAATTAATAATACCAACCATTTATAGCTAGCTTGAGGACCTCCCTTCTTGAGCAAGAAAAGAGAAAGCTTGTGCTCTAATACCAATGTAACATTTATTGGTCTAAAAACTTATGTGTAGTGGAAATTAGCATGAACATAGTGGGCATTTCATTAGAATAGATTCCTAATGAGAATTACAAGAGTGCTTGGGTGGAGAGAGCAACAAAAAGCATAACACCTAGTTAGATAGCATCCACAATACTTTCAAAAGAGAGAGAAATTAAGCTATTGACAACAGTTGAGGACCGGATTTGCATGGAGCCGGTCCCCCCTCCAAAAGGCTTTGTATTATGGTTTCTCCCATCAAGAGAGACATTGTACAGTACAATTCTTTGTGTTCCTTCAAGACTAGCTAGTGCAATGAAGATGAAAGCTTCATGCACTAAGCAAAACACTTAGCAAACACAACTTTAATTATCCCCGTTCTCAAACCCAAGACCTCACACACCTTCGAAGATGGTGAGAGCTAGCAGGGTATGAGAGTAGATTGAGAGGAAGAAGGAGTATCTTACGAGAAAGATGTACATCTCCTCACATAATCACTCATATTAGCATAGCTTATCTTAGTAATTAGCTTGGTAGAGGAGATGAGCATGCATTGAAGCTTGGCTCTTGGTTGGATTTGCATCCACATGCCAAGAGTGTGTTGATGTAGGCTTCTATCTCACAAGCTTGGAGTAGGTGATGAGCTCTCCATTAAAGCTTGGGAAGAGATAGTCTTCTCTTTTTTCACATATGAGATTGTGTGAGTGTGTGTGTGATAATGCCTTGCAAAAATCAGCCCCCTCTCTCTCTTGGGTGAGCCTTCTTGCTATTTGCTCTTGTAGGCTCCCCATTGGACCTCCCCAAGTCAAGCCAATGGCTATTAAGCAACATAAGTGATAGCCTTCTGACATGTGTCCCCCTTTCCCCTTTTGTGAGAGATTTAGGTAATTTAATAATTAAACTAAACTCTCATTGGACCCCTTTGCCTCCTGGCCAATAGGAATCAAGCAAGCCATTGGGCTCCTGAATGCTCATTGGACCCCTTGGGAGACTGTCCAATAGTCTTCTAGGAGAATTAATTCTCGTTGATTCTTTTATTAAGTGTTTTTAAATTAATTAAACTAGATTTACTCTAGCCTAATTCTCATTGGTCCACCTCCAAGGCCATCCAATAGGAATTGGGCACACCTTGTGGGCATCTGGGCTAGGGAGCTGACATGTGTCCCTAATTCCCTTTGTGTAAAGGGAGCCTGTGTGTGTGTGTGACTTTCTCTCTCATCCCCTAGAAGAAAGGCTCGCCCCCTCCCATGTAGGGATATGCAAAGACTTTTTAGTTACACAGAAAGCATCCAATTTCCCCTAGGGTTGACCTTTGGACACAACCTTTGAATTTTGGAGCCTTAGCATTTTGGAAGTCTTAATGGGCTGAACCTTAGGGTCTTTTTAGCCCATTGTTGCACATGGCTCTTTTGCAGATGACCCCCCCTTTGGATCCCTATTTTCCCTCCTTTAGTCCCTACTGTGGCCGGTCTGCTAGCTTAACCAATATTCTAGCTTTTTCTCCCCTGGCACTTCCCCACATTAAATGATCAGTTTCATATGAGAAAATCATTTAGGAGAAATTAGATATTGATTATTATGACAGGGAGTAATGGAGGCTTGCTGTCCCTTGAAAGCTCCATTGACAGTTACAGTATCTCCCATCTCGAAAGCTTGAATGCCCAACCTAGTGGCCAACTCTGTTGATATGAAGTTGTGAGTAGAGCCAGGGTCAAAGAGCCAGGGTCAAAGAAGATGAAGTCATCATGCTCCCTTACCTTTCCCCAAGCATAGGACAGAGGTGATCCTTTGCAATGAGAATCCTCTTTTGGAGCTTCGACCGTGGAAGCTCTAGGAGTCTCATTGCGGGTATTTCTTTTGGGGCAAGAATGATAGCTTAATTAAAACATTTGTAGTCCTTACAAAAAGCTCCAAGCTCTTCAGGAGAGAGTTTATTTTATCTTTGTAAACTCCCTTCTTCTTGGACTGATTGTTGTTGGAATTTCCTCGTGAAGAGTTTTGGGCATTGTTTTCCCCCTTTGCATCATTTTTTGCATTTGCTTTCCATGGGCCTGGCATTCCTTTTAGCCCCCTATTGGAAATTAATGCGTGAAGCAACCATAGTGTGGTGGATTACTTCGATGATAGAACCAGGCCACTAAGAGTTGAAATACTCGACCAGTTCTTTAGGCAATCCCACACAGAATTGTTGCTTTTTCTTGGTGAAGTCTATTTTCAAAATATGGTAGCCTTGAGATGTGAATACCAAAACTTGTCCACATATTTGTGGATACACTCGTTATAGAGCAACTTCAAACTCCACCATTCGGTAAGCACTTTGTCCTTTGCATTGCTTTCAAGGAATTGCTTCATGATGGAAACTCATAGAGTTTTCCATATCTTTGGGGCTTCGTTGTTGCCATGAAGGCTAGCGCATCATTGATGAGCAGATTTTTGGAAGTGCATAGCTACATGAAGTAGCTTGGAGGACTCCGTGAAGCCCTCATCTCCAAAGGCCGCATCAAATTGCTAGATGAAGGTCAATACTTTGTCGGTGGCATAAAAATTTTCATCATAGTAAAGAAAAGAGATACTCTTTCCTCCCTCTTTGATTTTCTTGAGCTTTTGGGACCTTCTCCATGCAGGGTAGGATTTGCGATGTCCTCTCCTCTTGTATTCTCTAGGAGAATATCCGCTGCTTTTCGTCAAAAGAGGAGGAAGGTGAAGAAGAAGGAGAAGAGGGTGACCTCTTTCTTTCCTGTTTCTTCCTTTGTTTCCTCTCTTCGCTTTCAGAGTGACCAGGAGAAGGACTATGGGTTGACCATTTCCTCTTGGGAGGAGTTGGGGATTGTCTAGACCGCCGTCTTTGTGGAGCCACATCTTCAGATGATCTTAGGGATTCACTTCTTTCTTGTTCTTTGGATTCCCCCTCTCTTATGGGAGAGAGTCTTCTTTTGGGAGTCTCATCAAGAGGCCTCTTAAGCTCTCTCTCTTCTTGGAGAGGAAGGGAAATCCCATAAGTACAAAGTTCTTGAGTAACTTCGACTTGCAAAGCAGGGTTGCCCATAGCTTGCTGCAACCTAGTAACAAGGTAGTTAACAAACATGGGGTAGCACCTTCATGTGCAAAATCAAAGTTATCAATGTTCATTATTCTCTCTTGGTTATTGTCAGCCATGCTAATCAAATGTATGTATAGATTACTTACTGTGATTTGGTACCCTCAAAAACCTTAGTTGCTGCGCTTCTTTACCTTTGAAAATTTGTTCTCAAGCAACCAAACCCATGGTTTAGAGTCCATTGATTGCAAAGACTAGTGGAGAGGGTCTAACATTGCTCGGTTGATTATGGTTCTAGGTGAGCTTGGTCGTAGCTCAATAATGGTTAAGCCAATGGCAAGCCCCGAGAGACTCCATTATTAAGACTATAGTTCCCAACGGTGTACCTCGAACTAAGTCCTTATCAACCAAGATAATAGATCCCTGTCCCACTTAACCTATTGCATTGAACAGGTCCAAATTTTCATGGACAACTTAAGGACCTCTCTTCTTAAGCAAGAAAAGACAAACCAATAGCTCTAATACCAATGTAATGGAAATGACCTATGAACTTTGAGAATAGTGGAATTAAGAGAATAAGAGTGAGCATTTTCATGAGACTACTTTGAGAACATAGAGGGTGAACTTATTTAGCAGTAGCAACATAACCATTATACTTAATTAACTTGGCATGAAAAATAATTTTGCAAGAGAGAGAGTTAGAGAACCTGACAACAATTGAGGACCGGATTTATGTGGAGTCCATCCCCCCTCCAATAGGCTTTTGTATTATAGATTTTCCCATCAAGAGAGATCTGGTACAATACAAGCTTTGTGTTCCTTGAGACCTAGGTGATGCAATGAAGATGGAAAGATTCATTCATCACAAGCATAACATAAACTTTGTAAAAACATTAACCATCCCCGGCCTCAATCTGAAGGCCTCAAACACCTTCAAAGGTGGAGAGAGCTAGCGGGGAATGAGGGTAGGGAAGAGGAAGAAAAAACATTCATATGAGAAAGAAATAGTTCCTCACTTATCATCACTCTTCTTGCTTGGCATAGTATAATAGTATAGTAATGAAGATGGAGAAGATGGCAAGCTTAAGCATTGAATCATGGCTCTTGGTTGGATTTGCATTCCATAGCCAAGAGTGTTGGTGTAGGCTCTCAACTTCTCAACAAGCTTGGAGAAGGAGATGGAGCTCTTGCACTTTGCACCTCACACAATGAGAGAGTTGTGTGTGTGTGTGTGTGTGTGTGTGTGTGTGGGGGGGGGGGGGGGGGGGGGGGGGGGGGGGGGGGGGGGAGAGTATTACCTCCAAGCTAGCCCCTAGCTTCCTCGGTCAAACCCACCTTGTAGCTCATGCTGGAAGTTTATTGGACCCCTTAAAGCCTAGCCAATCACATGCAGAGTGCATATCAAGCAACCATGCTAGCCTTGGGACAAGTGTCCCCCTTTCCCCTTTGAGAACATAGAGGGTGGACTTATTTAGCGATAGCAACATAACCATTATACTTAATTAACTTGGCATGAACAATAATTTTGTAAGAGGGAGAGAGTTAGAGAACTTGACAACAATTGAGGACCGGATTTATGTGGAATCGGTCCCCCCTCCAATATGATTTTTTATTATAGATTTTTCCATCAAGAGAGACTTGGTACAATACAATCTTTGTGTTCCTTATGACCTAGGTGATGCAATGAATATGGAAAGATTCATGCATCACGAGCATAACATAAACTTTGTAAAAGAATTAACCATCCTCGGCCTTAGTCCCAAGGCCTCAAACACCTTCAAAGGTGGAGAGAGCCAGCGGGGAATGAGGGTAGGGAAGAGGAAGAAGAAACATTCATATGAAAAAGAAATATTTCCTCACTTATCAACACTCTTCTTGCTTAGCATAGCATAATAGCATAGTAATGAAGATGGAGAAGATGGCAAGCTTAAGCATTGAAGCATGGCTCTTGGTTGGATTTGCATTGCATAGCCAAGAGTGTTGGTGTAGGCTCTTAACTTCTCAACAAGCTTGGAGAAGGAGATGGAGATCTTGCACTTTTCACATCACAGAATGAGAGAGTTGTGTGTGTCTATGTGTGTGTGTGTGGGAGAGTATACCCCCCAATCTAGCCCACAGCTTCCTTGGTCAACCCCTCCTTGTAGCTCATTCTAGAAGTTGATTGGACCCTTCAAGCCTAGCCAATCACATGCAAAGTGCATATCAAGCAACCATGCTAGCCTTGGGACAAGTGCCTCCGTTTCCCCTTTGAGAACATAGAGGGTGAACTTATTTAGCGGTAGAAACATAACCATTATACTTAATTAACTTGGCATGAACAATACTTTTGCAAGAGAGAGAGAGTTAGAGAGCTTAGCAGTTGAGGACCAGATTTATGTGGAGTCGGTCCTCCCTCCAATAGGCTTTTTGTATTATAGATTTTCCCATCAAGAGAGACTTGGCACAATACAATCTTTGTGTTCCTTGTGACCTAGGTGATGCAATGAAGATGGAAAGCTTCATGCATCATGAGCATAACATAAACTTTGTAAAAACATTAACCATCCCCAGCCTCAGTCCCAAGGCCTCAAACACCTTCAAAGGTGGAGAGAGCTAGTGAATGAGGGTAGGGAAGAGGAAGAAGAAACATTCATATGAGAAAGAAATAGTTCCTCACTTATCATCACTCTTCTTGCTTAGCATATCATAATAGCATAGTAATGAAGATGGAGAAGATGGCAAGCTTAAGCATTGAAGCATGGCTTTTGGTTGGATTTGTATTCCGTAGCCAAGAGTGCTAGTGTAGGCTCTCAACTTCTCAAAAATCTTGGAGAAGGAGATGGAGCTCTTGCACTTTGCACCTCACACAATGAGAGAGTTGTGTGTGTGTGTGTGTGTGTGTGTGTGTGTGTGTGTGTGTGTGTGTGTGTGTGTGTGTGTGTGTGTGTGTCTAGGAGAGTATACCCCCCAAGCTAGCCCCTAGCTTCCTTGGTCAACCCCGCCTTGTAGCTCATGCTGGAAGTTGATTGGACCCCTTCAAGCCTAGCCAATCACATGTAGAGTGCATATCAAGCAACCATGCTAGCCTTGGGACAAGTGTCCCCCTTTCCTCTTTGAGAACATAGACGGTGGACTTATTTAGCGGTAGCAACATAACCATTGTACTTAATTAACTTGGCATAAACAATAATTTTTCAAGAGGGAGAGAGTTAGAGAACTTGACAACAATTGAGGACCGGATTTATGTGGAATCGGTCCCCCCTCCAATAGGATTTTTTATTATCGATTTTCCCATCAAGAGATACTTGGTACAATGCAATCTTTGTGTTCCTTGTGACCTAGGTGATGCAATGAAGATGGAAAGTTTCATGCATCACGAGCATAACATAAACTTTGTAAAAGAATTAACCATCTTCGGCCTTAGTCCCAAGGCCTCAAACACCTTCAAAGGTGGAGAGAGCTAGCGGGGAATGAGGGTAGGGAAGAGGAAGAAGAAACATTCATATGAAAAAGAAATATTTCCTCACTTATTACCACTCTTCTTGCTTAGCATAGCATAATAGCATAGTAATGAAGATGGAGAAGATGGCAAGATTAATTGTTGAAGCATGGCTCTTGGTTGGATTTGCATTCCATAGCCAAGAGTGCTGGTGTAGGCTCTTAACTTCTCAAAAAGCTTGGAGAAGGAGATGGAGCTCTTGCACTTTTCACCTCACACAATCAGAGAGTTGTGTGTGTGTGAGAGAGAGAGAGAGTATACCCCCCAATCTAGCCCACAGCTTCCTTGGTCAACCCCTCTTTGTAGCTCATGCTGGAAGTTGATTGGACCCCTTGAAGCCTAGCCAATCACATGCAGAGTGCATATCAAGCAACCATGATAGCCTTGGGACGAGTGTCTTCCTTTCCCCTTTGAGTACATGGAGGGTGAACTTCTTTAGCGGTAGAAACATAACCATTTTACCTTATTAACTTGGCATGAACAATACTTTTGCAAGAGACAAAGAGTTAGAGAACTTAACAATTGAGGACCGGATTTATGTGGAGTTGGTCCTCCCTCCAATAGGATTTTTGTATTATATATTTTCCCATCAAGAGAGACTTGGTACAATAGAATCTTTGTGTTCCTTGTGAGCTAGCTGATGCAATGAATATGAAAAGCTTCATGCATCACGAGCATAACATAAACTTTGTAAAAGCATTAACCATCCCCAGCCTCAGTCTCAAGGCCTCAAACACCTTCAAAGGTGGAGCGAGCTAGAAAGGAATGAGGGTAGGGAAGAGGAAGAAGAAAAATTCATATGAGAAATAAATAGTTCCTCACTTATTATCACTCTTCTTGCTGAGCATAGCATAATAGCATAGTAATGAAGATGGAGAAGATGGAAAGCTTAAGCATTGAAGCATGGCTTTTGGTTGGATTTGCATTTCATAGCCAAGAGTGCTAGTGTAAGATATCAACTTCTCAACAAGCTTGGAGAAGGAGATGGAGGTCTTGCACTTTGTACCTCACACAATGAAAGAGTTATGTGTGTGTGTGTGTGTGTGTGTGTGTGTGTGTGTGTGTGTGTGTGTGTGGTAGAGTATACCTTCCAAGCTAGCCCCTAGCTTCCTTGGTCAAACCCCCCTTGTGGATCATGCTGGAATTTGATTGGACCCCTTCAAGCCTAGACAATCACATGCAGAGTGCATATCAAGCAACCATGCTAGCCTTGGAACAAGTGTCCCCCTTTCCTCTTTGAGAGAGGATTTGATAAATGCATAAACAATTAATTTAATTAGCTAAATTATCATTAGATCCCTTGCAAGGCCAACAAATAGGCTTTAGGCACCTTATGAGGGCAACATGAAGAGGAATTTGACATGTGTCCTTGTTTGGAGGTGATAACAACATACAAGTGCCCACCTAGACAAGGCGCCCGTTGGGTCAGCCGGCCAAAGTTTTGATGTGGTCACATTATTTTTCCGATGCTTAATACATCAAACCTTGTAAAAGCCTAATGACAATTGTCTATGTCAAGTCTAAGTCAAAGATGTATGTAAAGGTCCATGAGAAGTTGGCCACCGAACACTTTAGAAAGCCCTAGGTATATAATACACTAAGGTTAGTGGGAAAGGGGGATTATTTTTTGAAGATAAGTGACTATTGCGTTACGCATAGAGAGCTACCTCATTGCTCCAACTTGTAATCATCGCTTCTGTGGCTACGGTAATCCAAATTCAGTTTTGTTTCTTGCATTGTGTTCCTCTTACTCTGCTCTTTCATTCAAGTGTAAGCATTCAAGATTCGGTGAAGGTTTCAAACGCATCCGTTTAGGCCTTAAATCTCTGTTTTCAGTATTTATATGCGTATTTTATGTTGTTTTGACCCTAGGAGAGGCTTTAGGGACCTAAAAACGACCCTTTAGGATCATCCATTTACTCTTTTTGCGTACTGTGGGATGAACGATCACGATCTTTGTACCTCTCCAGAATGCTGTGACAGTGATAAGATATGTTCCTGATAGTCCCCTGTAGCTTCCCTTCAAGTTTCGTGCGATTCCGATATGATTTGCATGGTGAACGGGCATGATGACTGTAGAGCTGTGTAGAAGGACATAGGCAGATTACTTGGCTTTAGTACGATCGATTTGCTTGTAGAGTTAGTAGATGCATCTCTTCGAGTTCACTTCATTAGGGTTGACATCCTAATGAGTTTCCATGCCTCATCCAAGTTGCTTCCCCTATATCGATAATTTTATGTTGATGCTTGAGAGCTATGCTATGGACGTCCGTAGCGGCAACCCGCAAACAGTCCTTGTTGCCTCTTGGGACTAGTCTTGCTATTAACCCTCACGGCTCACGGACACCCTATCACCTACAACGAACGTTCTAACCTACGGCAGACATTGTATTATTTATTTGGTAGAGTCAGGTACCGAGCTTGTCGGTCCAATAGGAAAAGGGTAAGAGTGATCGCCGATGAGAGGCACACTCTAACTGGGACATTCAAGGGATCAGTTGCCTAAGCATGGGCGCCCAAGTGTGAATGGGGTGAGCTCATATAAAAGCCAACTAAACCTAAAATTCACTCATTCTCTCATTTGTGCAATGCAAGAAGAGTGCTCTTGCTCCATCTCCTTGTGTACTAGTGTGTGTGTGTGTGTGTGTGTGTGTGTGTGTGTGTGTGTGTGTGTGTGTGTGTGTGTGTGTGTGTGTGTGTGTGCGCGCGCTTGAGAGAGAGAGTGTGTGTGTGTGATCGAGCATTGCGGCGGCACGATGGTGGTGAAGCAGTAGAGCACGACGTAGCAGCGTCTCCTTCTTCTTCGCGGCAAGGAATCCTCCACGGCAGGAGCATAGAGCGGTGAGTGACACACCATTGCCCTCTTTTGAGCTTACTAGTTAAGCTAGTTGTGTGCTTGGAGCCGTTTGTGGCTCGCACACAGTGTTAGGCAAGTCCCTTGCTTTGATAGTGCGGCAAGGAGCGCACATTTTTGGCGCCGTTG
The DNA here is from genome assembly GCF_014529385.1 of Adiantum capillus-veneris. NCBI lineage: Eukaryota > Viridiplantae > Streptophyta > Polypodiopsida > Polypodiales > Pteridaceae > Adiantum > Adiantum capillus-veneris. The sequence goes on from NC_140953.1 coordinate 117,686,545, forward strand.
CCGAGGAATCGCCCTGCACTAAGCCCAAGAGGCACTTTGTGCTTCTTCTATGAGTTGTTTGTAGTAGGAAAGAAGAGGAAGAGGAAGAGGAATGAGTTATTTTACTTCAAGTTGTTAATTTCTGTATTGTCTGCAAGTTCTGTGATTTTTGCATAATCTTGTGTTTTCTGTTTGCACACAGTCTTTGCACAATTAGTAGTCGTTAGCTTGTTCGCAGGGAATGAGTAAGTAGGTAGACAGTTAGCAATTTCTGTTTGCACACAGTCTGTACACAGTTTTCTGTTAAGGTTTGCTTGCACACAGTCTTTGCACAGTAAGGTAGTGAGAGAGGAAGTAGGTGGACAGTTAGCTCGCTGTCAGTAAGCAATTAGCAGAGTGGTTAACAGATTAGTTAGTAGATTAGTTAGTGGTTAGCAGCACTGTTAGTAAGTAGATAAGGTAGTGAGCTGTGAGCTGTTGACAGAGAGGTTAGGTAGGTGTTGACAGTGTGTGTGGCCAAGAAAGGGTCACCTAAACCGCGCGCGATCGTCGCCCTAAAAAAAAACAAAAACAAAAAAAAAATTGTAAAAATCCGAAAATATTTAAGCCTGAGTGACTGGGGGGCTACACTAAAATTTTGATCGGGATCGTTTCCCCAAGCCCAAGCCCAAGCCCAGGCCTCAGGCCTCAATCTTATGATATATACTAGACTCACTCTTATATATATACCCTACCCCCTCAAGAGGGAATGAGAGCATGTGGGGCAAGTCCTCCACTCTCCTCCCTTGATCTCTTCCCACTTGCACCCTTAGACTTTCTAATTTGGGCCTAATTCCCTACTAAAAATTGACGGTTTAGGGATTCCGAGGGCATAAAGTGACCAAACGGAGGGCTGTAAAGCACGACACGTCCCTCTGATTGAGATGCTCGTTTTGAGCTATCATACGTTCTATTCTATAGCTGGGTCAGAAAAAAAGGACCAAAAAATCAAAAAAAAATTAAGACAAGACTTGGGTTGCAAAACACCCAAAAATACTAGATGAGCAGCCTTCACGGGCACTCACTGACACTTCTAGGGGATCAAAGTCATATGAACCTATGCTCTGGAGGAGTGTTAGAGCACGAGCATATTGGTAGTGCCTCCATTTACGCGGGCACCCATTATTCCTCCACCCTAGGTTCTAGACCTTCGGCCGGGACTCAAGGTAGCGCGACCCAAGATCCTCATATCGCGTCTAGTGATTCTTCCTCTGACTACGAAGTCATGGAGGGGTATCCTACACCAAACCTTGATAGTTCAAGTCAAGACATGCATGCCATGGGCCCACGGCCCGGGTCCAGTGTGTTTATCCGCTTAAAAGAGACCCTTAGTAGAGCTACTCACTCCGAACATGCGGTTAATGAAATAAATGAAGGGAGTGGGGAAGTAAATTCGTCATTCATGCCTAAAATAGACCCTATGCTTCTTGAGAGTGTGCATGTGAATGTTCCATCCACTGCACCTCCTGATCCTTTAGGACTATCTCCCTCTAAGGTTTTACTACCCGATGGTAGGAGTCTTGCCGAAGTACAAGAGATCGAACGCTATATGCAAGCAACAAGGGAGAGGGAAATTGAGAACCTACGAAGGCTAGAACAAAGTCAAGCCCTGAAATCAAAGGCTCCTATGACAATAATCATGCCAGCCGAGCAACCGAGTGCTCCCAAGGTAGCAGTCATGGAGGGGCAAGCGATGGGGAGCAATAATGCTTCCACTTAGAGGGAAACCTCTAGCACGCCAGGCCTAGATGGGATATTCCTAAACAAAAATTGGGAGTGTGACCTACAAGCAGAAGCTTTAAGTGATCAGTACACAAGACACACCTATCATGTGGGTTGGTTAGATGTTCTACAATCCACATCGGGTGCTACTAGCATAGATGAGCAACAATAGAAAGTCTGTGATGTCCTCCATAGGATTGTCGAATTAGAAAGACAGAACACAGGGATCAACATGCCTTCAACAGGCCTAATGAGATTCTTGGATACGAGAAAGGCCCCATTGATCCTCCATATGTTGTTTCGCTGGGAGCCTCAGTACAATCTGAGCCCACAAGTGGCAGCTTTACCTTCCTAGATCTAGCTCATCTTTCTCTTAATGACACTACGGCTACCATGCATATCCCAGTGGTGAGCATGACAAGAAGTACACCATGGAGTTCATTTGTTAATACTGCGCTGATGCCTAGTAGCACAGTGCCCCCAACTATACCTACATGTATGTATCAATCATGTGCACCTGTCGTATCTCAGCCTCATGTAGCTCCTACACCTTCGATTATTCCAAGAGCTTACAATCCACAATGGCATTATCCAAGCTCTTATACACGTGGAGCCATGCCATTTAATAATAACATGCCATATCAAGCATCCCCTATGCCTAGGGCCACGCCTATAAACTTTGGACCACCGTTTGGTACACCACCATACGAAATATGGGACCCAAGAGCCACGCGTATGCCAAGGCCAAGGCCAACTCCCATCTCACATGTGGTTCCAGGAGCACCTCCCACCTCGGCTCGTTTCGTGTCGGGTTCACCAAAGATGTTGGGGGATATGTGTTCGCTACGTGAGCCGGGCAGGCGCCGGGCCTTTGGCTGTGGGAGGTGTGAAAGAGAGAGAACAAGAGACACTGAAAGCTCTGGCAATCACTGCAATCATCAATTAATTGAATATTACCTTGAGTACAACTTAGTCCTTAGCCAAGGAGGGCTATTAACAGCATCGTCACTTGGATCATCTGCTTACTAGGAGTCTAAGCTCCCGTTTACAGGATTAACCGGGCCATTAACGACGCCAGACTTAACAAAATGATTAATCAAACATTAGCTTATGACGGTGATGGAAACTCCCTCATGTCGCTTCATCTGCTTTGATTGCTCGTGGATTCTGCAGTCTTCAATTCAGTTCACTTCCTTGATCATCAATGCTTTGGACCGGCTTAATTGACATTCTCTAATTGTAACTTCCTCCTGCTTCTTACCTTGCTTTGTTTACCGTGCATGCCTTCTCCTGCTTTCTTCTCTTGCTTTGGTTCAAGACCAAGATCGCTTTCTCAAGCTTACTCGGTTCGACCTCGATTCGACCAAGCCTTGGCTTGCTCAAGCCTCGACAAGCACTTCTTGAACTTGATTTTCTCTAATCACTTCACACCTTGCTTCTTGCCTTGCCAAGAACTAGCGAGAGAGAGAGAGAGAGAGAGAGAGAGAGAGAGAGAGAGAGAGAGAGAAATCCCTCCTTTTCCTCGACCAAGTTGTCTCCTTGCTAAGACGGAAGAGAGAGAGTGGTACCTTCCTTAGCAAAGGCCGAGAGCAAGACTTCTACCATGGTTAGTGAAGGACAAAAGCGATAAAGAGAGAGAACCTCCTCCTTGCTTGCTCCTTGGTTCTTCCCCTTCTTGCCCTTGTTTTTCCACGTTCTCCTCTTGCCCTATTCTCTTTTTGTTCCCCTACCCTCGTTCAACACTCTCTTTAAATCCCCCCCCCCCCGCCCCCCCTTCCCCCACGCAATCACGGTGCCGTGACTGACGTGGCATGGGACTCTCTTCGATGATGTGGTAGTGGCAGATTTTGAGCAGCACCGAATTTGCCACCTTCGACATCAAAAAGTTGTGCCTTGGCGAGCTAATCAACTTCCGCCTCATAACCACTCCCGTCTGAGCACCGTTGCGACCTATGCGAGCATGGCTTCATCACCCTGCGCTGCTGCCGATCGCGCCACCCATGGCCTCCCCTTCTTCTTTTCTTTATCTTCACACTCACTTCACCCCTTTATTTGGGTGGCCATGCTTTTAGGTCTTTGGTGGGCGGTCAGCTTCTTTCCTTGGGCATCATTATTATTTGGCATCACATTTGGCATGCATAGTGGCTCAAAGCATTGCCAAACAAATCAATCCCAAGCTAAACAATTAGGCGGCCATGGCCATTGTAAGGGCATCATATTTGAGCATGCATGTCGACCGTAGCATCGCCAAGCATAGCATCTCACTTAAGCAGCCCCTGCCAACAATCTCATCATGAATTTGTCAATGTCTTCAATCACACTGCAAGCTTCCAAAATAACCATATACGCCACTCTAATACAATATCAAGCAAGGCATTGTTAAGCATATCATCTTTCCCTAGCAGCCCCCGTCGAGCAACCTCATCATGAAATCTGCTGCTTGTATCAAGAGACGACCTTAAAAAAGATTCCACTTAAGCATTTATTGTGCTCTCTAAAGTGCATCACATCCAGCTTACATCTCAACCAAAGCACTATTACCTCAAGCACTTATTATACTGCATTCAAAACCCTGGCTGCTACTCAAAATTCCAAAATGGCACACCGACCAAGCGGACTGGACTGGTACGGAACTGGCCCCCGGGAATTGGCCTCCGGTGAATCTTTAACGGCCAATTTCTTGGCGATCGTAACTCCGATCATTGATCTGAAAAGACCGACGTGCTCCAAAAAGTGAGCACTTCAGGCCCGTGCATTCATTTCAATTCTGTCACCTCAGTTGTAGTTGCCCAATCCGGTACGGATCTGCAATCGACTTGAACTTTAAACTACCATAACTTCTTCACCGTAGCTCCAATCGACAAGCCGTAAAGACACGGTAGAGCACTTCAAGCACTACAGTTTTATATCATAATATCCTATCTGTGCTCACTTCAAGCATAGTCCTTTTTAGCATCATTAAGGCATCAATTGGCCCATTTAAGCCGCATCTGGCATACATTAATCATTAAACTGGACCTGTTATCAAGCCCTGATCACTGCTCACTAAATGTGTAGGCTTCAAAGAAGCTTAGCTTGCATTTCTCTGCTCTTTTTCTCTTCATGGCAGCGGAGCTACACGACATCCACCCCCTTTTAACCTGCACAGCCTCCGGTCTGTGCCAACTAAACTTCAATCTGCATCTACTTTATGTACCTTAAGCTCCTTACCCATCATCAGACTCATGTAACTGGTAAACATATGAAAAATGAATTAAGGCTTATACCCTATCATCAATGTTCTAGCTTAATCATTAGGTAGCTATCCATCAAAAATCTCTGAACTGTATCTGTCGTATCTTCAAAGCATTCAATCATGGAGAACTTGTGTAGTGAACCCGCCAGGCTCAAGTGCTCCAATTAATGATGCACACGGCTTGACCATTAAGCTCTCTTAAGGGAACTTTATCACACTCAAGTATGTCTTACTCTTTTTGCACACGGAATGGCCATCAAGTTCTTTACCTCAAGTTCTGGTAGCAGAACCAACTCAAAAGATGTAAAGATACTTAAGCAATTGTCCAAAGAAGTCAACTGGAAGCCAGCCATGTAAGCTTATTGACCGCATAACCAAAACTTTTTTGACTTAGCATACTCTAGAAAACAAAACCTTGCACCATGCTTCCTGCTACATCAAACAGCTGGTACTCTTCAAATCTACAACCGGTACTTTAGTAACCCCCGAGATCAAACGGGAACTCAATTTTTTGTCCCACTCTGAGCATTCCTTTAAAAAAATTGCACCATCCTCCACGATCATAGGGAAAATACAAGAATTTCCAATCATTATAGCATAAACATATATTAACCCATAAATCTTCACGCAAAGCGCCTGGATCATATGGCATATAAGTCAATTGCCCAGGACCATGCACATATCTGTCACCTCCTGGGTCAAAAGGTAGCTCAAAATCCCCTACATCATAGTGTAACATCAGATCCCATATAGCATCAAGTAGCACTAGATACTGCCATATCCCCTGTGCAACTGGCTCATCCAATTGTTGATCATCAATCACAGGTAAAATCATTGGCAGTGCACCTTCACTCTCACTAGTATTGAAATTACGATCATGCATATCTGAATACATCAATCCTCTTCATTAGGCATGCATTTGAAAACAATCCTCTATCTCGTAGAGGCTCAAAATCAAGTAGAGCATCATTCATCAACTGCATCAATCAACTGCATCTGAACAAACTTTCTCATGCATGAATATAGATTGATTGGTATCCTTAGCGTCTGTATTTGAGAACCATTCCAAAGCTTTGTCCAGTAAGAACATAAGGTCTAGGTCCACCGCTTGAGAAGGTTTTTCAATCCTGTACATCTCAGGTGGCTGCAATAAACGAGGATTTTCACATATGACATGCATACTAAACGCATCTGCAGTAAACTTCTCTTCAATTCTTTCACCCTCAGCCAGATATCTTTGCACTTCTGTAGCACAAAGTTCAGCATGCACATTGAAAATTTCATCTTCTACCCTGTCTGTATCATCGGCACAATGAAACCAATCATATTCATCAACAACAGATTGCACTTCACTATGCACCCCCTCTGAATCGGCATCATCATGTTCATGATTATTCTACCATAGTGTGAGCCCTGTGTCACAAATTCTCGATAGAGAAGAAGTTTGCTCCTTCTCTAAATCATCATCATCAAATTCAAGATTAGTCTACCAAATCGGTAGCTCTAGGTCACAGGAGCATGTCAAAGGAGTCTGCACCCCCTCTGAATCATCATAATCACGTTCATGATCAATTTTCCTATTTGGTAGTGGTGCTTCACAAAAACTTGTCAATGTGTCTGCACCCCCTCTGAATCAACATTTTGCAGATCTTCAAGCACATACTCTTGCTTAGCCAAGTCCTCAAAATCTGGTACATCCAAATTCAGTAAATCTGGTATACCAAAATCCATGGTCTTATTGCTCTCAACAGCGGCCCTGCTTTGACCTATAACATATGTATCATTAATCAACTCTTTGGCAAAACCTGTACCAGTATCTTCAATCACTTCTATGGTAGAATCTATACCAGAAAAATTTTGCTCTAACTCTGGTTCAGTAGCAAAAGTATTAGTTGTAACCGAATCTTCCTGTTTGTCTACCTGAATACGACTGCACTCATTGACCTGCACAATTTCTTCCTAAGCTTTAGCCAATTCGTTGTCTTGATCCCATGATTTCTTTTCTTCATGTACTACAGGTATATGTTCTTTGAAAAATTCACCATGTGTAGTTTGAGGTTGTAGAGACTCACCTTCAAGGACTTCTACTTCATGCAAGGCATCTGCAAACCCCAACTTTGCATACACAGCTTTGACTATGTCTTCATCATTAGCCTGTAAGAAGGTAGCATCCTGCACAATAAACTCATCAATCACAACTTCTAACTTTGATCGTACTTGTCCTCGAATATCTGTGTAGTTTGGTAGACTTGAACTCTATTCTTGATAGCCTTCATACTGCTCATAACGTACTTGCACAATAGCTTCTTTGAAATACTCCCAGTCATCGTTGCATGCTTTGGTAACTTCTTGAATCTGCTCCTTTACATCTGAACTCACTAACTGCTCAAAAGATTTGATTAACAATTCTTCTGGTATCCCTCTTACCTTGGTCTCCAGCTCATAGCACTCTAGGTAGCCCTCTGGATCGTATCCATCAAAGAGTCGTCTCTCGTCTTATATTACATCTAAAGCTGCATCCAAAGCTTCATCCATTTGATTTTTCTTCTTTACGGTCTCTATCTCAAGCAGAGATCCTTGAACCAATTGAAGCATCTTTGAAAAATTTGGAACTGTTTACTTATCATCAAAACCGTTTGCGCTTATCTCTGCAATCATCTTCATCATCTGCTCTAAATTCTCCATCTTTACCTCCCACCCCGGCTTGTTTTGTGTCGGGTTCACCAAAGATGTCGGGGGATATGTGTTCGCTACGTGAGCCAGCCGGCAGGCGCCGGGCCTCTGGCTATGGGAGGTGTGAAAGAGAGAGAACAAGAGACATTGATAGCTCTGGCAATCACTACAATCATCAATTAATTGAATATTACCTTGAGTACAACTTAGTCCTTAGCCAAGGCGGGCTGTTAATAGCACCGTCACTTAGATCATCTGCTTACTAGGAGTTTCAGTTCCTGTTTACAAGATTAACCAGGCCGTTAATGACACCGGACTTAACAAAATGATTAATCCAACATTAGCTGATGACGGAGATGGAAACTCCCTCATGTCACTTCATCTGCTTCGATTGCCCGTGGATTTTTCAGTCTTCAATTCAGTTCACTGCCTTGATCATCAATGCTTTGGACCCGCTTAATTGCCATTCTCTAATTGTAACTTCCTCCTTCTTCTTACCTTGCTTTGTTTACCGTGCATGCCTTCTCTTGCTTTGGTTCAAGACCAAGATCGCTTTCTCAAGCTTACTCGCTTCGACCTCGATTCGACCAAGCCTTGGCTTGCTCAAGCCTCGACAAGCACTTCTTGACCTTGATTTTCTCTAATCAATTCACACCTTGCTTCTTGCCTTGCCGAGAACTAGCGAGAGAGAGAGAGAGAGAGAGAGAGAGAGAGAGAGAAATCCCTCCTTCTCCTTGACCAATCTTTCTCCTTGCTAAGCCGGAAGAGAGAAAGTGGTTCCTTCCTTAGCAAAGGCCGAGAGCGAGACTTTTGCCTTGGTTAGTGAAGGACAAAAGCGAGAAAGAGAGAGAACCTCCTCCTTGCTTGCTCCTTGGTTCTTCCCCTTCTTGCCCTTGTTTTTCCACGTTCTCCTCTTGCCTTATTCTCTTTTTGTTCCCCTACCCTCATTCAACACTCTCTTAAAATTTTGCCCCCCCCCCCCCCCCCCCCCCCCACACCACCACGGAATCACGACGCCGTGAGTAACGTGGCATGGGACTCTCTTCGATGACGTGGCAGTGGTGGATTTTGAGCAGCACTGAATTTCCTGCCTTCGACATCAAAAAGTTGTGCCTCGACGAGCTAATCAACTTCCGCCTCATAACCACTCCCGTCTGAGCACCGCTGCGACCTATGCGAGCATGGCTTCATAACCCTGCGCTGCTGCCGGTCGCCACCCATGGCCTCCCCTTCTTCTTTTCTTTCTCTTCACACTCACTTCACCCCTTTATTTGGGTGGCCATGCTTTTAGGTCTTTGGTGGGCGGCCTTATTATTTGGCGTCACATTTGGCATGCATAGTGGCTCAAAGCAATGCCAAACAAATCAATCCCAAGCTAAACAATTAGGCGGCCATGGCCATTGTAAGGGCATCATATTTGAGCATACATGCCGGCTGTAGCATCCAAGCATAGCATCTCACTTAAGCATCCCCTTCCAAAAATCTCATCATGAATGTGCTTTCCTTTGTCAATGGCTTCAATCACACTGCAAGCTTTCAAAATACTTATATAGGCCACTCTGATACAATATCGGGCAAGGCATTGTTAAGCATATCATCTTTCCCTAGCAGCCCCCGTCGAGAAACTTCATCATGAAATTTGCTGCCCGTATCAAGAGACGACCTTAAAAAAGATTCCACTTAAGCATTTATTGTGCTCTCTGAAGTGCATCACATCCAGCTTATATCTCAACCAAAGCACTGTTACCTCGAGAACTTATTATACTGTGTTCAAAATCCAGGCTGTTGCTCAAAATTCCAAAATGGCACACCGACCGAGCGGACTAGACTGGTACGGAACCGGCCCCCGTTGAATCTTTAACTGCCAATACCTTGGCGATCATAACTCCGATCACTGATCTGAAAAGAAGGACGTGCTCCAAAAAGTGAGCAATTCAGGCCCGTGCATTCATTTCAATTATGTCACCTCAGCTGCAGTTGCCCAATCCAGTACGGATCTGCAATCGACTTGAACTTTAAACTGCCATAACTTCTTCACCATAGCTCCAATCGACAAGCTGTAAAGACACAGTAGAGCACTTCAAGCCACTACAGTTTTAGATCATAATATCCTATCTGTGCTCACTTCAAGAATAGTCCTTTTTAGCATCATTAAGGCGTCAATTGGCCCTTTTAAGCCGCATCTGGCATACATTAATCATTAAACTTGACCTGTTATCAAGCCCTGATCACTGCTCACTAAATGTGTAGGCTTCAAAGAAGCTTAGATTTCATTTCTCTTCTCTTTTTCTCTTCATGGCTATGGAGCTGCACGACACCGCCATAGCCGGGCTAACAATACAAATGGATGGAAGTGCATGGAGAGGTCTTTGGTCTCTATTTTTTCTCGGATGATTAGGGCCAAGCCCTCTGTACCACATGAGATTATCCGTGCAAATTTCCCTGCTCCACCACTGGTCATCGAGGAACTCACCAAATCCGTTTCTTTCACAATATCTATATCTCCCCAGAGGCAGTTATTCCCATCTAGCTTTGGAGTCTTCTTGACAGCTTGCCTCACAAGGAGATATGCCATATAGAGCTAGAGATAGAGTTACTTCACATTTGTCACTGCCCAGCCTACTATGAGATATGAGGCCATTTCTACTGCCTATTCATAGATGGTTTTGGACCACTGGCCAAAGTTATGAGATATCAAGATCAAAGATACCTTAGGCTATTTTATTGGAGCTACGTAGACATAAGGAGAGCCTCTTGAGGAGACCAGATAGTAGGAGACACTCACAGAGGGAGATAACTAATTTTTTCAGACTACATGTACGACATTTAGATGAGCAAGCATCATAGCAAACTTTAGAGTCCACCTGTACCAGAGGTACACTGGGTCACAGGGCCAGTGAGGTTGGGGAAACCTAGATGTCCACGCTTACGAGGGTCATTGAGACATCGGTGGAAGCTACATCAAAGGGTCGAGGTTATTTAAGCATGACATGGGAGATGCCCAGTCATAGTACTCAATGAGGAGGACATTGATGAGCTGCACCAAAGACCGATGCAGGATATCATAGGATAGGATCTTGATTCCAGCATTTCATCCTTTCATTTCATTTCTTTCCATTTCACTTTAGCTCAGTTCAATTTCAATTTTTCAGTCTATTACACAAACATTGTATCAGATTCACCATTTGTAAACTCTTTTGTCTCATAGGTCACTTTGGCCTTTTGAAGACGTTAATATATCATTTCATTTCTCTCTCTCTCTCTCTCTCTCTCTCTCTCTCTCTCTCTCTCTCTCTCTCTCTCTCTCTCTCTCTCTCTCTCTCTCTCTCTCACACACACACACACACACACACACACACACACACTTAGTCACTTCATCTGACTATGATTGCTACATCTAGTTACACTCACACTTATACTTGAATTATCGGTGTAGCTACTTGAACTTTTGATGTAGCTATGGCTTTATTGTATGATGGGTGATTACCTTGGATAGTTAGTTTTCCTCAAGGGGTGATTGTGGCTCATGATATGCATAATGGAGCTGATGAATATTGTGTCTTGTGGTGTTCACCATGAATCTTTACCTTATAATCTCCTCTATGGATGTAATGGTTGGTGATTACCATAATTCTGTGTGCTTAGACTAGATGCTGGTAATTTATTGGCCTTCAAAAGGCCTTAGTGCACTATGGGCGAAGTTCATTCAAACTTTATGGATTGACAAGTGTCCCCAAGAATCTTAAAAGTCTTGCAATCAAAAGAAATGGTGGTCTTTTGAATGATATTGTCTAGAGTTGCATTCGCCTTTTTGGATTAAAAAGTGTATTCATACGAGTTTGATTCCATGACGTAAAGTATTGATAATGAGACTTTTGATTTAAGGATTTCATAAAGATCTATTTCATTTATTTATTTGATTATTTTCAAACTTATTGTAATCTTAACAATTCATTGATACATTTATTTCCAAAAAAATCTAATATTCTATTGTGAAAAAAAATTCTTTAAAATGTAGTGTCACTTTCTTGTTTTCTCTTTGACAAAGCAACCTATTATTATAAAATTCTTTTCAATAGTTTATGAAGGCCATAGTGAACTTTCACCTTGTTTTGACTTGTGGGGGTCTACCTTGAGTTGATACCTTGCAATTACCTTATAGGGTTATTTTGAATGTATTCTAGATGCCTATTACTACGTATGCCACTTTCCTAGTGAGAAAGGTTCGGTGGGATCAATCCCTTAACAATTTAATCCATTAGGGTTGCGTGCATGGTGGGTTATTCCCCTTGGTATTGAATCCCATTATGCTTCCCTCTTGGCAAGAATGGTGTGCCCTTTTTGATGCAATGTTTAATGCACTCCACCATCGTCGTGATGGTTCTTTCCCCCTTTCACAAATTTAGCATCACAAGGTATGCGTCTCCATCTGATGCCTAGTTTGATGGTAGGTGGATGGGTGTATTGTTTGGGTCATTCAATTCTTGGCCTTGTTCAACAGAAAAAATTCTCCTCTTACCGTCTAGGCTACAAACGGGATGAGGTGACATTACGAGGACATTCCTTATGTTTGTTGAGCATGGCATAAAGGTGCACAAACAGAGAAGAGCGTCTCTAGTATGACTAGATTCTTATTTTATAAATACAGGTGAGGGGCCCTATTTCCCTCACTTAGACTTGAGCTTAGTAGTTTTGGTTTTACAATGCTCCATCCCTCACTTGAAACTGCAATTGGTAAAGCATGCCTCGATGTCCCAGGTTCCTATTTTTTTATGCCTTTTGCCTTTGGCTAATTCTCAAGCTTTATATTTGAATCTTGTTGTTCAATTTCAAACATAAGCCTACTTTTGTTTTATTTTTTTGTGCAATCGTGTATCCATAAGACATACTTCGGGTAAAGATTACATTGAGTACTTTTAATCTGCTAGTTGTTTTTATATTGATGTGCTACTGAGTCTTTATAATGCTTTTGGATTTATAATGGCTCAAGATATATGATTGGGTGGGTACTTTAATTGGCTGGTTTGATTGATCTGACTAAATGTATTTCCTTAACACTCCTATGAATGATGAAATGATATAAGGGTGGATTCATGATCATTACCCTGGGCTAGAGGTTTACTTCTTAATTGATTATCTGGCTTGAACTGAAAAGGAACTTGACATATTATCTAAACACACTCGTTCTCCTCATATGTGCTTTCTAGTTTTTAGCTTGGGTGATATACAAGTCATATATTAAATGGAAATTATTAAAAGATCATTAGTGTACAGTGAAAGTCTTGATAAAAAAATTTTGTGAATCTAAAATTTTTATGTTTAAATCTGCTAGACTACGGATTTTCTACTCCTCGAGGGTGTAATCTTCTTGCTCCATGAGTCTTGGATTATGCTATGCTGACGACTTGGAGTACTATGAGATTTGGACTCCTGGTTGATTGGTGGAATGCCATGGTTCCCTCACTTAGACTTGGGCTTACATGTTCTGATTCTACAAGTTCATTTATCTTGAAAAGCTCTAATTGTAGGGCATAAAGCTCAAGATCTAGCTCTCTTCGTGGAATTTAGAGTGGATAAGCTCTCAAGGTAGCCTTAGCCGTGGAGATCAATTTTCTTCAATTGTCTCATATACCAATGAAAAGGGCCAACTTTGAAGGAGCGTGCTTTTAGAAGCCAAAAGACGAAGGGTTTGTGAAGGCTGCAAGAAAAGTGCTTAGGATGAACTTCTTGGAATGGGAAATGAATAACAAAGGGTTTTCATGTGATTTGACAAAGTGAGTAGGGAAGGGTTTGAATGAGCTCAAGTGTAAATGGGATGGATTCTAGTGCTTGGATTAGGGCCAACTTGTGGTCTCATGCTTTACCATTACCCATTTTTTTAAAAGAATTTTTGGCGATTACCAAGGGTCGATCTTGACTGCTCTTTGTACATAAATTCCGAAATTTAATGAATTCAAGGTTGGGTTGGATTTGTATTGCAATTTGCTCATTGTTTTCTCTCTCTCTCTCTCTCTCTCTCTCTCTCTCTCTCTCTCTCACACACACACACACACACACACACACACAGATTTAGGAGCCCAATTCTTTCTCAATCACCCATGGAGGAACAAGCACTCGGACATCATGGTCACCAAGATTTTTCTTCCTCACACAAAGGGTGAATGAAAACATGAGTTAGATTGTGCCTATTCTACCTATATGTTGCCAACTTTACCCAGTTGAAAACTTATACGTTTTACTTTACTGAATTCAATTCTTTGTTCATATTACCTACGGCTCAAGCAACTAGTCATTCTAATTTTTCATGACTGCATACCATATTTTTGACCTTTTGAGTTGCATGACTTTATTCACATACAACCACAGTGGCTAGTATCTTAGTCCATTGTAAGGGTTCAAAAAGATCATCAAAAAAAAAATTGGCATGTAAGCATCATCTTCCAATGATCTTTCTGACTTGCAATCTTTTTTGAGGGGACCATCAAAATTTGAATCTCCACATATCTAAATATGAGCTATGGATTGAAGCCATGCATGAATGTTTGGTTCATGTATTGTGGCAAAGTCAAATGAATAAGTGTTAGATTAATATCTCCATGTCTATGATCTTTAAGACTCACTCTTGTAGTAGTTTCCTTCCGACGCAAGTATATATGGTTATAACCCCAAACTTGAACCTTTTTAAGCTATCTCATGAATGGACATTCCAAAATAACATCAAAATTGTTGTCTTTACCAAAGTCTATTATTGAAAACATATTTTCATACTTAATCCCACATGATGTGACTACTATCTATTCTCATTCCCATAGTCTTTTCCACATAGACATTGGCTAATTGCAATTCCGTGTCTCTTTTGTAGAGATGGACCATTGATTTTCCTATTTTTCTCAACTTTCTTTTGTAACAATGGATACACCCACTCCACTGTAAAGGATAGCCAAAGTTTTGGAACCTTCATATTCCCTAGGAAGGGTTGTGTTTCCTTCCTTGTCCTCACAATAATCACCTATTTAGTTCATAGGTATTGGCTTTGTGTTTCACCTAGAATGTTTTCTTCTCTTTTATTTTGTTTCCATCTACTTGAATGGAAATTTGATACCACTTTTTCTAAGTTCTTGCCCACTTCATTCCACAGATGCGGCTTGATTTTTGGCAACTCTTCTAATTTTATTGTGCATTAGACGATAGGACCAAATAACAACTCTTGTAAACTCTTTGAGTCCATCATTTGTGGCCAGTTTTTCCACTTTGAGGGTACAACTCTCATTTCCACTTTATCTTCTCATGGTCGCTTGTATATAATGGCACAATTTTTATATGTGTGCAATTTGCATTTTATGGAAGCCATAAATCCACCATCATCAAAAAGTAATTTAAACTCCAGGTTCTAGTGGTCATGTTCTAAATTTATCTTTGTATGAGAATGAATTTATACATTGCACTTCCTTCCTTTGCGTTCCTAACTGCTTCCCAGAACTCGGTTGGTCATGGCTCCTCTATCTCTGGGATAGTTTCCATAAAATTTATCTTAAATCATATGTGATGTTAGCCACTACTTAGTTATCTAGTCCAATGTTTGGTTTGAGTTTAGCATGAGTAGATGTTTTAGCACCCTTCTCCTTAGGTGTTTTAGGTTTGTTCGTTTGCTATTGTGTTTAAAGAGATGGGATGGATGGTATAGGTTCAATCAAGGCTTGTGTAGTCTAAATCAATTTCCTACACATTTTCAACATTTGTAGTTCAACTTCAGGATGTGCATAGGTCAACCATCCTGGATTCAATGTTTGATTAGATTTCAATGTGGCCTTGTAGGCTTGCAATAAAGCATCTAGCAGTTCTAGAACTTTATCAACAAACATTGATCCTCTTGAATTGATATTGAAGGCTTTGTTTTGTTCAATTTTTGTAGCCTCTTTCTCCTTATGTTGTTTCAATTGTTCTCTAGCTTGAGAAAGCTCTGCTATCATAGTTGCTTGTCTATGCTCTTGCTTTGATTTGCATTTTTTCCCTTTATCTTTCCAAGATCTTCATTGAGTTCCAATGGACTTGCCATTTGTTTTTTTTGGTACAAGTCATGATTTCTTGCTTCATCACTCTTTTTGTTCATGGATTCTTGAGCTAGAGATCTCATTACCACATTTATCGGAGCAATCAATTTGACCCACTTAAATTAGGTAGAATTTTTATCATGTTGATGGTGCATTCGCTACTCTACCATCATCTTTAGAAAATCATTAATGAAGTGTGTTTTGCCACACTCTATACAAAACCCAAATATCGTCACTTGTTTCCCTTTATATAGACAATTTATAAACCAATGAATTTCTTGCTTCATCACTCTTTTTGTTCATGGATTCTTGAGCTAGAGATCTCATTACCACATTTATCGGAGCAATCAATTTGACCCACTTAAATTAGGTAGAATTTTTATCATGTTGATGGTGCATTCGCTACTCTACCATCATCTTTAGAAAATCATGAATGAAGTGTGTTTTGCCACACTCTATACAAAACCCAAATATCGTCACTTGTTTCCCTTTATATAGACAATTTATAAACCAATGAATTTCTTGCTTCATCACTCTTTTTGTTCATGGATTCTTGAGCTAGAGATCTCATTACCACATTTATCGGAGCAATCAATTTGACCCACTTAAATTAGGTAGAATTTTTATCATGTTGATGGTGCATTCGCTACTCTACCATCATCTTTAGAAAATCATGAATGAAGTGTGTTTTGCCACACTCTATACAAAACCCAAATATCGTCACTTGTTTCCCTTTATATAGACAATTTATAAACCAATGAATTTCTTGCTTCATCACTCTTTTTGTTCATGGATTCTTGAGCTAGAGATCTCATTACCACATTTATCGGAGCAATCAATTTGACCCACTTAAATTAGGTAGAATTTTTATCATGTTGATGGTGCATTCGCTACTCTACCATCATCTTTAGAAAATCATTAATGAAGTGTGTTTTGCCACACTCTATACAAAACCCAAATATCGTCACTTGTTTCCCTTTATATAGACAATTTATAAACCAATGAATTTCTTGCTTCATCACTCTTTTTGTTCATGGATTCTTGAGCTAGAGATCTCATTACCACATTTATCGGAGCAATCAATTTGACCCACTTAAATTAGGTAGAATTTTTATCATGTTGATGGTGCATTCGCTACTCTACCATCATCTTTAGAAAATCATGAATGAAGTGTGTTTTGCCACACTCTATACAAAACCCAAATATCGTCACTTGTTTCCCTTTATATAGACAATTTATAAACCAATGAATTTCTTGCTTCATCACTCTTTTTGTTCATGGATTCTTGAGCTAGAGATCTCATTACCACATTTATCGGAGCAATCAATTTGACCCACTTAAATTAGGTAGAATTTTTATCATGTTGATGGTGCATTCGCTACTCTACCATCATCTTTAGAAAATCATGAATGAAGTGTGTTTTGCCACACTCTATACAAAACCCAAATATCGTCACTTGTTTCCCTTTATATAGACAATTTATAAACCAATGAATTTCTTGCTTCATCACTCTTTTTGTTCATGGATTCTTGAGCTAGAGATCTCATTACCACATTTATCGGAGCAATCAATTTGACCCACTTAAATTAGGTAGAATTTTTATCATGTTGATGGTGCATTCGCTACTCTACCATCATCTTTAGAAAATCATTAATGAAGTGTGTTTTGCCACACTCTATACAAAACCCAAATATCGTCACTTGTTTCCCTTTATATAGACAATTTATAAACCAATGATCACCTCCACACTTATAGCATGGTCTTGTTTTTTGAGATTATTGTGGTGGTGGAAAATATGTCTTCGGTTTGTATTTTGATTCACTATGAACATTGTTGGCAGATGGACCACACGGGCACCCTCTTAGTCGACCCCTTCATCATGAGCAACAATTTTTTTGATATCTCATCATATTCTTTTGGGAAAGCTTGATAATTATATGAGAGTCTTTGAATTTAGCCAAATGATCTATGAGCCAGTCCATGTAAAATCTAAGTGTAAAGTCTGATTTTGAATTTTGAAGAAAATATCAAGAAGGCCTTACACTTGAAGGCATGCACCACATTTGAACAAGTCACTAGAGAAGCATTGTATCTAGTCGACAATTGCAAGAGATATGGAGAGGTAATAGAGGATGTAGACACAAACACCGGTAGTGCCTCTTCTATAGCCAATGAGTCAGCTACAAAACAAAGTGCCCCTATTTCAATCACACAAAACATGGATCAAGTGGTCAAAGAAGTGATCCATATAATGAACCAAACATACAAACATAATCCCAATCTGAGACCGTCACAGCCACAAGCAAAAAATGCTCCAAGTGTGTTGGAGTGGTGTGCCATTCACTAAAAATACACCAATCATGATAGGAATGAGTTCGTCTACAACCAAATATATGTGAGGAAAAGGTCGTATGGAACTCTAGCAGTGCAGCAATTGCCACCATATTTGATGTACCAGATTGGACCCAACAATGCATCATAAGGAATAGATAAACCACAACATGTGTTGGACCAACAACCTTATTTTCCTCATGAAAATCAAACTATTGTTTGATACACATAGCCGGTAGAACCACTTATAAGTCAACCAATCATACCACCAATAGTTTATTACGAGGAGCCTGTAGATGTACCATATGCTATTGAGGATAGTCCATTTTGACCAAGCATAGATGAAGCTACAAAACCTTTATATGTCACTCAAAGAGTTAGAAACCAATTCACGATGGATGAAAATACGTTCATGTTTATAGCAAATCAAATTTACAAACCTAGAGAATATCCTCCTAAGACAGAATAGCCAATGGGAACACCGCCAGCTGCCCAATCAAAAGGTACATGCTATGAATGTGGAGGTGACCATTTGGCATGAGTTTTTCCAAACAAGGGTCAACAAATAAACATCTTTGGATTCTGTGAGGGTTGTGAAAGGGGTCACCTACTACATCACTATGATAAAAATCCAGACAACAATGGAAAAGAAATTGTGAATGTCATTGGTGGAGTTTTACCTTGTTCAAGCGGATCTGAGTCAAAGCCAATGGATTCTATCAAAGTAGTAACTAGAGCTCAAGCTCAGGAAGCAACCAAAAATAAGCCAATGGTAGAGAAGTTAAAACTTTTAGAACAAAACACGTTTGATAGCAGGTTAGTGAGGACTCAATGAAAATCATGGAAAGCAAAACAAGACAGAATGAAAGCAAAGAGGTTGAAGGAAAAGACAGTCTTAGAAATTGAAGTAAACTAAACAAGGGACAAACTCAGACGAGAATAAGAGAATAAGGAAATTTTAAGGGAGTAGGAGAGTTAAAGAATGTATCAGGTGGATCAATCTTGGTTGAAAAGGTGAACGAGCATTTAGATGCCATGTTGCAAGCCTACGAGGCAAGATTGAAGAGCAACCAAACATTGGAACAATGATTGTTGACGTATCCGCAACCTGAAATAGAAACCAAACAAACAGAAATGTGCAAAAGGCTCATAGAGACGGTGGTACAGCCAAATGTTGTTGACGATAGAAATGGGCACAAGCAGGGCTATGTGGTCAAGCAGATGCACGCCCAACTGATAATGCAGCTATGAAGTGCCACTATGGTTAGGTGGATCGGGAAATGTATGCATATGATGGTTTTTTTGGCCAAGGGTGTGCTGTCAGACGCCAAACTGGGTGACGGCCTCATATGCCCAAAGTGGTGGTTTTGTGTGCCAAGTGTGGTGCTCAATGGGCTTTCCGAGCAGGTCTAGACGGCTCATCAAACGGAGCCCGGATGTGAAAGATATGGCACCTTGAAGTGGGATGCATATGCAGATCCTTGTTGGATTGGGAGGGTGCAAGTGGATGGCGACAGATGATGTGAGTTGATATGCTTGAAGTGCTTGATTTGTGGAGCATGCCGGTCTTCTCGGATTGAGAAGCGGGCTCACAGATGGAAAGTTATGGCCGACGAAGTTTTCACGGGGCCCAGTTGTGTTCACATTGGGCCGCATTGCTAGGCGCGTTGACATGAGTTTTTTGAGCTCTACAAGGTTCTTGAGAATTGTATGTGATGCAGGGAATCAATCAAAATTTGTGGCTCTTGATCGGGGTCATGTGCACTAAGGTGCGCCTAGTTCGAATTGACGGGCAATCACAAAGGAAAGGAATCGGGGGTTTTTTTCCATTTTCCATTTTTTGAAAGCATTGTTCGAGGTCGTGAGGCGGTCGGGACACGATGAAGTTCTCAAGGTCTAGAGCCGACAGGTGGAGCTCCCATATGGTGTGATAGGAAAATTATGTGGCAAGCCCGGCCATGTCCAAGTGCGTTGGTATGGGAATCGAATGCTTGAGATCTCCATGTTGTAATGGTAAAAAGAAGGAGTGGCTGGACATTTGGGGGGGGGGGGGGGGGGGGGGGAAGGCGTTAACTTCAAAAGCTTAAAAGAAAGGGAGACCAAAAGGCGATGTCCAAAGGACTTTCTTGTTTTAGAAATTTTGGAAAAAGGAAATGAAAGAGGAAAAGAAGGAGAAGGGCAATGAAGACGCCGTCATTGCCCCTAGGAGGTTTTTGGTTTTGAGAAAAGGAGGAAGGGAGCTTCATGAAAGGGGTTTTTTTTTCTTCGCTTGATCAAGGGTGAAGCGAGGCAAAGCGGAAGGGTTTTTTTTCGTCCTTGACAAGGCGAAGGAAGGTGAAGAGAGAGAGAGAGAGAGAGAGAGAGAGAGAGAGCTCCGTGTGAAAAAAGTGGTCAGGGAAAGATTGTTGCGGGGAGCTGAAGAGAGCTCGCCCTCGCGCTTGTTCTTTATGTGCGCCAATCTACGGCCATGGTTGTATTTTTTTTTTGTTGTTGAATGAAGCAAGTCCCCCCATTCTGAAGCGCGTGGTCATTCCCCTTCCTCCCTCTTCTCTACGCGTGTGTCAGCAGTGTTGCCCCCTCGACAGAGTGTATGCAAAGACGGAGGGATTGTGTGTGGTATTGTGTGCGAATGGCGGAGATCACTGGTGCATTTTCCATGGATGTGGGTTGTGTTATGATCTATGTGGGCTCGGATGAGTCTGTGTGAGCGTGTGTGTGCATGCGGTCTTGGTGATTATGTTGTTTGAAGGTGGTTTTCAAGTGGGCAGGGGTGTTGTGTATGCCCTAAGCTATAGGAGGCATTTCTGTGTGTGTCCTGTGCGTGTTCCCCGTTCCCCCTCTTCAATGGCTCAAGCTCTAATGCATCCGAAAACATTAAAAATCCATGAGCGAGTAGTGCATGTGCCAAAAAAGGAAAACGCAAGTGTACTCAAGGAAAACAACACGAGAAAACCAACCATTGTTGAAAGAGAAGAACCATTCGATATGAGGGTTGCTACAAACACGATGGACAAGGCCAAGTCTCACAAGATGCCACCAATTCTTGAAGTGGAAAAATTTTTGGCCACAATCATTATGGGAGACAATCAAGAACAAAAAAGATGGAAGTTCCACATTGATGTCCGCACCAATTTTGGAGATGAACATGGATCATGAGATCTATCCTGGGGATGTACAGTCATTGTATAGAGATGCAGGAATGAAAGTATCCATGGAGAGTAAACCAGCAACCATAAGGACTTTACCTTCCTTTTTAGGGGACCACGAGACAATATCCAAAGTAAAGATTGTGTCATCTCAATGGAATTTGACTCCAGAGATGACGTCCACAAATGACGGACATAAAAAGCTTGAACGATCTGATGTCGTCTCCTATAAGATGCGCCATTACTCTCGTCAAACTTCTAAAAGTTCGACAACATCAATGGGGACTAATGAACAAAAACCTGGAAAAAGTGGGACTCAAAATCCATTCACATGATAAACTTGTAGATGAAATCATGGAAACAATTCAACCAGAGAGATTAAAAGGGGAGTGTGTACCAATGAATAAGGTGGGTAATTACTGTGAAGGCAAAGAAGAGAACATCACCTTATCGCTAAAGTACAAGGGAATAAAGATGATAGAAATCCTTGGTAGTGGGGTCGGAGTAGCCATTGCTACAAAAGGAATCTGGGAGAAATGGGGAAGACTAGCACTCAAGAAAACGTCCATGAAGTTGCAACTAGCAGATGGATATGTGAAAGGCCCTTAGGAATGCTAGAATAAGTTATTGTGTCCTCATGCAAAATAGAGTACAAGCACACTTTTGTTGTATAGTTAACTTCAAAAAACGCAAAAACTTTGAGGTTATTTTGAGATGACCATTAATGTGTCAACTCAAAATGGTTCAAGATTGGGGCTGTGACCATCTCTACTTGCGACATAAGAGCATCACAACCAGGGTGGTCAGCATAAAGGACCGTAGTTATAGAGATAACCGAACCCCAATAAAAGACTTTGGAGTAACTATGGGTTCCAGAATACAACTACCTGCTTGGTTGATGAAGAACGTTTGGAAGCCTAAAAAAGTAAGAGTGCATCCTAGAGCGCCGGTAGAAGATAGTCATTATGTGAAAGGGCCATTTCTAGAGGTAGATCTCATCAAAGATCTACTCTCAAGCAATATAGAGATGTGTTTGATCAATCATACAAAGATCTTAAGAGAGTGGATCTGAACATATGTCAACTATGATACCCCTTAAGAGTGATGCTAAGTTGCGCTGACAATGTCCTTATACATACAATGAAACATTTATGAAGAAATTCAAAGAGGAGATAGATAAGGTTAAAGAGATGGAGTTTATATATGAGATTGAACACACGGAGTGGGTGTCTCTAGTTGTGGTACTACCCAAAAAGAACAGCAAATTATGAGTGTGTGTAAATTTCAAGTAGGTAAACACCCATGATGGGAGACAACTATTCCTTACCCATCACAGATCATGTGATTGAGAGAGTCGTGGACAAGAAACTTAGCGGCCTTCTTGATGGCTTTTTGGACTACAATCAGCTTGCAATAAAGATGGAAGATCAACACAAAACAACCTTTGCTACCGAATGGGACATATTTGCTTATTGTGTGATGCCATTCCGTTTAACCAATGCACCTGCAACATTCCAGAGGTTGATGAGTCACGCATTCAAGACTAAGACAATTCTTAGAGATTTATATGGATGACTTGTGTGTACATTCTCAACAAAGATATAAGCATATTGAGCACTTGAAAAATATCTTTGAGAAGTGTAGAACTTGTCACATCTACCTAAACCTTGAAAAATGTGTCTTCATGGTAAGACGAGGTAAGATTTTGGGACATGGTGCTCACTGCTGTTGTTCACCCCCCCCCCCCCCCTCCCCCCGCCCTCCTGCTCACCATGGCGCTCCCCCTATCTCCCGCCCTCCCCCACTACCTGTTCACTGCCTGCGCTCGTTGTCTATCCACCTGCCCTGTCCGCCTAGCCCCTGCCTGCCCGCATGCCTGCCCATTTCTCAGCTCCTCGCCCACTCCCAATCCTGCTTGATTGGTCTCAATAGCACTTTCGACATGCTCAATACGTATTCTGGTTCGGAACACCCACACTCTCCCGAAGGTCATCCTACTACCTCGGGTGAGTGGGGGTTGGTTTCATCAGAGCGTGGAGTATTTGGGCCTCCCAAATCCATGCTTCATTTGTAGACATATGGGCCATTTGGCAAAGGCTTGTCCTCGCAAGAGACCTCGACCCATAGTGCATGTGCAACCTCCCAAGGATAAGCAAGCCTAGCAACCAGACACATAGGACGCATAGGCTGGTACCTTGACTGAGACTAGCGATCAGACAGCTGATGATTGGCAGCAGGTGCTTGGCCGCCGCCGACAGGGGCAGAGGGCCCGCCCCACCTCTCCCCTTGGTGGCTGACCTGCTGTAGCTCTCAGCAACACTAGGTTCCGACTGGGAACCATTTTGACCCCCTTTAGTAGGACCCGCCTGAGGAGGTCCCATCCATTTCAATTCCTCATCCTCCATCCCCTCCTCCCTCAGATGTTGCCACTCCGCCTCCTCCCCCTCCCCCACCTCCACGTTCGCCTCCCGTCCCTCATCTCTCCCCGATGGGGTCCACAACCTCATCTCTCGACCCCTCCATCTCTCCTCCTCAGATGTAGCGGACTGGGCACGCATCTGCTTCAAGGCGATCTCTTGGTAGTGCTTTTGCTACAAGCCGTGTGGCTCAAGAGGGACAACAGCCCCACTTGAGGTTGCCTTTTTTGATGCATACTTCTTCATTTGCAGTAGTCCCTAGAGGTTTTTGACTAGCTTTGACATTCGCAGACGCTGGGACTTCTTTGACAACAGTTTCACTCGGTTTCTGGGTGACTCTTCTCATGACCTAGAGGAGGCTTGCTTTTGACTACATGTCCTCTTTCTTGCAGCTAGAGGCATTGAGGCTTTGGACACAGCGGTGGGTTTTTCCTTCCTGTTGTGCGGTAGGGATCTCACAGAGTGGACCCAGCACATAGTTCTTAACTGGCTCTAGACTCACGCTACTGAGTTCTCACACCACACATGGGACTTAGGGTCACGGATTTGGTGCAGACACTTTGGCCTCTGGCCAAGTCAACGTGACGCCTCTGGATGCAGTGGGGTTACAGGCACATTGTGGTGCATTTGTTTACCGACACTCAAAGCCCTCCTTGTTATGTATTTGTACATGAGGATTCTTGGACAGAGGATGTAGCCCTTTGGGCTGCACGCTCAGCTTGGGCCTGGGCGGGACAATCACTTCTTTTGCGCCTGTCTAGAGGTCGTTCAGATGCAGATTACTCCCCATTCAAACCAGCCTCAAAGATAGCGAGGTTGGCTCTTTTGGCAGCAGCTGTTTCTCCCACTGACTCCATGACCATCTCATGGAATGTGCAGGGATTAGGAGGGCCCCAGTTTAAGCGTTAGCGGGGTCGGCTACATCAGGAGCTTCAAAGATTCCTTGTGGGTGGTGAGATTGACATTCTTATGCTACAAGAGCATCATCTTTATGAGAGTTGCATTAGACGATGTGGTCAAATTTTGTGTGGTCGCTATGAGACGTTTTGGTCAATTGTATTTGGACCTGGAGACATCGAGTGTGGGGTATGTATGACTATTGTGGATTCTTTGCAATAAAGGCCATTGTGAGCAGAGGGATTATTGTGCTAGGTAGGGCTCAGTGGATGACTATGCACGTTCAGGTTTGCCTCATGGCTTCCTAAACATCTATGCGCCCAATGTGGCGATTGCACGTACAGAGTTTCGGTCTCACATTGTAGAGTCTCTACCCGCAGGCACAACAATGGTGCATTGGGGGTGACTTAAACATGTTGGAGGACCCCTCTGATAGGATTGGAGGTAGCCATACTACTGTGCATGGAGTTGGGTTGGCAGCTTGGGAGAGGTTATGTATGACTCTGCGGGTCTCAAATGTGTGGCAGCATTCTAGCTTTATCAGGCCCCCAGACAGCATGGCCTTCTCTTGTTCGGTCGTAGAGTGGGAGGAGTGAATCTATCTTGGATAGATTGCTTCTACACTAGTGACCAATTTGTGTGACTTGGGTGGGTCAGTTTGAATTTTGGTTGGGACTTCTTTTTTGGAACATGCACCAGTGATCCTCACAGTGACTGATAGACACACAAGGGGGAGCACAATGCTTTGTATCCCTGTGAGGGTCTTGTTGGACTCTGCGCTCAGAGAGCAAGTGGTGGCTATTTGGAGAGAGGTATAGACATATAGGACTCTCCTGCCAGGTGGCCTCCGAACTTGCTCAGCTGAGTCGGTTCTTTCTCAGAAGTCTACATCTTGCCTAGCTATAGTGAGAGAGGAGGAGTAGCGTCTCGAACGGGGCGTGGCTTCCTTGCAGAGGATGCAGGAGCAACATCCAGACAGTCCTTGGTTGGAGGAGTAGTTGCAGGAGGCTTGCCAGGAGCTTGCTAACACATAGGAGAGGTGCCAAGAGTTTTCTTTTCATCGATAGGCATCTCTGTGGACCCAGGTGGGTGACAGACTAACAAGGGCTTTCTTTGAGACAGTGGAGCCCCGACATGCACAGGCTAGGGTCAGCTAGTTACCATGACCTGCTGTCAGCAGAGCCTCAATCAAAGCATCAGGATGCATGCAGAGAGCACGTGTGGGCACAGATGCCTTGTCTTGTGACTGAGGAGATGTGCCAGAGGCTTGAGCTGCCTCTTTAGTTAGAGGAGCTCCATGCGGCCCTTAGAGCACTTCCCCATGGTAGCTATCTAGGTGAGGATGGTTTGATTCCCAGCTTTTTCATAGAGTACTGGGACTTGCTTGGCTTAGATCTCTGCAACTCTTTTCAGTACATCCTACACACAGGAGAGATGACTGACAGCATGACTAAGGGCTTGATTTACCTCATTCCCAAGGAAGGTGGCTCCTTGGATGAGATTTGACATTGGTGGCCCATCACCATCCTCAACTCAGCCTACAAGATTCTTGCCAAGGCTCTGAGTTGAGAATCCAGCCACTTCTAAAGAGCATCATACATGGGACACAGACAGGTTTTGTCAAGGAGCGTAGTATCCTTGACAATATCTTTACTTTTTGGGAGGCATATGCCCTTGCACGCCTCCATGGTGAGGATTTGGTGATACTTCTTCTCAATTTGGAGAAGGCCTACGACATATTTGACTGGGACTTCTTGGACGGCACTCTACGTAGGATGGGCTTCTCAGATGCCTGGATCAAAGGTGTGTCAGCCCTTTATAGATGGGCACATAGTCAGGTACTTTTGTCAGGTGGTAGAGGAGATCGTTTCATTCTCACACGTTCGGTCAGATAGCACTGCCCTCTTCTCCCCTTCCTCTTTCTGTTCTATGATGAGGCAATGAGCAGGTTTTTGGTTTCACAGTAAGTTGGCCTATGTGGCTTAGCGCTCTTTATTTGGGGAGATGAGCTATTGGATGTTGAGTTTTCTGACAACTCAGCCTTGTACTTGGAGGGCCAAGAGGCCAACCTTCACAGGTGTGAGCAAGCTCTTGAGACCTTTTGTTGTGCATCAGGCACACTGATCAACTGGAGAAAGACAGTGGCTTTCTCAGTTGGTAGTGCTCCTACGCCTGATTGGTTGTCAAGTGAGGGTTTCAAATGGATTCCCCCAGGGACTGCAATTCAATACGTGGGCTATCAGGTTGGTTTGGACTTGTCTCCTGAGCAGCATATTGCTCCCCTCCTCCTGTCTATCAGGAGGAAGTTGTTACATTGGAGGTCTGCACAACTTTCTTTGGATGGCAAAGTTGTAGTTGCCAATCAGGTGTTGTTGGCTATGTGGTACATCACTTCTTGTTGGATCTTTTCAAGTTCCTACATCAACCAGGTAGAGAGGCTGATCAGGAACTTTCTTTGGTCAGGGCGGGACACTTAGATAGCCCGGGCCAAAGTGGCTTGGCAGGTCATAACTCTTCCTTGTTCTCAAGGAGGGTTGGGGATCATAGACCCAGCACAGCAGAGTAGAGCCCTTCTTGAGAAGTTTGTTGTCAGAGGATTACTTCCAGGGGAGGAGCCCCAAAAGGATTTTTTGCTTCAGCGGCTTAGTGTCAGAGTGCCTCGGGCTGGAGGCACTTGGCGACCCTCGCAGAGATGTATTTTCACAGAGATGCGAAGAGTTTCCCTTAGCAAGAGACTGGAGCATTGTTTTGCTATGAGTTTTCTTTACACTTGGGAGCAGCTACGGAGAGGCCTGGAGCAGCATGAGCCTAATTGCACGGAGGAGAGGCTGAGACACCCCTTTGTTTGGAACCCCATGGTTAGCACTCAGAGAGGCCACTTGGTTGGTAGTAGGCTTCATGTTTCTTGGGGTCCCATGGTAGAGGGTCCAGCACGCACTTTAGGTGACAGCTACAGTTTTTAGGCCTTTCAAAGGAACTTTAGAGCATCCAGCTACTACAGGGCATGAGAGGGGCGTGAAGCATGTGTCAAGATATCACAGAGGCAGTACCAGCTGAGTGGCTCACACCTCTTGAGTCAGCAGTGCCCGTATGGATAGGGGCCTTCATGCGACTGGAGGTTCTTATCACAGTTTGGGCTTGCTCAGAGACTATACCCTCCTTGTTTTTGGAGTTACAGGGGGAGGGTCGTTTACACTGAGTTTTAGTAGATGCCCCATAGGTGGCAGAGTGCTGTTTTCAGAGGATCTGAGTTGTGGACATCTGTGGGAGGACTTCTTTCATAGATCCTGACCCTGCAGCTCTTGAGACTGACCACCGAAGGCTGTGGGCTTGGGAGTGCAGTGGGATCCTAGAGAGAGATTTTGGAGAGACCCCTTCTCCTCAATCGACCATCCAGGTATCCCTTTCTTTCAATACACTGTTTGACTAGGATGTCACATACTCGGCAGCACAGAGAGAGGCTCGTCCTGCTGCAGCACCTCATTAGCTGAGTTCTTGTCAGCTTTTTGGGTGAGGCTTTGGGACTTTAGACAACTGCGTCAAGTCGCTTTGTTTTAGTGGCTGGTTGCACATCAAGCTATAGCACTTGGGAGCTGGCGTGTACATAGTGGTCTCTTGGTAGCATGCGCAGCTTGTGACCATCCTATGGAGAGTCAGCGCCATTGTCTTTGGGATTGTCCGTTGGCACAGTAGGTTTGGCTTCACATCCTTCAGTTGATGCCAGATCTTTCCACGTCACGGTAGTACACTTGGGGGGCAGCTTCTTGGTCCACTCTCACGGGCCCGACACTTTGATTTGAGTTATCCTCCACTAGCAGGATGATAGTGATGCAGGGGGTTCGTCCTACACTCTAGCCTGCTACAAAGCTTACTCCATAGAACTAGTGCAGTAAGAGAGACGAGTGTTGGGAGCTCATCTGCGGCCTGACACTCTAGTTCATCTGGCGGGCCTGCTGCTTTTTCATCTTTGAGGCTCACCCTGTACCACCAGCAGAGACTATTTGAGATCTATGGCTAGAGCTGATCCATACTCTCGGAGGATACTTTGAGAGACTCCAGGGCAGCTCCAACTGCATGCAAGGGCACAGAGAGGCTTTCCTTCGACTGTGGCACCTTGGGACTTTCTTCACCATGGTCTAGGGTGTCCTAAATTGGCACTACTGTCCACCTGTGTGGCTTTTCCCTCCTCCCATCTCCTGATTTAGCCTCATTGTATATACGTTGTCTTTCACTGGGAGAGTCTCCCCCTTATGATTTTTGTAGCCCTCTCTAGTAGGGGTGGTTGTAGCCCTATGGGCAGTTTCATTAACTAATAGAAGGATCTTTTTATCCAAAAAAACACATATTTTGGGACATATTGTGTCCAAAAATGGCATTTCTCTTGAGAAGATACAAGTGATTATTTCTCTTTTGAGACCCACCAAAGCTAGAGACATACAAGCCTTTATGGGAAATTGCGGCTATTATTGAAGGTTTTTTACATATATGTAGTTGTTGCAAAACCTCTCTATGCTCCCATCACAAAATTCAGGTGGAATGAATAATGTGAGAAAGAGTTTCAACATTTGAAGCAAAGATTGATTTCTGACCCAATTTTAAAAGCTCCTGGTTAAAACAAGATCTTCCACATCCACGTAGATACGTCGGCATACGCTATTGGATGTATCTTAGCACAACGTTGTGAGCGGGTTGGAACCACACACAAAGCCTCTATGATAAGCCAACACACACTCTTGGAATAACACACACACACACATTATGGGGCACCACACGTCTTACACAACCCGCATGGCCGAGACAGGAAACACACAGATGAAGTGAGAAGAGAGAGATTTCCCACTTGCCCACTCAACACTCACACATACACACTCACACACACACTATCAATTCAGCTCAAAGGAGGAAAATTTTTGTTGTTTAGACTCAATGAAGCTCATCCCAACACCAATGGGGCAAATAGTTTACACAGTATTGAGGAAATACTCCAGATACAACCACAAAGTTAAGCAGAGGCTTCACTCACCGGAGAAGATTACATAGAAAAATAGCAAGAAATCTGTGAGTAATTTGGCAAAATGGACAGTGCCATTGCGTCCGAAACGGTGAAAAACCCCACCCTACAATGTCACAGTGCTCAAATCCAACCTCGAATGAGCTGCTCCCAAATGAGCAAAAACTGAGCTGCGGGTATCGCTCCTCTTCTCCACATTTTTTCTGGTCTTTCTCTTAGGTTTTTTAGTTCCCATGCTTAGCTTTATTACTTGGGCATGTTTGGCCTTTTAGTTGACCTCAAACGGACCCCGAAGAGGCCAAAAAGAGCCTCGCAGTGCATAGTTGTCACCCTGCTGCATCCATCCGCACACATGGCCCTCAACTTTTTCCAATAATGCATCCCACCACCACGTGAAGTGGACCCAAAATATGGTCCTCATGATGACCTTTTGCATAATTCATCACAAAAAACAGCCCCGTTGTGTCTTTATGATGGGAGTTGATTATGTGGAAAGTATCTTTATACTCCCCGGTACTCAATTTGAGTACAGCTTCTGCCACTCCAAAGCTAGGAATCGGCATTTTTGAACTTGTGTAAACTATTTCTTCTAGCTCATTGATTGGTGGCTTTCCCATCATGATCCATGTTCCATAAGTCATTAGATTCTTAGTAGAAATAGGATCAATTGCGGCCAAACATGTAACCTTGAGCTCTGTTTGTCCGCATAAATTGAATTTGATCATCGTAGGAGATAGTCCATCTTCTTCCCTGTCCCTGTTCTTCTTTTGATCTTGCGTTTGTTGAAGATTTGCCATTGAACTTGGAAGCTTTTCTCCTTCATCTACTTTCATTTGCACTTTTTCTGGAGTCGGCTTCTTTGAAACAGCTTTTGTTGTTTCTTCAGGTATGTCAATAATGACATATTCTTGTGGTTGCTCTGCTTCCTTCGTTTTCAATTTTGCCTCATGCTGCAGGATGTAGCTATCCGTCTCACTTTTTCTGCTTTCACACTCACAAACTTCATTAGCTTCCTTCAACACTTTCAACATGAAACTAGGTCGTAGCCTTCTTCATTACAAAACTTGGTTGGAGTTATCTCATTTACACACACATCCAAGGTTGCCAATATTTGAGTCCATCCAAATGGCTCAAATAATTGCTCTGGAAAGGGTTCCGGTATGTAAGCTTCATCGTCCATTGATCTTCCTAGGATGCAATCCTCCTTCACTGAGCTTCCACGCTTCGAAGCACCACACATCCAAAGTTCTTGTTTGGTTTGTAGCCACGCAACTATCTCTTTCCCATTGACTATAGTAGAGTCAATTTCTTCTAAAGGAGTTCTATTCACATCTCTATAGCTATGGTCTTTTATGCTTATTTTTGTGGTGATCTTTTTATGTCTCAAGTAGATATAGTCATAGCCCCAATCTTGAACCATCTTAAGTTGACGCATGAAAGGTCTTCCTAAAATGATATCAAAATTGTTCCCTTTTCCAAAATCTACTATTGCAAATGTATGTTCATATTCAATTCCACAAGAAGTCACAATAATTTGCTCTAAGATAACTAGAGTTTTTTCAGTGTATCCATTTGCAAGTTGCAGCTTCATTCTAGTTTTCCTAAGTGCTAGTCCACCCCATTTTTCTCAAATGTCTTTTGTGACTATGGCTACTCCAGCCCCACTATCAAGTATAGCCAATGTTTTAACTCCTTTGTATTCCACAGGTAAGGTGGTGTTTCCTTCTTCTCCTTCGCAATATTCCCCCACCTTGTTTATTGGCACAGGTTTAGCGTTTTCACTTTCTTGTTGAGTTTTGTTTGATTGTTCATTTGAGGGTAGATCTTGAAGAGGCATCTTTAATCCCATCTTCCCCAAATTGTTGCCCACTTCATCCCATACATTTGGTCTAATCTTAAGCAGTTCGGATAGAGTAATGGTGCACTGTATTGGAGCTGACATCAACTCTTGCATACTCTTTGTATCCATCATCTTGGATATGGATTTCCTCTGAGATGGCACAACTCTAGTCTTTGAGTCTCCCTCATGTTCTCCTATGTATGAGGGTAAGGTCTTCAAAGACTCTGGTTTGCTTTCAATTGAAACTTATGTCCCTGCATCTCCATTTAGAGATTGAATGTCTCCCTGATAGACTTCATGCCCTGTATTGACCTCAGTTATAGGTGCAGATTGGAAAGTCGCACTTCCATCTTTTGCACTTCTAATTGCTTCCCACAATTCATTTGGCCATGGCTCATCTATCTCTGGGATAGGTTCCATAAATTGTGATCTTGACCTTGCATCATTAGTGGTGTTGGCCACTACTTGATCATCTAGTTGAATTTCTAGGTTGTTGGTTTCTTGTGTTGCTGTCTTTACTTGCACATCCTTTTGTGATTCTAGCTCAATGTTTCTTTGAGTTAATGTTTCAACAACCTTTGCCTTAGGCATTTCAAATCCAACACTTTTTGGTTTTGTTTCTGGAGGTGGAATTGGTGCTTCAAGCTCCATCATTGCCTGTTCAGTTTTTACCAATTCTTACGTATTTTCAACCTCTCAGTCTCTACCTCAGCATGAGGATCCCTCGTTGCTCTAGGGTTTGGTTGGGTTTCAATCTAGGCTCATATGCTTCCAGTGCAGCATCTAATGGCTCTAGGACTTTGTCTACCAACACAGATCCTCCGGAAGACGCCTTCCTTGGTTTCTTATCGCTCACTACCATTTTGTTTTCCCGTTCTTGTTTTAACTGCTCCTTTGTCTCTTGTAATTCTGTTTGTAGTGCAATTTGATTTGTAATTGTTTTTACTTTAATTCTGTCTCTTTTGGCTTTCCAGAATTTTCTCCCAATCCTCATTGATACACTAGTTCTTTCCCCTTGTTTGGGTTGTTGATCTTTCTCCTCATTAGCTTGGTCCTTAGCATTTTCTTTTGCTTGGGCTCTAGTCACTACCTTCACAGGAATTTTGTGTTCTACCTCTGATCCACTTGGAGAAGGTAACACTCCCACATCATTCATTGTTGTTTTCCCTTGTTTGTTTGGGTGTTTTGGACAATTAGGAACAGCGTGTGTAATGGCCCAATGATTACCTCCACACTTGTAGCATGGTCCATCTTGTTGAGTCACTGGTGGCACATTTGATGGTTGTTCTCACTTAGCCAAAATGGTCTCTGGTCTACACTCTTGATTGGCTATCAACATCAGAGTGTCCTCATTCAATGAATAGAGTTTTCTCATAGGTTCTTGCCCTAGCCTAGGTTGTGATACCTCAGCTTTTGTAAAGCCCTTGATACAACCCTATTTTGAAATAATGGATGATTTGGTAATGGCATTTGTTTTTCTATTTGATGTCCAAATAGTATCCCCCTCGTGTAGGTTTGATTATAGTAGCACTCACTCATCTCATGATTGGTCCATTTTTTCTCAATGGCACACCATTTTATTCGTTGTGCTACTTGCACTGCTAGTTTATCTAGGTTGGTCATTAATTGAGACATAACCACTTGCCTTGTGTTGGTTTCACTAGATGCTAAAGGAGCATTATCCATAGTGATCTTTGTATCACCAATTTCC
Source organism: Adiantum capillus-veneris (assembly GCF_014529385.1). NCBI lineage: Eukaryota > Viridiplantae > Streptophyta > Polypodiopsida > Polypodiales > Pteridaceae > Adiantum > Adiantum capillus-veneris. The sequence goes on from NC_140953.1 coordinate 117,719,597, forward strand.
TCGCCATAGGCTTTACAATTGTCAACTAGGTAACGCTTCTCTCGTGACTTGTTCAAAGAAAGTACATCCTTTTAAGTGCAGATATTTCTTGAAAGTTTCATTTTTCAAACCCTCTATGAAGAGAATTGACAATCTTTCATCCTGTGGTAACTCACGTTCCGGACATCTCTCTATATATTGTTTGAAGCGTAGCGATGCTTCCTTCACTCTCTCATCTTCTTTTTGCTTGAATGCATAGATTTGGGACACTATGTTATGCTTGATTCCCCTTTTAGAGAACTCCACAACAAATTCTTGCAACAATTGTTCAACGTTTGAGAAGGCATTTTTGTCCAACGGTTGGAACCAATTCAATGCTATCCCTTCCAAGTTTAAGCCAAATCCCTCATACTGTGTATGAAAATAAAATACTTGTTCGGCTCTTAACACTTGTTTGAACAAGGATGCATGTACATATGGATCCCTTAATCCATCATACTTCTTCTTGACACATTTGGCCAATTGATATGGTCTCATTGGTTCTGGTTCAACCATGAATCTTAGCGTGTTGGGGTCTCTCACAAAGACATCCCTCGTTCCTTCTTCTCGTCTTGGAGCAAATCCTAGTGGAATCCCCTTTGAGATGTGTTTTGGAAATGTTGATGGATTTGTAAGTCTAATTGGTGGTCTCTTGGTTCCACTCAATGAGGTAGGAGCTACACTCCCGTGAATAGCTATTTTGGATGTTTGAGGTCCATTTGATCCCATAGTTTCAATGTTAGCTTCTTGCAAATCAGTCTCCAAAAACCTTGGTACGCTTACACTCGGTTGAAAGTAGTAAGCAGAGATTGGAGTACCCATGTATGTATATCTTTCTAGCTCAATTGGGCTGATAAGTTTGTACTCTCGTCCATACTTATCTACCATTAGAACTTGCACTCCCTGGTCTTCTGTGTATGTGAAGGCATAGAGGTTCTTGTACTCTGTCAACTCTTCAATGATGGAATTCAAACATCTATAGAAGTTGTTTTGATCCCCAATAGGTAACCTATAAAGGCCATTATAAGTGTAATCTGTTAGAACTCTCGTGGCTTCATTGGTTTTGATGAACCTCACGTTGGGTTTGTTGATTAGAGGATGCTCTCCTCTAAGTCTCCAGCAATTTCCACTTTTTCTCTTTCAAACTCCCGCATTTTAGTTGATTGGTTTGGCTTTCAGTGAGCTACATGATCACTTGACAAATATCCATGAGCCATGCCTTGAGGTTTGGCTTGATATGATTGATAAGCCTCATGGTCTTGTCTCAACCCTCTTGTTATAGGTGTTGCAGTATTTCTAATTGTTTGTGTAGGTGGCATAGCTCTGAGTTGAGTGGGAAACCCTAATGATGGATGAGTTGTCATGTTTAAGCCTCACTCAATACTCTCAAGATGATCCTTAATAAGAACACCTTGGCTTAGTGCACACAATCCCTTTTTGCCCATGGTCAAGTCTCTAAAAAGTCAGGAATTTGTGACTTTTTTGGTCTCTGGAAACTGGTCTTGGGTACCCTAAAAGTTTGGATTTAAGAAACCTAGAAAAATTCAGCTATTGCCCCCAAGCTTTCTTCCTAGCTATACCTGACTCAATGTGGAGGTGTCTATCAAAAGTTAGAGCACTTTTGGTGAACTGCACTTGGAACGGCACTCAAAACAGTTTCAGGACCAGAACACAGGAACTTTGGCTTGTATCTTGGCTTCTAGAGGGTATTTTTCACTCAAACTTGAGATTTGGGATGTAATCAAGTAGGTCTATAACCTTATGAAGTCAGATACCCCCACTATGTAGAGGTACACCGATCGCGATCGTTGATCCCATGTCACAGATTTGGAAGATTTTTGCACAGTAGCTAGCCCTTGATGTCTTGATACCAAGTGTCTTTGTATTTTTGAATTTGGAGATGTTTTGACCAATGAAAACCCAAATCCCACGTGGTTTTGCAGTTATTGGCTTGATTGTGTAACTGGGACTTTTGACCACTTTCTTTTTCTTTTTTGACCTTGCTCCTTTTGGAAAATATGTTGCACTAGATATCAGCTACCTACTCATAAATTTTCAATCCAAAATGTCACTGGGGTACACCGATCGCGATCGTAGTTCCAACTCCTTTTTGCATGAAATTTTAGGAGTTGATAGACATGGGTATGATTAGTCTATTCCCAAACCCACTTTGCATTTGGATCACAAAAACTTGAATTTTCTCAAAATTTTGGTCTAAAGGATCAGTGATCAGTGTTTGCCCTATTTGACAACTGTCTTTTGGTTTTTTGACCCTGGTTCTTGACCCTGGTTCTTTTGAGAAAGTTGTTTGTCTAGTTATCAGCTACCTACTCACCAAGTCTCAACTCAAAATGTCACTATGGTACACCGATCGCGATCGTACTTTGGAGCCCAAATTGGATGAAACTTGTGGATATGGTAGACAATGATGTGTACAGTCTACTCCCCAAATCTTTTTGAATTTGGACAAGAAAAAGTCAAGTTTTTACCAGATCTTGGTCTACTGCAGTGGTTTCCTGACTGTCTGTTGTTTTTGGATATTTTGGTGATTTTTTTGAATTTTGAAAACTCTTGGTATCTTATCTAACCTAGGTGTATGTGTGGGTGAAGTCTGGTCAAAATCTGGCACTGAGGTACACCGATCGCGATCCTAGTTTGGAGCCCAAATTGGATGAAACTTCACCAGCTTGTTCACTAGGCTATTTTAAGACTACCTGCCAAACACTTTTGTATTTGGACTCAAAAAAGTCAAGAATTTGCAGTTTCTTGGTCTGAAGTGCCTGATTTTCCTGAATCTGTCACTTTGACTTGATTTTGGTGTTTGTTTTGGGATTTGAAATCTATCTGGGGTTGTCCTGTGTACAGGCTATCCCTCTGTATGGTTTCTTCCCAGTCTTGATGTTTGGTCTTCTGAAAGTCAATTTCTATGCCAGTTTAGCAGTTTTTGACTTGGATCTATATTCAGATGGTTTGACAAGTATTTTGAGGTTTCTGGCTCTAGGTCCTTTAGACTTTTATGTTTGTATACACCTGAGGATCCCACAGATGAAATCTGGTCAAAATCTGGCACTTAGATACACCGATCGCGATCGTAGTTCTGAGCCCAAATTAGACCAAATTTGGCATGCTTGTAGACAGTGATGTTTTAAGGCTATCCCCCAAGTCTTTTTGCATTTGGATCACCAAAAGTCAAGATTTTGCACTTTCTGGGTCTTTCAGGCTAGTTTTACCCAAGTGGCCTGATTTCCTTGATTTTTTATGTTTATGGGTGTGGTTGCTTTAGACAAACTTGTTTAGAATCTTATCAGGATGGTACATGTCAAATCTTGTACAATTCTGACACTGAGGTACACCGATCGCGATCGTAGTACCAGAGCCAAATCTAATGAAATTTTACAGGATCTCTCTGACAAGTATTTCCCAGTGTTTGGTGCTTCCACTTTGTGATTTGAATCAATTTCAGCGCTGTTTGGTCAGATTTTCAAAATTTCAGAGTCTTATGGCCTTTTTGCCAAAGTTATGGTTTTCTAGTTTCTCGTCTCTAACTTTTACCCCAAATCTGACTAGAATGTGATTTACTTATCCTACTCCTGAGTACATAAATGAAAGAACATAAGAAAATGAATCAAACAAAACAAACAGGATAAAAAACGGATGATGGATCAGTACTCAATCAATACAAAGAGATTTGAAGAGGAAAAATGCTTAAAGCAACCTCACTCACAACTCCCTATATCTCACAAGAGTAGATCTAGCCAGTCCACCGACCCTAGACTCCACTAAGCACTAAACCCCAGTCTAGATGCTTCACTGAAATGTAAATGGAATGGAAATTATCTTTTGGAACAATAAGAAAACTCTGAATACGCACTTGGTCACTCATCACTTAAGATTCATTCCCTGGCAGCGGCGCCAATGTTTGCGGGTCGCCACGACGGACGTCCATAGCATAGCTCTCAAGCATCAACATAAAATTATCGATACAGGGAAAGCGACTCGGATGAGGCATGGAAACTCACTAGGGTGTCAATCCTAATGAAGTGAACTCGAAGAGATGCAACTACTAACTCTACAAGCAAATCACTGTTACACATCATTCTGGAGAGGTACAAAGATCGCGACCGTTCGTCCCACAGTACGCAAAAACAGTAAACGGATGATCCTAATGGGTCGTTTTTGGGTCCTTAAAGCCTCTCCTAGGGTCAAAACAACATAAAATACACATATAAACACTCAAAACAATGATTTAAGGCCTAAACACATGCGTTTGAAACCTTCACCAAATCTTGAATGCTTACACTTGAATGAAAGAGCAGAGTAAGAGGAACACAATGCACGAAACAAAACTGAATTTGGATTACCGTAGCCACAGAAGCGATGATTACAAGTTGGAGCAAAGAGGCAGCTCTCTATGCGTAACGCAATTGTCACTTATCTTCAAAAAATAATATCCTTCCCCACTAACCTTAGTGCATTATATACCTACGGATCTCTAAAGTGGCCGGCGGCCAACTTCTCATGGACCTTTACATACATCACTGGAAAAATTACATCTTTGACTCAGACTTGACATAGACGATTGACATTAGGCTTTTACAAGGTTTGAAGTATTAAACATCGGAAAAATAATGTGACCACATCAAAACTTTGGCCGGCTGACCCACCGGGCGCCTTGGCTAGGTGGGCACTTGTATGTTGTTATCACCTCCAAACAGCAATTTCCCACTGTCAAAACACTACATGGTTCATATCTTACAAGCAATGATAACACAGATGCGTGGTCCCATACATCACTTGTCAAATGCTGGTAAAGATTGAAAAAATGACTATCACATGCGTCACAACATTCGAGGACATCAAGGCCGCGGAGCACCCATGGCAGGTGTTTCTTGAGGGCACAAAGGGCTTATGCTGGAATATGGAGATAGAGATTCCAAGCCACAATGTCATCATGGGGTTGTTTTTATGAGTCATGGTTTTGCCCTTTCAATATGTGCAAACATTTGAGGAGGCATTCATGACAAGTTTCTTTTGAGATGGATTCCACCATCTGCAACCCCGTGATGAAGGATCTACCTACGAGCCACATAGCCTACCAAAGCACATTAATGAAGAATCCCTTGAAAGAATTGGCAGTCCAAGTAGATATTGAGGCTTTCACAAAAAAATTTCAACGCTTCACAAAGACTATGGAGAAAAGGACCTTTGATTACTAAAGACTCGACCACCAACTTGAAGACCAACTATTGCCAACAACAGAGTCAAAGACAAAGACAAAGCTTGCATGAGGGCATGCAAAGACTAGGAAGGGGGGAATGTTCGCAGATGGACCATACGGGTGCCCTCCTAGTCAACCCCTTCATCATGGGCCACAATTTTTTTGATATCTCATCATTATTTTTTCAAGAAAGCTTTGTAATTATATGAGAGTCTTTGAATTCAACCAAATGATCTATGACCCAGTCTATGTAAAATATGACTGTAAAGGTGATTTTGAGCCTAAGCCTTGTAAAGCCGGCCACTAGCCAAGAAAGCCCTAGGTAGAAAGCTCAATTTTTGTAAGTGGGAAAGGAGACATTATCATTATCAAGGTTTTTGAGTTTTGGAGCGTACGACTGAGAGCAGCTACTCTCATGTGCTTTGTAACCTATTTTTCTTGAGCTATAGTATTCCAAATTTGATTCTGATTATTGCATTGTGTTCCTTGTCTATTGATCTTTAATTGGGGAATTTAAAACTCCAAGCAAACCTTTCCGAGAAATCATAAAAACGAGCAAAACCCAACAAGATACATATAGAACTTAAACCCTAAAAACTTTCCCAAGGTGATTGCCGCATCGTTCCATCTGCCAATACACTTAGTCGTCAATGGCCCAGCTTGAAGAAATAGAAGAGTGCCACATTTGTTGTGAATGCCAAAGGAAGGTTTTGATATTCTACAAAAGAGAATGAAGAGGCCCTCCACCAATAGCGACACAAGCACATATGCAGTGTGTGTGATCAAAAGGTTCAATGAGTTGGATGCAGTAGCATCCACGGTAATTTGATCAACAGATTCACCATCGTTAGTATCTCTACCTTCTTGACCGTAGGATAATGTGTCATGCCTAAAGGGCTTCAACATCTTCCCCTCCCTTGTGTGAGACTCTTACAAGATTGTGATCCCATTATATGCAATAAGTAGGCTCCACTCTTGCATCTTCCTTTCACATGTCCGTTGTCCTCATGATGCAACCTCTCCACTACCTTGTGGAGTTGTCCCACCCCTATTAGGTTTTTCTTTGTCTTGTAAAATCTAAACAAAGTGAAATCTCAGTGTGCACCTGCTTGAGCACCCCATAGGGTACCGCCCTCCAAGGGGTGACTGCGTTGTTGGCTGTTACAACGAACAACTTTGACACAACAGTGTTGGCTAGGAAAGGCTAATATGAATGTCCCTATTCATGGGATATGGTTTGGCAAGACTTGTCTATTAGTGATACGCGGTGGAGTAAAGGGATCAACAACTGCACCTCAATCTGCAAGAGGGGCGGGATCCGGGACGGTGGATCGCCCGCAACAGGGGAGGCAAGACTTTTAAAGACTTTTATACATACGACCTTGCCGCATGCATAGTGATGCCTGCTAACCTAGATGGTTAAGGCAGAGTGCCTCGAGGCGGGACATCCAGGGGTTGAAGGGCATTCTTGATGCCAGGAGAGCCCTAATATTTTTGCAAGACCAGGTTTGATCAATGGTAGATTAAACCTCCACCATTGATGCCTTCACTTCACCAGTGCATGTAGCGACGAGGCCGGGCTAGAAGCATGTTGGAGTCAGACTAAATTAAGGCAAGAAGGTCAATCGTACTCATTTTCATCAATGACCAAATAAATTATCCCACGTCGACGTGGACTCACTCTGAGAATTTCCAAAATCCTCTTTTTGAATTTTCAGGGCGAGCTGCAAGAGGGGACCCTTATTAATGAGGGCTTCAATATGGGCAAGAGCTAGGGAGGTGATGACGATCACGCGGGTATTGCCGACATGAAGGCTAAAGATGAGGCCGAGGTAAATGCAAAGTCATTGCATGAAAGCAAGGATTGCACCAGTGTTCGGGAAAAGTGTGCCTCAGCTTAGCCTTGAGTTGTTGCAAAATCAAAGTAACCGGTTGAGGGGAGGGTAAGAAGGAGAAAATTCCTCTTAAATTACATGGAAAATAGTGTAATTTTGCAAAAATACTGGCTAGTATTGTAAAATTTCCGGTTCAGATTTGTCTTGGAGGGATTTTTGTATGTTTGTGAAAATGATTTTTCCAGAACAATGCTTATAGAATGAAGTTGGTCTCTCTCTCTGTCTCTCATTGAGCTTCTCTCTCTCTCTAAAAAAAACTCTCTGGAAGAGTCTGCGCGGACAGGTTTTTTTTTAACTTTTTTTTAAAGACAGAGCAATCATCGGCTCGTCTTGCACAACTACGCGCTCATATCCTTTACTCTCAAGCTTAAATTATTGAAAAAGACAATAGCACAAATGCATTTTCTCACACATTGTGTATGCAATATCGGCTCAGAACGTTGTGCATGCAGTGTCGGCTCAGAATGTCTCATTTTGCAGAATACGAACTTGCTAGGCTTCTCTCCCGCATCCAATGTCACTGGGTTGCCGTTGTGCACCCACACGACTGGATTGCTAGCAATCCCTTCACCTGCACCCTCTTCAATGGAAGCTCCACAACAACGAGTAAAAGTACTCAGATTATAGCATATCTTAATAGTGATAAATTTTGCATATTCAGAGTACTTGAAAGTGTATCTTGATTATCTTAATTGTTTCATGTAGTGACGCAAAGGTTCTGAGTGACAAAGGGGGAGACATACATGCTCAGACTAGTGAATGCGGCCCTCAATTTTCCATTGTATTTTACAATAGCAAATCACACACTTACTGTAGTAGAAGCAGATCCAGAATATACACAACCACTAGAAACAGATGTTGCCGACCACAGCTCCACCTACCGGCAAAGCAGAACTTGGCTCCGCTACTGGTGGGTAGTCAGTTGCACGAGAGGCCGGTGGCGTGCATGAAAACTTGACGCTTGCCTGCAAGCTACCCAATTAGCCTCCTTGGCGGCCTGGCGTCATCTCAGTTATGTGTGCTCCTCTCTCTCTCTCTCTCTCTCTCTCTCTCTCTCTCTCTCTCTCTCTCTCTCTCTCTCTCTCTCTCTCTCTCTCTCTATATATATATATATATATATATATATATATAAACTCCCTCAAGGAGCCCGCGCTGGCGTGGACTCCTCTAGAGAGTTTGCAAACAAAGGATTTAGAGAGATCATGCTACATTTCTCTCTCATTGCCATTTTTAACCTTCTTTATTGTAGACAAAAACAGAAATAGAGATATCACGCTATGTTTCTCTCCCATGCACTCTCTCTCTCTCTCTCTCTCTCTCTCTCTCTCTCTCTCTCTCTCTCTCTCTCTCTCTCTCTCTCTCTCTCTCTCTCTCTCTCTCTCTCTCTCTCTCTCTCTCTCTCTCTCTCTCTCTCTCACTCTCTCTCTCAATATAAAAAAAAACTCTCGAAAAGAGCTCGCACCAGCGCAGGCTCCTTCAAAGAGTTTTTTTATAAATATATAGAGAGAGAAAGAGCCAATTCACATGTTTATAATCACAGGCACCGTCTCAGTGCATACATCGTCGGCGGTCGCTCATTGCTCCGCCTGCATTAGGCATAATGCAAAAGAGCATGTGTGTGTGTGTGTGTGTGTGTGTGTGTGTGTGTGTGTGTGTGTGTGTGTGTGTGTGTGTGTGTGTGTGTGTGTGTGTGTGTGTGTGTGTGTGTGTGTGTGTGTGTGTGTGTGTGTGTGAGAGAGAGAGAGAGAGAGAGAGAGAGTTCACATACTTCAGTGGTTGCCTGTTTGTGCGCAACCAGCAACCGACCGTGTTATGTTCTTGTGATAACTACGATAAGTTGTGCAATAAAGTAAATATAGTGTCTCAATTTGTGAGAACCTAAAAAAATACATCATGAGTGTTGATTTACTTCTCGTGGTCTTTGATTCCCAATCTGCTCCACCCCGTGCCTAGAAGGTGTAGGGTCGCAACTGGTTGCACCCTTTTTTCTCAATTTCTCATCTGATTGGCAACCAATTGGGAAATGAGCCTTCACGTGAACTGGCTCAGAGAACTCCAAAAATTCAAAGAGCTCAAAAAAAAATCTTTGAAAGAGTTCATGCCGGCACGGACTCTTTTAGAGAGTTTTTCTAGAGAGAGAGAGAGAGGGAGAGAGAGAGAGAGAATCCTATGAAGGAGGCTGGTTGTGTTCACGTGTTGACTTGGTTTTCATGAGGGCTAAGATTTAAGTGGGAGAATGCACAGGTTGAAGAGAAAGCGAAGAAAGATAAGGCAAAGAGCGGATAGATCTAGTTAGCTCTGTCTCTCAAAGTGCAAAGACTTTTTCCTGGAGATTCTCCAGGCTGGACATTTTGTTGTAAAGACATTTTGTATTTGTTGAAAACATATTGCTTATTGTCCCAATGATAGTGATATTGTTTCTCTCTTTTTTAAAAGAGAGAGAGAGAGAGAGAGAGAGAGAGAGAGAGAGAGATCTAAGAAGCTTCTCTCACTTAGCAGCATTCTTCCTGGTGGATGGACATGGCATATCTTGGTTTGGCAGGTCCATATGGTCTCCAAAACAATGCGTTGTCAATACAATGCAATTCTTTCCCCCATATTCTAGCTAGCAAGATTTCTATACCACCTCATCAATCTTGAGTAGACAAAATCTCAAAAGAGATTGAATTTTGCTTCAACCAAATTATGGCCTTTCTGACGTCTACTAGATTTTTCCAAACAATGATCCAAAATGGAAAGGAGCCGCATCTTTAATCATTTATTGTTTGGGTTTGGAGAAAGTTCTCTCTATAGAAGAATTATACATATACTTGAGCGAGCAACTCACTTAATAACTTTGCTCGGTTTTGAGTTTGCTAGGATAAGTTTTCTTGATGTTTGGTAGAACTCTCTTTAATTTAAATGTAATCATTGTCAATTCTATTGTGGTTCACGACTACATGTTAGCGAGATAAATCGGTTGTTTTGAGTGTGTTATTGGTTATTTTTTGACATTCCTAGACCATAGGGCGACCTTTCTGGTATGTTCTGTTGCAATTTTTAGAACCTTGATCATGATGGATTGTGATTTTGGTACCTTGTCACTAGGTCACCTCCCTAGCATTAGGCTCTCCACATCTATAGAAGTTATTTTGATATCCATTTACAAACCTATGCATGCCCATATAAGCATAATCGATTAGATCTCTCATTGCTTTGTTTTGTTTTGATGAATTTTACATTGAGTTTGTTGAATATAGGAGGTTTCTCCTCTGGTTCCTCATCAACTTTTGATTTTTTTCTATTCATACCCCACTTATCAACTATATATGGGTCAACTACAACTTGATACTCAACTCCATCATCGCCAAAGTATCTATCTCCATTGTACTCTATTGGCACCAACTTCTTGACCTCGCTAGGTCTATCGTATATCATCATGACACAATAATGCTCCATCAGGGCTTTGTATATATTTTCCCCTTGGGTCATTGTCAAAGAGTTATTGCAATTTGTAAGTTTTATCTTTGGTTGGGTGCTAGATGTCCCAATGATTTCATCTTTTCTCTAAAACCTCACATATGCCGATCTCTCACATTATTTGCAAAGATTTGTCAAATGATATATTTGAAAAACTTCCTTCATGAATGGTCTCTAAAATCTCTTAAAAACATCTATTTACACTCTTCTTGGTTGATATGGTACTAAACCTATCTCCTTGGAATGGTTTCCTTGACTATTACAATTTCTTGATCCCAAAAATATGAAAAATGCAACGCAAAATCCATGCAAGTTACCTAAATTTTGACACTCTTTGTAAATCCTTCTTGAGTATGTGATACTTGATGGAAATATTTGGCTCTTCAAATTGAAAGACAATAGTGCTTAGTAGTTCTTGAGTTCATTGGCAAATTTACTAGATTTTTTCTTCTAGTTGATTCTAGAATGTGAAACGCTTCTCAGCTTTGAATGACACACTTATAGCTTTCCAAATTCAAATTGGCAAGCACCAATAGGAGTGTGGGCACTAGAGCTATCATTGCAATGAACCTTGATTCAATCTACTAAAAATGATGGATCACAATCCATGTTTAGTAACAGATGGACTTGATCTCTTGGCAGTTGTGGTTGTACACACTATGTCTAGATACTAGATCTGCAACCTTTTCTAATTTGGATTGTTCAGCATTTTTTGCACACTTTTTTGACTTTGGAAAATTTTCTCTTGTTTTTATGTCTTTATCATGACCCAACCTCTTACGTATGTTCCTCCATGTTGATTCTATGTGATGAGTCCATTTTTGGCCAAAAATCACTTGAGGGGTGATGAATCACAATCTTTCATTGGAAAGATCTCGCTTCAAGATTTGTACCACTTCTTGGTGATGTTAATTGGAAGTGTTTCCCAAAATCTTTTTTGATTTAAAGTTCAAAATCTCCAAATTTCCTTGTATTTTTGTCTAAGGAGCCTGAATTTGATGAATTTCCCATTCATGGTTTTGATGTGGTTTCACAACTCCTTTTGCACCCAAATTATGATATTTTATGGTTGCAAGTGTTGAGTATCCATAGTTTGCAAAAACTCTGTCTTTGTGCTCTAGGGATGATGGAGCATGGTCCATCATTTTTTGTGAAATTTCAATCAAACTTGTCAGATATTCTCCAAAGGGTATATGGACCCTATTCCCTTGGTCTTTTCTATGGTTTGGTTTCTTTCTCAAAATATAACTTTTTCCCAATCTTTCTTTTGAATTTTGCAACTTAGTTTAATGGTGGTTTGGCCTACTTACCCTACTCGTATGAACTAAAATAAAATAGTGTAATAAAATGAGCAAAACTAGAAATTAAGCTAATGGTGGTGGAATGAGCATAACTCGGAAAGAAATGAGAAATTTTGGCAACTAAAGTGCTTTTGACTTCTTTACTACCAAATGAAAGATGTAGACAATACTCGACTCTTAGACTCTATCAAGTGACAAAACCCTATTTTTCTCACCATGTTAGCTTGCACCATATTGTTAAGGTTAAGGGTAAGAAGACCTGCACCATCAACAACCCAACCATACATCCAAATATTGTAAGAGGCTACGCTGGGGCATCAAATGATGATAAAGAAACCAAGAGTCACCTTTTCTTCTTCTTTTGCTTAAGCAAGCTAACATGGTGCAGGTCTTCTTACCCTTAACCTTAACAATATGGTTGATGAGGTCTATTTTTGCATCCTGAGCATCACTTGCAACAGGCTCATGCTTACAAGGTTCATTGAATGATTGCATCCCAATGTCTTGGTTATCGGCTAGCTTGAGACTATCCTGTATATATATATAATAAATATATACACTCATTATTGTAAGTTTAGAAAAAAAAATGTGACCTCTAGGCTTAGTTCCTATTACACAATTACACATCAAAATCAAAAGGGACATTTCCAATTACATCATAAATATGTAAGTTCCATGTATATTTACAATCTAGTAGGAAGATTGAGGGAAGTTTGACTTGAAGGGGTATCCACCATTACATTGGCATCTGCAAACTAAGACAAAGGTTATGTTTGTGAAAAATATCAACAAGAAGAATTTATACATCGTGCATAATCAAGAGTCACTTGTGATAGTAGAAAGTTTCAAGTACCTTGGCCTTGAGGGTCTAGCCAAGGACAAATTGTATGAATGTGCTATGCATCATTCTGAAGCCAAGAGGAGAGTGTAATACACATATGAAAACATGTGACAATGAGAAGATATCAAATTTTGGAGTCTCACGTGTACTTCTTTATGTGGTTGCAGTTTGGGGTGGTAGTATTATCGTCTGTAGTTTGAAAATGTTTAGAAGCATTTTCTTACATTTTTCCAGAGAATCTACAAATGGCTTGCATGCTCCTTCTTCTAGATTCCAAATCACTTCACATTGAGGTTGTGGGCATGGAGAGAGTTTGGGAGTACATGATAAGGATGCCCCAAAGCTCACCACATTGCTTTTTAAAATTGTATGGGAGGCAAGCAATCAATTTCAAAAGCTCGTAGAAGAAAATTATTGAGGAAGGCACCAAGAGGTAGTTTGGAAGATGGAATGCATCACACTTTCTTCATGATGCATTACTAGACACTATAACAAATGAGGCTTTCTAATAATGCCAATGTATCACAACAAGGGGAAATCCAAAGGTTTGTGATTTTTGCATTGAATCACCTATATTACCCCAATTTTTTGGAGCATATTCTTCTCTCAAAGTCAAGACTGTACTCACCCATAGTTAGGTGCTTGTACTCACCCATAGTTAGGTGCTTGAGCTTATCCCTCTTTTTTCCATCTGCATTATTGTAAAGATGCATCTTAGCTCTCACTCCCTTCAATGTGAGATCAATTTGTTTGGCCACTGAAGAAAATCCATTTTGTGTATGTGCACTCTACCCTTTGTAAGATCAAGAGCCTGTGCATCATAACCTTCTCTCTCTCTCTGCTTGCTAGGAGGAGAGTCCAATATACATTTGAAGACATGTATTAGTGAGGGGAGATCAAAAAATCTTGGTTTTCTCAAAAAATATCTCTTTGACACCTTAGTTGAAGTATGAGGTGGAACCATTCGTGTCTCCACTTGGTTTAGAGTTTGAAAATGTTTTTAAAAATCTTTCTTACAAACTTTCTCCAAGAGAAGGTATAGACATTGTTGGTGCAGCCAAAGTTGGTCGACCATAGAAGGTGGCATGGGCAAATATGTGCAGGCTAGCAAAAGCATGGCAAAGAACATGAGCAGCTACAAAGATCCTGGGCAGACAGGTAACAACGGATGTGTATGGCTGATGCAGTTTATAGGCCAAGAAGGGCTCCAGAAGGCGCTAATTTGGGTGGCAGACAAAGGAGAATCAAGGTGCAGTCTTTTTGCCTAGATATGTAGAGCTTAAAGTTTTGAACGAGCGGGTCCACACAGTTCATCAAACAGAGCTACAAAGCCCAAGATATTTGAGTTCAAATGTGCAGTGCATTGCAGATCTGAGACGGACAAGGCAAATGGTACCAGGTAGTCCGAGCCGATTTCAGTGGATAGATGCGTAGTGCTTGATTTATAGAGTCTACTGGTCTTTTCAGATTGACAATCTGAGTCCTGGATGTCAAGTTATTAGCAGTTAAAGTTTTTCTAGGGGTCGGGTTTGTGCCCACTTGATCGCATTGGAAATCATGCCATCTAGCATTTTTTGGGCATCGACAGGGTTCAAGCAAATAGAGAACATTGTGTGGAGTCAGTAGAGATTGACGGCACGTGGTGCTAAGCGTCGAGCGTCGAGCTACGACCTGGGAGCATTTGGCAGTTGAGTGTATACATATGGTTTTTCTTGGTTTTTAGCGGCCTTGGTTGGCGGCCTCGGGGGGGACAAGATGTAGCAAGGCCAGGGGGTTCAGAACCGGCAAGGAGGTCTTCCCACCAGGATTAACACATTGCTCATTAAGCATGTGAGCATGAAGATGCTGCAGGTCAAAAGGGGCCCAAAAAGATGCAATGTTTGGGGGAAGGGTTTGAAAAGACTTGAAAATTTGAGGAGTTTGGGGGGCGAATCCATGTGGAGCTTCCACGTGGTGCGATGAAAACCCATATGCACATTTTACAAGGTGGATCTCATGCTTTATATCTGGGAAATGAGCCCTCACATGGACACAAGGGGAGAGAAGGGAGCTTGGAGCCCCTTGGCTATGGCATGGGCGTGCGGTGGCGTTGCACGCGTGCTTCTGGGCCACCCTGGCGCTGTTTTGGCCAAGGGAGACCACGGGAGGCGGTGGCTGGCGCCTAGTGGGTGGAGATCCTACGCAAGTTGATGATGTGGTAGAAGCCCGCTCGATAGGGACCCAAAATTTTGAGTAAAGGCAAAGGGGGAGCCCCCACTAGCGATATTGCTAGTGCTAGGGGGGTTGTCCCACGGCAAGTGTAGGGCAGAGAGTGAGAGAAAGAGGACCCAAAGGTCAAGTGAAGTCGTGTAAAGCATGTAAGAGATAGAGAGAGAGTGGAAATAGAATCTTGTCGGGGTGGCAAGCCTATGCAAAGATTTCTAACACAAGTAGAGCAAATGTAAGTAATGTAAAAAGATACCAAACTGAGCTCAAGTTGAGGTGCACGAGTTGGGAAGCTCCCTTTTTTCTTCTTTAGGGCTTAGCCACTCCTATAAAAGGAGCTACACATGAAAATTAAGGGGCTTTTTTGCTGATGGAAGGGCTTTTTTTTGAATTGTGAAGGCCTATAGATTTTTGTGTAGAAGCACTATCCCTCTACTAAATAACACTAAGCCATTGCCCCACTTCCTTGTGTCGCTTCTCCCCATCCCCTTCCTTTTCTCTCGCTCTTTGTGTGTGCATCGGTGCTTGCAGAGGTGTGTGTTGGTGCTTGATGTTGTGTGAGTCGGGAAGGGTAAGTTGAGTTATTGGGATGCATATGAGCTTAGTGATTGTTCTGTTAGTGCAAATTAGCTGCTTTGAAGTTGTTATCTGAGAGGTTAGGGGTGCTATGGATACCCTGAGCTATAGGGAGGCATTGTACTGTGTGTCAGGTGTGTTCCCCATTTCCCCTCTCCATCTTCTGATGCCCCCACTAAGGAGCAGATGATTGCTTGTCGATTTTGATCAAAGAAGGTTTTTTCCATCAAGGAGAGATGGCAGCGCAAAGTTATGGACCAGTTTTCACCGGAGAAGAAGACCCGGAGGAGTGGATGGCCGATTTTGAGCTGCATATGCTATCATTTCATATGCCAAATGAAGATAGCAAGATGCAAAACGATTCCACTGTTGATGAAGGGAAGAGCAAAGACATGGTTCTATGCCCTAGAAGGGGAACCAAGACTTATGTAGTCGGCTTTGCGGGCTCGTTTTTTGCATGATTTTTGTAAGGAGGTATCCCCTGTCGATCTGGATACAAAATTGAAATAGGAAGCGATGGTTCCCAATCCTACTCCAAGTCCGAGGGAAGAAGTTCAAGTGGAGAACCAGACGAATAGGAGGGTGGCAACCAATCCTCAACAATGGGTACGTACGGTTCAAGATTTATTTGAGCAAATGCAAGAATTGCGTTTAAGTGTTATGGACAGAGGTCAGGAAAGGATAGGAAGAGACAGGGCTAGGCAACTGCCCGAAAAGTGTTATAATTTTGGAGAGGAGGGCCACTATGCTCCAGATTTCCCTCATCCACCTAGGAACAGGGGCAGTATGTATCCTCTGTTTGGTCAAGGCAGGGGGCAAGCACAATTTAATGGTCAAAGGGAGCAGCAAGCAATAGAAACCAAGCACCACCGGCTCCGTCAGGTAATGATGAAGTGCACAGGGTTAATATTATCGGCGTTGACAAGCAGGAGGTCGATATTATGGCCAACAAAAGAGCAAGAGGTCAAAGAGAGACTGAGAAAAAACGAGAAACTAGAGCAAGGAAGGGTAGAGAGAAGATGAACGAAGGTCAAGAGGAGCCAGAGCAAGCAAGAGAAGAAGAAGACGGAAGATTACACAGACGGACTTTCAGTTGGGGCGTGGTAATCTCGAATACGACTTGGTGAGAGATGTTCAAAATCAGAAAGCTAACATCACTTTTGGGAAGCTACTTGCATTAAACCCTAAATTAAGGAGACAGTGGTCAACCAGTGTGAGCACGAGACTTCCTCGAGTAAGAGGTTATGTGCATGCTGTTTAGAATCTAGCCTTGAGGGTGGGGAGTCCAATCGATGTGCTTCCAGTGGTGGAAGTTTTTCTTGAAAAGAAGAAGTATGTGCAAGCATATATTGATGGTGGTGCCCAGGTCTATGTGATCACCAAATTTGCTATGGTATTAAAGTTGCACTCAGGTCCAATGTTCGAATGAGGATGGCCAACCATGCCAAACCTCGATGTTTGGGAGTGGTGTAGGATGTGAAGGTAAAGGTCATGGGAATTGAATGCTTAATAGATTTCTTTGTCATGAAAGCAAGTGAAAATGCTTACCCAATTATATTGGGTAGGCCGTGGTTGTTGGCAATTGGGGCCAAACAGGATTTGGAGAAGGGGGCATTTACCCTGCCAGATCGAGAGAATGAAGGGCAGATCATGCTTGACCTGAAGACTAGGGAGAGCCACTTTCATCTAGAAGCAGGGGGCAAGGATTTAATATTTACGTAGTTACGTCAAATTTTGTGTGATCACAAGGTCTTATTGACACATTTACATGATCACAGTAAACATAATCAAACAAAACCCGGTTTAGGGTGACTTGCAAACCCACAAAATTTCCGTCGGGCTTTTCAATTTCCCCGACGGGCCCGCCCGGGTTTATTATTTTCCCAGCGGGCCCGCCGGGAAAACTGAAAAGCCCGGCGGGCTGTTAGCGTTATATATGCGTGGGCCCGTTGGGTGTATTAGCGCTTTCGTCTTTTGAGAGAGAGAGAGAGAGAGAGAGAGAGAGCTTGTGACCACCTTTGCAGGTACGTCAAGAGGAGAGAGGAGAGAGGGGGTCGTGTGGGAGTGTGCTCTGCGTTGCAGTGCGCGGCAGCAGTAGAGTACTTGACCACACGATCCGGGTATGTGTTGTGTGTGTGTGTGTGTGTGTGTGTGTATGCGTTGTGTGGTAGCGTGACTTTTGTCGTAGTGCGCGGCAGTAATAAAGTACCTTATCACACAATGGGGGTGTGTGTGTAAGCTGTTCTACAGAACAGTGCTTATCACGAAGGCATCACCTCGGTGAGGCTGGGAAGATGGTGTCCTTGTGGTAAGTATTGGCTTACTGTCTGGGTACTACATCGGTAACGTGGTGAATCTAGTATCCTTATGGTAAGTCAACTTCCCTTCCCCTTTCCCAAAAAACATATGGGTATCAATCGATAACGCGGCTATATGATGTTCGTATGTAGGCCATTGTTTTTCCTTAGATCCAGGCGGCACTCGGTCAGTAACGCGGCTAATAGAGTGTTGTTTATTAGAAGCATATGTTTTTGCATAAATGTGGCGTTCAAGTCGTTAACCCGACCGTACGAACGTTATATAATTTGCATGTGCATGTGCAGTTAATTTTTTAAGTATTAAGTATATGAAATACTTGGTCAGTAACGCGGCTGTGAAGAGTATTTCATATACAAAATGTATGAATTGTTTGATTATGTTGTTTTTAACTGTCCATTTGAAATTATATACTAGCTAATCATATTCAAAAGAATACTTTATTCATCAATCATCGCTATTTTAAATGTTCCATTTATATAGAATACTTTATTCATCAATCATCACTATTTTAAATGTTCCATTTATATAGAATACTTTATTCATCAATCATCGTGATTCCCTATTTTAAATGTTTTATTTATAGAGAATACTTTATTTATCAATCATCGCTATTTTAAATGTTCCATTTATATAAATTACATGTAATAAAATATTTGCACACAAATTGCATGTTTAATTCGTTTTTAATCTTTTTAAAGGACTCTCAATCATTATCGCTATTTTTAATGCTTCATTTACATAAATTCTCTGTAAAAAATCTAAATGCACACAATTTGCATGTTAAATATTCTTTTGTATCTTTTTAAAGAGCATCAATTATCATCGCTTTTTGATTGCTACATTTACATAAATTCTATGTAAAAAAGTGTGTGAACACAATTTGCTAGTCCAATTTGTATACTTCCAATGTTTTAAATGCTTTTGAAGATTTTAAGTCGGTGTGTGCTTTGTTTGAATTAGTATGTGCGCATGGAGAAAAATATAAGCTAAAAATTCAACATATGTTGAAATGTTAAAGACCGTTAACATGTATTGTTTGATCTGAATTAAGTTCTTATAAACCACTTGTTTGAACCGCTTTTTATACGTTTAACAGATTGCAATTTTAAGTGAAGATTATATTCCATTTTTATCAATATTTCCTTGCACATTTGTTAAAGTCTTCAAGTGGTGGTTAAGAGTTTACCTGCAATAGTGTGAGAGTGATAGTGTCATTCGCAACCATTAATTTGTATTTGATATGTTGTTTTTTTATTGTCCAGTGCAAATATGACGCCAGATCAAAAGAAATGTATTATGCGTGCCATTCATAAAGAATGTATTTTGGCAATCTCATCATGTGCAGCTGATCGCATACAGCAAATTAGTGAAAGCGATGTCTACATCAAAGACATCACTACCGCTATATGGGAGAACACAGAGTGCAGGTTGCGACTTGAAGGCCAATACGAGTTGTTGAGTCCAGCTGGGATACGAGAATTTGACCCCCACCACAACGTCAGGATAGTGTTGGGAAATATGAAAGTATGTTACAGAGACTTAAAGGAAGATATCCCACTTGCTTGCGACATGTAAAAATTAGAGCTCTGTGATAAATTGTGGAAAGAACAGAAGGTAAAGATAAAGCGTGTGAAAGCGCAGGACCAAGCAGCTTTACCCAAGAGATTGAAGATGGCCCAAGATGCGCAAGCAGCTTTGGGAGGTCGATCCGATGCCAGCGGCACTGACACATTAATGCACACTACTTTGAATGCAAAGTGCGCTCATCTTGTCGGCATCCCTCACAAAGCCTTGGTAGAAGGTATGAGGATTGGAGCAGGCTCCTTCGGTGTGTGCACATTGTACACTATCAAAGGCATCTCATTTTTTCCAGACCACATTACATATGTGGGAAAATGTTACAAGGGAGGGAGTGAGGTGAAATTTGACAGCTTTCAGACAGAGCAAGGGATGCAACGCTTCACCCCTCCATTATAAGGTGCATTGGGTTTACTACAGAAGCTCCTTGAATCACGATATTCTCATACTACAATGGGGGTACCGTGGGCGACATGATGTGCCGCTTACCGTTCGCTCACGGATTGTTCATACCACATATGCTACAACACGGTTGGAGGTCATTGCCTGTAGCAAACAACCCTGTAAGTGAGATAGACACGGTGCCGATCAAAGCAGTGGTCGAGCAAATGCCGGCAATTTGTCATGCCTTAATCGACGGCGTTGCGGCTGCCCACTCAACCGGTATAGTGCACAGTGACCTGCACCCGTTCAACGTAATGTTGGACTTTACTCGCATCAATAAATCCCACGTTGGTATCATTGATTGGGGTATGATGCTGAGAACACCTGCTAAGCGCGTAGCAAATAATTATTTGTCTCCAAGCGCACAGTCGAACGAAGTAGTTTTGAATGCACAGAGAGCAGGGAACGTCGAGATGGCTAAGCGACCGTGGATTTCTCCAGAACTATACGATCCACGGTGCGCAAATGCATACACAAAAGCGAATGACATGTATGCATTGGGCTACCTGTTCGACATGCTGACAGATTTTTGGAGTGCAACCAAAAAAATTTATTTTCCAGATGAAGTTTTTCACCACCCGGACGAAGATGTTATGAGGGCTATTCGAATTAAAGTAGATTGTTGGATGAAATTTAAAGAGCGGGACCAAAGAAGGAATGCTTCTGACGTGTTGATATTTTTCAAAGAACATTTAAAGACAGACCCTAACCCTGTGCAATGTCCACTTGTTGAACTTGCACCATCATTTTATCCGATTTAAACATTTCTATGATATACATGTCTTGTCAAGTGTATTATCTGGTTTGAAGTGGTTAGCTTAATTGATTCAATTATCTTTAATCATTTCAAATTTATCATTTAAGTGTCAGTATTTCAAATTTTCCTTGTGGTTCAATTAGTCGCATTTGTTGTGGTTTGATTTAGTGGATTCCGCGCCGTGTCCCAATGAGTGAGAATATATATTTGCCAATGATATTGAATATTTTCCACTCTGTTGACTGCAGCTCTTAGAGAAAATGGCCGATCAAGAACAAGATATTGGCACCCAATCATTGCCTGATGATCAACAAAAAGCGGCTGTTAATGCATTTCAGCGCATGAAATCTCTGGCACACGACATGTCGGCACAACAAGCGACGCGTACCGCTCGCCGACTCTCAAAGTGGCAAATCCAAACCATATGCAATGGAAAGAGATCAATAAAGAAGTGACAAAGGACATGATCAAGAAAATATGGTCATGTGCGGACGCAGAGCTCAAGAAAGAAAGGTGGAAGGTTTCGAAGTGCAACCATGATGGTATCAAAGATAATGCTGAGAGGATTTATTTGGAGGTTTATGGCCATACCCTGCACAATGCAGATTGTGCACTATATTTTGCCAAAATTTTATATGTTCACTTTGTGCAACAATGACCAGTAGACTTCTCGTCAAAGGAGACAACTGTCGCCACTCATGATTTAAGGGAGAGTTGTGTCACTTTCACTCGAGATGAGCTGGCATTGATAGTGGAAGTCACCCACCTACAGTTAAAGAGAGAGAAGAATATTTACACGACACAGTTGGCAAGAAAGATGCAAAATAACACGTCTTTCTATAGCCACCCAGACACCGCAACCCTCACAAATCTGGATGGAGAAAAGCATTCACCACTTAAGTCAGGACGTTCAAAACCTGACACAGCGAGTGAATCCAACATTTGTACAAGGGACACACATCAGCCACCTTGTCTTGCATCCGGAGTTGGTCCCCTCATCTACTTCAGATGCATCCTCATCTTCCCAATGTCGAGTTTGCTACAATAATTTTGATGGATGGAGTGGGTACTATACATTGACATGTGGTCACTATTATCATTTAGTTTGACTTATTCGTTTGATGCAAAACAGTAGTCGATATGCAATCTGTTCATAAGATATTCCACAAGGAATATATATTATGTTTGGCATGGCAAACGAATATAAATTCAAGCAAGCACGCCCAGATACCCCTAGCACAATTAGAAATTTGTTTGATGAGCAAGATGTTGCTTCAGGGCAACACAATTGAGATCGACAAACTATGTAATATCTCGACAAATTATGTACTATCGAGAATATGAAGCATTGTAATTACTCAAAACACATTTGAATACAAGGTCTTTTACAATGGTTTTTGATATTTACTCATTCTACTCTCAAGCTATATTGAATCAGTTAAGTTGTTATCTGGTTCTAAGTCTGAGTGTTGTGGTTCTCCTTGTAATTCAACCTCCACATCTATTATCAAATTCTCTTCTATTTTGTCTACAGTGCATTGAGATACACCAACATTAAAATCTTCTTCATCTTCGTTTTGACAATCATACAACCAGGTTGGCATTTCCTCCTCGTAGCCAGCACTTTCGATGTGATTCAGTATCTTTTCGTTGCAATACATATACACTAATTTCTTTGCTCTGTCTACTAATAGTCTGTTGTGAATAGTGTTGTGAACATACTTGTACATACTCCAATTTCTCTCTGAACTTGAATTTGCTGCACATTGTGCGAGTACTTTCATTGCAAGAGGACGTAAGGTAGAGTAATGCTCTCCACATTCATCATCCACCACTTCCATACAGGTTGCTCTTTTGCCATTACTTGTACAAAATCAATCGTAAAAGGACCTTCTTTTAATCTAAATGCACTCATTTCTTTGATGCAATCAATTCGGTCATGAACGTTGGAGTAGAACGTGTTGACCACGTGATAGAAATCGCCTACCACCTCTGTATTGGACATCAGATCTAAATTCCAATACTCTGGATCGAGCATGTAAGCCACGCTATGGAGTGGACTATGAGCGCTTCTCCACCTTGCATGAAAATACTTAGCCAAAATTTTCTGCTATTTGCTAGAGAATGGTAATCGCCACTCCTTCTCTACTACAGACTCTTTCAGCTCTTCAGGATTTTCAAGACTCTGTTGGACTGACCACCATGTCATCCACACTTTGCCCAAGTTTGACGCTCTTTGATCAAGATTGCGGATCACGAACATAACGGGCATCATTACATGGTATGCATCCATTACACTCCTCCACCAAGCAACCTTGTTTACATTGCCACGTAAACATGTAATTTTATCTTTCACTGTTTCTTTTTGCTCAAGCTGCCATTCATCAAAGGCCACGCAATTGATGTGTCAATCACAGCACATTTTATTACGGAGAATTGATTCCAAGGTATAAAAGTGTGTATAGAACCGAATTTCAGCAGGAAGTTTCAGCAACACTCATATACGCATCCTATATAAATCGAGCACTCTTTGTTGTTTCAAGATAAATTTCACAACCTGACGTGCTGTATCAATTATTTTGGCGAGCCATGTGGTTTCTTCGCTAGTGTACCAATCTTTCAGTACCAAGTTCAAGTTGTGTGTATTACAACCATTGGCAAAAATGTGTGGAAAGCACTTCTTTATTAATTTACTGGCGTTTTTACAATTCTTTGCGTTGTCCCCGTCACAACTTGAATGACATGTTCAGTACCAATTTCTTTAATTACATTAATCGAGACCTCCGAAATATATTTGCCACTTTTAATTGCACCAGAACTATCAATCGCCTTTATAAACGTTTCTCCCATTGGACAAACCAGCATTACATTGATCAACGGTCTTCTCTGAACATTTGACCAGCCATCACTCACAATCGTACATCCTTAAAGCGAAATATTCCCAAGTATTATTTTTCCAACACGCTCTTTGACTTCGATGTAACATTTATCCAAGAAAACATTTCTTATCGTGTGATAAGGGCTAAAAATCCTGGACAAAACTCACCGATTTTCATTCAAGCAGCCTTCCAATGATTGTTGTCTACCTTGACCAAAGCACTTCCAGTAAAGAATATTACTTTGGCGAGTGTTGTTTCTGCTTCTTTTAAAGACTGCACTCGAAAGCTTTGATGTAATGATTTTTGACGCATTTGATAAAGTCCACCTTCATTGTGACGTTTAAAAGGAACATTGCCTAGAATTTCCTCTCCTTGCGCAGGTTGTTCTCCAAGGTTAGTTCGCGTCACTACAAGATCTGCGGACTTAATATTTGGCTCTGGAAACTCTTGATGCGAAGCACAGAGCTATATATCTGTCGTCTCTTGCCACCCTTTTTGGCGAGCTCTTCTCTCAAACGCTTTGCAACTGCAGGTGCCTAAGAATGTTCACATTTCTACAATTGTTTTTAGCGCTACCCAGACAATGATCCCTAATAAGTGGTGCACTATCAGATTTTGTTGTGTGACAAAATTTACATTGCCACTCCATATATCGGCGGCATATGTTGTGAGCATAATCCCACTCTTTGCCAGAAGCATTTTTATTCTTTGGCTTCTTCGTACCACTTGTGCCCACATTTTGCTCCATTGCTTTTAAATTAAAACTGAAGAGAAAAGAACAAGATGTTCAGTTCTGAAAATATTTTTTTATTTTTAATATATATTATAATTTAAAAACCATTCAATATGAAAGTAACCATGATGCACAATATGAGATTTTCAACGCACGGTAGTCAATCCACATATCGATCACCTATATTGTGAGCAACCATACACATTGCAATGTAGTCTATACATGGCGTAATAACCATAACAATGCTATGAATCTCTCTATGCAATAATTATTATAATGATTATTTATAAGTCCACTTTGATTTGCAAACAATAAGACACGTCTAATTTCATTTTCTACAAAAAAACAAACGAAAGCAATAAAATATATGATTGGTCATTTCATGCACTAATAATCTATCGTAATACATAATGCACTCTCTGTATAAACCAATGCATGAACTAACGCAAATAAATCTTCAATATAATCACCCAATTGGGGACTACTGTACCCAATGAAGGATTGTAGGATTGTAGCCCACCCATGCAACCAATTTAATATATAAACGCTATTTTAACCCAATTAAGGATTATAGCTCTTATATTGTAAATCAACTCAAATGTAAGACTTCAAGGATCTTTATATGCTCGGTACACTAATAGAGGACATCCGACCCTTGACTATCGACTCGTCATTTATATATGCTCATCTTCTAAAACCAATTACAGCCCTCATTTGGACCAATGGCTTCTTCACAATGAGCATGATTCCCCAAGTTTTCAGTTGTTTTGGTTTCGTACCTTTATGTCGCTAAACGAATTAAAATTTTTTAGAAGTGGTTACCGAATTAATAATCACGTTCGGCCCAAAAAAAGGACCTGTGACACTGTAACCTTAGATCAATTCACAAGGAGATGACAATACCCGGCACTCGGATACACTCCCCAAGGATTTTCCTAGCTAAAAGACCGGGGTTAGCACACTATTTACTATATATAATTATGCCCGCCGAGCTTTTTCAATTTCCCGACAGGCTCGCTGGGTTAATGAAAAAGCCCGGCAGGCCTCGTAGGGAAAATGAAAAAAACCCGGAAGGCTCACCTGCTCTATGGGTTTTTGCAAGTCAAAATCAAAGTCACGTTAACAATTAACGTGATCACGTGATTTTTTTATGTAAATACTATAGTTATTTACATAATCACCCGATCGTGATTACGTTAATGAAATCCCTGACAGGGGGTGATAACAAGGATTCTAGCACTAGCTACGAATATAAAACTGAGTCAACTTATGATGAACAGTCCACCAGTGTCGAAGAGGAAGAGAGTGATGAAGACCTATTTATGCTGGATAAAGATTTGTTCGGGGTCACCATAGATTCCGCCAGTTTAAGTGAAGGTATGCAAGCGCCAGTTTGTAGTCTAAAGATTAAAGAGGTGGAAGATATGCTAGGTGCACATTTAACCAAGCAGGAGAAGGAAGGTTATGTGGATCTATGTGTATCCTATCCCAATTTGTTTATGACGTAGTATAAAGATTTGAGAGGAGCTAAAGGAGTGGAGCATTGGATCCTACTCAAAGACAGGCACAGGCCAAAATCACAAAAGCTACGGAGGCTGGGAGATATTCAAAAGGAGGGTCTATGGCAAGAGATCAACAAGTTGCTCGAGGTAGGTATTATCTATCGAGTGAAAGAGTCTAAGTAGGTTTCACTTGCTGTCATTACTCCAAAGAACAACGGGAAGTGGCGGGTATGTGTAGACTATAAGCCCTTGAATGTTGTGACCAAGCTGAACCACTATCCCTTGCCATTTCAAGGCGAGATTCTAAACGAGGTTGCGGAACACGAGCGCTATTCTATCATGGATGGCTTTTTGGGATACTTTCAAATTGGTATTGCTTTGGAGGATAACTAAAAACCATCTTCATCTCTCCATGGAGGTGCTTTGCTTACCATGCAAGATGCCTTTTGGACTGGTAAATGCGTACGCTACATTTCAAGACTGGATGAAAAAAGTGTTCGAGGCATACTTGGGTAAGTTCATCAGAGTTTTCATGGATGATATTGGTTGTTATAGTTCCAGGGCAAAGCACCTATCCAAGTTGAAGCTATGCTTCCAAAGGCTAGAAGAGGAAGGACGGCAACGTTGAACCCAAAGAAGCGCAAATTGGCACAACCGCGGGCTCAGTTGTTGGGCCATGTGGACTCAAAGAATGGTATAGAAGCAGATCCAGAGAAAGTGAAGGCTTTGGTTCTCATGGAGCCTCCCATCAGTGCGACAGGGTTAGTATTGTTCGTGCATAAGTTAAAGTATCTGTCACGTTTCTTTTGGATGTTGTCTCAATATGTTTATCCTCTTCAAAAGAGGGCTCAATAGGTAAATGGATTTCAATGGGATGATGAAGCTCAAAAAGCATTTGACAAAGTGAAGGGTATCCTATGTCAACTACCTACGGTATGCCCTCCAAACCAAGAGGATAACTTCTATATTGCTATGACGGTAGGTACGGTGGCCATTGGAGCAATATTGTTACAAAAGGTGGGGAGAAGGTACAAGCTTGTTTACTTCGAGAGCAGGGCAATATGCTCACGAGACGCTACCTAAACGGAAGCGGAGCAGTGGGTGATGGCTTTAGTCTTTGCCTGCAAGAGGTTCAAAGTGTATTTGATTGTTCATAAATTTTATGTGTTGACAGATGATGCTATTTTGCCTGAAGTGGTGTTATACTTGAAGTCAGGGAAGAGCATTATGAAGTGGGTGATAGAGCTCCAGGAGTTTGAGTTTGAGTTCAAGGTAGATCACATTAGTCGGTCTCATCTGGCGGATATCCTAGTCAGCAAAGAGGTCGAGTTACCAATTTACCCAAGGGTGGTGCGAGAGGAAGATAAACAAGAGCAAACTTAGTAGGGGTTACTTTACATTTGGGTCCACGCAATGTATTGAGTTAAACATATTAAGGTTGATAGTAAAAGGCAATGCTCTGTTGGTTATCAATCAACTTTTGGGCCAATGGCTGGTAAAGAGAGACTCTCTCAAGAATTGGTTTCTTTCTATACAAAAGCTGTTGAAGTTTTTTTCAGAAGTGCAATTCAAACATGTTAGAAGGGAACAAAACCAAGAGACAAATCGATTGACTAGCAGTCATGTGCAAACTCATGTGTCGAGTTTGTATTTGGCACCGGCTACTTATGCACGTAGAGAGACTTTAAAAGACATTGATGATTTCTTGAGCACAGGTCAATGTTCAAAAGGGCTATCAAAGCTACAAAAGAAGAGAATTGTTCAGAGGGCTCGAAAGTTTACTCTAGTGGGTGAAGATCTGAAGACACACGATCAAGATGGAGTGTTGCGTAGAGTTCTTTACAAAGAGGAGATAGGTATGACATTGGAGCAATGCCACGAGGAGAGCGGACATCAAGGTAAGGATTGAATTTTGTTCCATATTTTGAGAAGCGAGTTTTGGTGGCCTTCTGTTGTGCAAGATGTGCACTATTGCTACAGAACATGCCATCAATGCCAAGTAATGGATGAAAGAAGATTGGTAGTTGAGCAGCAAGGGTTATCATAGCATAGGATGCCTTTGAAAAGTGGGGTATGGATGCTATTGGTCCATTGCCCAAGTGCGAAGAGGCAAAGGAGATAAAAGAGGTAAATGCTCATACGATTGCTCAGTTTGTTTTTTATTGCATATGTTGCCATTTTGAAGTGCCTTGGGCGGTCATATATGAACAAGGATAAGGGTGCAAAAGCAAATTGGTGTGTGCACTAGTGGAGAAACTAGGTATTCAACATTGATTTTCATGTCCTTACCATACATAGTGCAACGGTTTGGTGGAAAGTACCAATGGATAGATAGTTAGGATGCTTACTAAGTGCATATACAAGAAAGTTGAAGAGTGGGAGTCTAACCTTGAAAAATGTTTGTGAACCTATAAGACTTCTTAAAAGGGGGCTACCAACTTTATTCCTTATGAGTTGGTCTATGGCAAGGAAACAGTGTTATCCGTGCATGTGCAATTAGGAGCGCTCAAAGGTTTGTGACAAGTTGATAAAGCTCATCAAAATGTTTTGCACGATAAGATTATGAGTCTTAAAACTTTCAATATGGATCGTGAAGCGGTATTAGATTTCTATATAAAGCACATATCCTAACACGAGTTCTATACCAATGGGGATAGAGGAAGAATGGTTTACTCAATCAACACCTGCTACAGTAGAGCCAGTTTATCAAACACCTCCTGAGGTAACACCTGCTTACTTCATTGCAAACTAGGGAGCTAAACCACGCATACTCAAACCACTGCCAAAACCGAAACCCAAAAATTTACATAATTGTGAAGCCAAAACCAGATAAGAATGTGAGACCTATATAGACATTTTGTGCAGTGTCGTCACAAGGGGAAACATTTCCTAGAGAATTGTCCTAGATATCCAACAAAAAAAAGGAAAGACCACCATAAATATAGTTCATGTAATGCCAAGTAGCTCATTAGAAGGGGAACCCACAGTTCCAGTTTGGGTTGTTACTAGGACATAGGTTAGAACTAATCGAGAGAAAAATGCAAGTAGTTTGGACATACCTAGCCAACTATCAAAAGACTCCAAAAAAGAACGATGTAGATGTTACCATCTTCGAAGACATAACCAACAAAGAGAGATTAAAGAGAAGTACAGAAGGAGATAGACAAAGTGACATGTACATTGTCATCATACTTTAAGGAGGCGATATCAAAATAGGCAAGGTCTATACTTGTGGACAAAATCTATGGACCGATCAATGTAGCCTTGGAAGCTTTCTAAGTTGGATTGAAAGCCGATCAAACATTGAAAACCAAACGAGAAAAACTATCCCACACAATATAGAAGCTTTCCAAGCTAGATTGAAAGCCAATCAAACATTGAAAAACCAAATGGAAAAACTATCCAACACCTGATATGGAAGTAGCTAAGTTAGAAACGTACAAAAACTTAGTGCAAATCATGCAGTCCATATTGGACAAAACAAAACCTCAACTAAAAATCATAGAAAAATTAGTAAAAATTGACTAAAACCAATAAAGAAAAAATGTAAGAAAATGGAGTTGAAAACTCAAGGGGATATTGATACACGTTCACCTAAATTGATAGTCCCTAATAGTGAGGAGGGATGAGATGGAGTACCCACAGTCAAAGAAGATTGTCCAACCACCTATGGAAACAAGTTAAGGAAGCAAAAGATGGGAATCTTATGTTGAGAAATCAACTCTAATTGAAGAAGTATGTCTAGATAGACCACCCATAGAATTAGATGAACAATCCTTATATGCAAATTGGGAATCAAAGTAGTCAAGCTTAAGAAAAGCGGACAGTGCCTTCATACCTAGGAGAAAGTAAAAAGAAATCATTGATTCGCGAAACAAAGAAACTAAATAGACCCAAGAAAACCTTTAAAAGCACAAATTTCCAATCCATTGTCAACTCTAATCCAATGCATAATCACATTGGGTGAGCTATTAGAGTTACGACCACAACTATATAAAGATTTACACTCCACTACGGAAAGGATGGACCTAGGGTCAAAAGGCTTTGTATTTACAATCTAGAAGTACCATTGCACCTCATCCTTTGCAATTAGACTAACTACTCATTACAAATGATGTTTTCAACTATACTCTGTAACATTTCATAACTCTCAAAAACATTGGGAAGAGGATGAGGTGTAAGAAGGCCTCTTTATTTGCCACGAGCTTATAGAGGTGATCAACATATTAAGGACGAATAGATGTATACCATGTGTACAAGAATGATAGGTGTGTAAGAGATGTATAAGAGTGGTCAAAGGATGCATTTCTCCCCTCCAAAAGGAGGTGACAAATTTTATGATTTGAAGCCTTTCATAACTACCATATCATCTCCGATTTAAGCGGACATCATAGATATACAATCTACGGGTCTATCGCTTTTGCATACATATGGTAGATGTTATTGTTTCTCGTTAGATTTTAAATTTCATTTTAGAAAAAAAATTTGAATTCAAATAAACAAACCATTTTGTATGTTTGAACTCAAAAAGTCCACTTATTACTTTCTTAATACTAAGTTTGACTACCTTCAACTGCCCACTAAAGAAACCCTCTTAGATCCCATCCTCTTCCTAAGGACTAAAGCTTTGTTACGTTATGATGTATTGTTCACCCACAAGTCAACACTCCTCCCTCCAAATTCATGTCATCCCTTATATGACTTGGTTGTTAATATCCGTGCGCTGTATTGTTCACCCACAAGTCAACACTCCTCCCTCCAAATTCATGTCATCCCTTACATGACTTGGTTGTTAATATCGGTGCGCAGTATTGTCATTTTTGCTTTTGTGCTCCACTACTTGTACTTCTATCAAACCACAAAAACTATAATCCATGAAAACCATAATTGGTGACGAACTTTATGTCCTTCTCTACCAAGACCCGAGTTCCAACATTTAATAATGTCATTATAGAGCTATTGATAGGTCTATCTTCGGAAAGAACCCAATCTTGTTCAACATCACTCTTATCATCGTGGATAGATAAAGTTCCATCCATCAATCGCTATGAACCAATGACAACTTTATAAGAATTCTATAGAAATTTTTTGGCTAAACTTTCAACATATATAGGCCAAACTGTGCTCAAATACAAAGTCCATCTATCATGCCAACCCAAGGAGGGAATTACTCAGGTATTAAGTTACAAAACCCATGTCCAAGAATTGATCCGTCTCATTTAGGATAAGATATATAACCCTACAAAGGTTGGTTTGCCTACCATTTGTGTTTGCTCTTCTTCGTTGGTGAGCCCTTGTTCCTACATCAAAGTGATCAAAGTCACATTTACCAATGTTAGCCTTTCTGTGCTGGTTGTTAACTTGCTTAAAAAGGATTTTATCCGACACATTCACGATAGATTATCATTTATGAGCTATGATCGTACATTTGTCCCCAAAACTCATATGCATGTCATGTAAGGTATATAGATAGATATCATAGTTTCGAATTTGAAAAAATTGCATCTTTAGGTAGGGAGTATATAACTTAATTAAAGCCTAACAAACCCCTATTCATGACCCAAAGTTAGTAACTTGCTTCAAAAGAATTTTATTTGACATCATTCACGTCGCGATAGATTGTCGTTTACAAGCTATGATCATACATTTGTTCCCAGGAGTCATATGCATGATATGCAAGGTCTGTGGATTTCAATCTTAAAAATGATTGACGGGCCAAATCAAGCCAAATTTGTCATGAGGCTATGAAGGAGCAAGAAGATGGAGTCTTTGATTAAATAGCACAGATTCAATGCCCAAAAGGAAAACAATTGAAGCATGCAAGAATTGCTAAGAAAATTACAAAGTCGTAAGATTTTACAAAACAAATTCGAGTTCCAAAGAAGTTGATTCAAACAGAGCGGTGCCAACAATGCCCATCAATCATTTTTAAGATCGACACTTTTTGAATTTCGATCTTGTCAAACCAGGTATTGACATAACTTATTACTCTATTAAAGGTGTAGTGATCAATCCTTCAACAAAGTTTTCCTAATATTATCAAAACCCATACGCCATTTACATTTACATTTACATTTACATCTACATTGAATGGGCATAGCCTACTACAATAGGCCAGTTTGCGCCATGAAACTACATCACAGGGAAGAGCAATACAATCAACCAGGAAACAAGAAATTCTGCAAATTAGAGATGCTGGAGAGTCAAAGATAGCGCCATAGAGCGCTAGTAACGGATCAGGCAGTCGTCACATTCAAACAGAGACTTGCGCAGACAAGAAACAATGTGGCGCCATGGATTGAGCCATTCCCTAAATGGTATTGAATTAGGGCAGCTCACCAAATGGCGCACCCCGTGTATCCTGAGCTTGGCCACCCCAAACACAAGCCACATAAATGTAGGTGAGAGGGGATCAAGCAGAAAGAGAGCGGAAGAAATTTGAGCTTCTTCCACCCATGCCGCTACATCTCAGGAAGGAGAAATTTCGATAGACAGAAGACGGAGACGGAGAGAGCTCAGCAGAAAGCGCAGTTTCTCGGCACGGGTTGCTACGCCCCGAAAGATGGTATTTTTACATGCACTGCTTCATCCTCGCCCTCGCCTACTCGCGCTGCGCGTATGCGCTTGATAGAAGAATTGGGCCTCTCCTTTTCTAGGGTTTCTAGTTGAACACGTTTCGCACTGGGACGCCATACAAATCATCTTAATGTTCCTAAAATAGAACACACCACATGGTAACTTTCTCCAAGAAAAAAACAAAAAAACAAAAACACCTTCCCTCAAGGTGATCTCTACTCAGGGCAAGTTCACAAGGCACAACAATAGTTTCACAACCCTGCACAAAGCTTCCACCCTCTGTTCAGACAAGGAACCAAGAGAATAAAACAATGTTCACTACTAACAAGGTTAAGTTCAACAAGGAAACCAAACTCCAAGATACGGTTCACTTTAACTACCATTTGACATCTTCACCTTCAATATCCTCAACAAAATCCAACATATCCTCCTCGAATAATGCAAACATCGGTGAAGATTTCCCTACTAAAAATCATATAAAGCCCACTCCCATTGTTGCTGCAGTAAGAACTATGATACTGCCAAATGGCACCTTTTATGCAAGTATCTTAAAACTCACCACCCAGCAAAACTACTCTTTGACGATGTGATGCTCAAAAAACACTTGCGACCAACAAAAGCTCTTCATCTTTTCTTGACTCGTGGAGCCTATAGGAACTGGCACAAAGTTCACCCTGCTCTTGATTGTACAAGGATTGTTACACCTATACCACCACAAACGAGATTGTGATGTTGACTTCATAAAAGTGTTGATAATGGCATACACAGGGAAGGCAACTTTCAACATCGGAGGTGAAAATATACATTCCGCACCACCTACCATTGATCACTACATCCAACATATCACTATTTGTAGAAAAGCTTAGCACCCTATCTTTACTTCACCAAGACCTCAAAGTAGTTGTGTTTGACAAAGTGTCCTTAGTAGACCACATGTGTTCACAATGGCAAATTCCCATCTCTGAGCTATTAAAGGAAACACACGATAAGTCTTTTCGTGGTGTGGATGTTTATTTTATGTGGTGAGCTTTGCCAAGCAAGCCCAGCGTGAGACTCTTGGATTTTTTCAAACAAGAACCAAATACTTGAGACGATTGCACCATCCTTTTGGCACCACCTGTAAAGTGCTTCAAGCTAACCATCTCTATGCGACAAAAAGATACAAAGTACATTAATATCCTCAATAGAAT
Organism: Adiantum capillus-veneris; assembly: GCF_014529385.1. Classification (NCBI taxonomy): domain Eukaryota; kingdom Viridiplantae; phylum Streptophyta; class Polypodiopsida; order Polypodiales; family Pteridaceae; genus Adiantum; species Adiantum capillus-veneris. The sequence goes on from NC_140953.1 coordinate 117,753,088, forward strand.
AAGAACATCATAACATATTGAATTTGACATCACCTTCTTGAACAATACATATTTCCAACCAACCCCACAACCTAACCTTGTATCCCACCTATTTTATTCAAACAAAGACAAAGATTCATACAGTCAACATGTATTTAACTCCATCCCCAATGCACATCCCTACCTAAGATAAGAAGTCTACAACTTGCAGCAAGACTATACAAATACCATGCAATCTTAAGTTAACCGCAAGCCTCCATACATATTTGCATCTCAAACCAGGACTCATTGTAGAGATTTGTGCTGGAAACATTGACATTCCAGATGACCTTGTCAATGGAGCAGATGGGATATTTAGAGGAATTACAAACACAACTACAAAGTAAACATTATGGATCCAATTTAAAAACACCAAGGTAGGGCAAGGCACTAGGTGTGTACATAAACAACTCTACAATCCATGGATAAACCCACAATGGACACCAATAAACAAAATGAACCGTGATTACCAAATAGGAAAGAACCCATTGAACACTATCACAAGGACACAATTCCCAATACAACCAGTACCATCTGTGCAAGAACAATCCATCGTGCTCAAGGGTTGACTCACCCAAAAAAATCAAGTTGCATGGTCTGACTTACACTGCTCTCTCATACATCCATGACCCTACAAAGCTCTACCTCCTTCAAAAACTAAGCACTGACCATATCAAAGTAGACCATGCCATTTTGGAAGAAATTTACCATCTTTTCACACACTCAAGATTGCCTCCACGAGTTTTCCCAAACTCACTTCATAATACAATCCCTAAATATTGTTTCTCTCCAAAACCATTTCCACAATTTAATCAATGACACAACCTTAATGGCTTCCCACATTCTTTGCCTTCAAGAAACCAAACTGCAGACACACCAAAATATAAATATACCAACGTACAAGCAAATTAAATCTTGTGGCCCCTCTCACTTATCTCTATTCTACAAAGAAACAATTGACATATGAAGACATGCTCTACCTTCAACACAAAAATAATAACAACAACCATTAGCCTACCCACGATGAAACCCCTCACCATAATCACATTGTATCGAATTCCATCTACATTAATGCCCTCCTTTCTTCAAACACTATTTAATGTTATGTCCCTTTCAGTGGAAAATTCTCCTTCAATGATCGTAGGTGACTTCAATGTAGATGCCAATTTAAGGAACCCAAACTACACAAAACTACACGAGCTACACTACACAAAACTACACAAACTACTATCATCATCTACCTTCCACCAATGAATAATAGACAACCCAAGGCGGCTACAGCTCCAACTTAGACCACATTTGGACAACCAACAACTTCTCCGCCACAACCATAGGTACTAACTACACATTTTGTCATGACCATTCTAACTTATACCTTCTCTTCCCATATCCCTGACCATCCCAAACCCTTCATCCTCCCCACCTTCCAAAGCATATCTTCCTAGCAGGCCACCATGAATTTTCAGTTTGTTTACAAACCAATTAAAGAGGTAGCCATCCCTTTTAGACACATGAGGTTTGACTGGTAGAAAATAGGTTGTTGATAACTAGGCTAAGGGCACCTACTATAAAGATAAGAGACTAAAAAATTTGTTCGAGCCATGCTAGGTAATGTTAAGGCTACAATTTTTAAACTATATTTGAGTCATTGCAGGGCTCGAGAGAGTCATTTTATGGAGCCATCTTTGGATGCTTTTCACTCCTTGATGAGAAGTTGAAAAGAATATTTGAGAAGGAAAATTGTACATAAATTTGAGCAAATCCTTTTTGCAAAAACACTACAACACGTCGCGCGGATAGCGGCGACTATATTGATGGGAATAAACGGCTTATAAAATTCCAAAGCATCGGTATAGACGTTTGAATAGGCATCAATATCGTACTATCAAAATATGCATTGGTATATGCAACATCTATATATGCATTGGTATACAGAAGGTGACCCTTCGTTGGTCTATTCGTTGCACTCTAAAGTGCCACCCATGTGACCATAATGTTTCGTATTTGTGATACTATTGGCACATGAAACAATATTAGACTCACTATAGAAATATTTTCATGTGGTTAAAAATAAATGTTGAGCACACGCAGAAGCGAAAGGAGTTGCGCACAGACATGGCGAGGAGAGGTGAGAGCACACAAGAGAGGAGAGGAGAAGACACAGGAGCTGTACAAATGAAAAGAGAGATTTCATTAGGTTATCATAAGCCTTATAAAGGCATTTACAAGGTGTTCACACACATGTGTCTGCCCAAGTTGGGCTGACCCCAACAATCGCCCCCTTCAGCCGAACTTGGCAAATATTGTCACATTCGCCCCCTAAAACTGGACTCGTCACCCTCATGATGCGTAGAGTTTTAGGTGTACTCCTAACCGTGAGTTTTAGGTTTTCTCACAACCAAGGGTTTTAGGTTTTCCCATAACCTGGTGCTTCAATGAGTCACCATTCACAAATGGGGTTTTTGGTTTACTCCCAAACCCTAGAGTTTTTGGATAACTCTAGCTAACCTTGGGTTTAAGTTTACCCAGTAACCTCACGAGACGATTTACAAAGAATGGGGCTTCACATTGGGAAGGTCTTACCGCCGACTATAGTAACTCGTCGGGGCAGTGTCTAATCCCTTACATCTTTGACATTGATATATAAGGAAGACTGTTGAACACACATGGAGGCGGATAAAAAACTCAAACTCAGAACTACACAAGCAATCATACATATTAGCCTTGAGCACATGGCTCCTGTAAATAGCCCTCCTCACACTACTGCAAGTCACCGTTGTTGTCAACTATGAGTTGGTCACCCAATCGTGGGAAGAAACCCTTAAGATTTAAAAGAGTTTATATATTTTTTTCCTTGTTACACACAATGGTTTTCTGTCAAATAGCTGGTGGCACTAGGCAGTACTATAATCGGCCAAATCTTGTTGGCGCCTGGGTGTGTGTGCGTGTGCCACACACGTGGCCATGCGTGCCCACCACACACGTACGAATGTGTGTGTGTTTTCGTTGACCTTATCCCTGCCCTTCTATCCGCGTTGGCTGGACCAGGGGCTCCTCTTGAGACCTTACTCAGACCCGCCATCGGTTGTATCCGAGATTTGGGAATCCTTCTGTTATCACACACAGACAACGCAGCATGTCTGAGGGTTGCTCGATGTCCTCTGGGCCCAAAATTCCATGGATGCAGGCATCACACGAGCTCAGGTTCAGACTCCCTCTTCTTGTTTACTAGGTACTGGCCAGGATGTCTCCGGCTGCAACTCCATTGAAAAGACTATGGCCTCGGCCCCCTACCAATCTGCTGCCCTTATATAGGAATTACTCCCTCACAAGATATTGCACTACTTCTATTGCAGATTTGTGTTGATTTATGACAGCTTGGCATTGCCTTGTCACCACTTTAACACGAATTATTTGCTCACTGGTGTAGCCTTGTTTTCTCCTTCAAGGGTGCTAATCTCGTTGCAACCGCTTCTTCTAAGATGCCAGAAATGCCAACTATGTTAATGCTGCAAGCGCTTCCAACAATGTCGCCCCCTCTTCTTGGGACAACCACTTTAGCCATGTTGTGCTGCAAATCAGTCCACCACCACTGGCTGCGGCCACACCGACAAGTCTGCACCTCCACACATGCTGTCATAATAATCAATATCTAATTCTCCTAAATGATTTTCTCATATTAAACTGATCATTTAATGTGGGGAAGTGCCAAGGGAGAAAAAGCTAGAATATTGGTTAAGCTAGCACACCGGCCACAGTAGGGATCCAAAGGAGGGAAAATAGGGATCCAAAGGGGGGGCCATCTGCAAAAGAGCCATGTGCAACAATGGGCTAAAAAGACCCTAAGGTTCAGCCCATTAAGACTTCCAAAATGCTAAGGTTCCAAAATTCAAAGGTTGTGTCCAAAGGTCAACCCTAGGGAAAATTGGATGCTTTGTGTGTGCCCTAAAAGTCTTTGCACATCCCTACATGGGAGGGGGCGAGCCCCAAAGGTAGGGGATGAGAGAGAAAGCCACACACACACACACACACAGGCTCCCTTTACACAAAGGGAATGAGGGACACATGTCAGCTCCCTATGCCAGATGCCCACAAGGTGTGCCCAATTCCTATTGGAAGACCCTTGAAGTGGACCAATGAGAATTAAGCTAGAGTAAATGTAGTTTAATTAATTTAAAAACATTTAATAAAAGAAACCAATGAGAATTAAGTCTCCTAGAAGACTATTGGGCAGTCTCCCAAAGGCTCCAATGAGCATTCAGAAGCCCCATGGCTTGCCTGATTTCTATTGGCCAGGAGACAAAGGGGTCCAATGAGAGTTTAGTTTAATTATTTAATTACCTAAAGCTCTCACAAAAGGGGAAAGGGAGACACATGTCAGAAGGCTATCACTTATGCTGCTTAATACCTATTGGCTTGACTTGGGGAGGTCCAATGAGGCAAAAGCCAGACCAAATTAGCAGCTAGGGCTCGCCCAAGAGAGAGAGGGGGCTGATTTTTGCTTGGCATTGACACACACACACTCACACTGGACCATGTGTGAAGGAAGAATACTCTATCTCCTCCCAAGCTTTAATGGAGAGCTCTTCACCTACTCCAAGCTTGTGAGATAGAAGCCTACATCAACACTCTCTTGGCATGTGGATGCAAATCCAACCAAGAGCCAAGCTTCAATGCATGCTCATCTCCTCTACCAAGCTAATTACTAAGCTAAGCTATGCTAATATGAGTGATTATGTGAGGAGATGTACATCTTTCTCGTAAGATACTTCTTCTTCCTCTCAATCTACTCTCATACCCTGTTAGCTCTCACCATCTTCGAAGGTGTGTGAGGTCTTGGGTCTGAGAACGGGGATAATTCAAGTTGTGTTTGATTAAGTGTTTTGCTTGGTGTATGAAGCTTCCATCTTCATTGCACTAGCTAGTCTTGAAGGAACACAAAGAATTGTATTGTACAATGTCTCTCTTGATGGGAGAAACCATAATACAAAGCCTTTTGGAGGGGGGACCGGTTCCATGCAAATCCGGTCCTCAACTCTTGTCAATAGCTTAATTTCTCTCTCTTTTGAAAGTATTGTCGATGCTATCTAACTAGGTGTTAGGCTTTTTGTTGCTCTCTCCACCCAAGCACTCTTGTAATTCTCATTAGGAATCTATTCTAATGAAATGCCCACTATGTTCATGCTAATTTCCGCTACACATAAATTATTAGGCCATTAAATGTTACATTGGTATCAGAGCTCAAGGTTTCTCTTTTCTTGCTCAAGAAGGGAGGTCCTCAAGCTAGCTACAAATGGTTGGTATTATTAATTGCCTGTGAGTAAGTAGAATAGGGATTTGTCAGCCTTGCATTGCGCCTGCCTTTGTGCAGTTAACGGGGCATCACCGTCGAGAGCTATGGTCTTAATAGTGGAGTCCTACGGGGCTTGCCTACGGCTTAACCACTATTGAGCTATTAGACGCTTGACAGGAGCCGGTGCTGTTTTGGTGTCGAAAGACCCTCTCTTCTATTCCTTGCAATTAATGGTATTCAAGCTGCGGGTACAGTAGCTTGAGTGCTTTTTCTAAAGGGGTAAAGAGGAGTAGCAACTAGGGCTGGAAGTGCCAAAGTATACCTAAAAAGTTTACACCTAAAAGTTGTTAGAATGGCTGACAATAGTAAAGAGAGTGAAATTAATGTTGATAACTTTGATTTTGCTCATGAGCAAGCTACTAATGATGCTTCAATGCTTGTTAACTATCTTGTTTCTAGGCTTCAACAATCCATGGGCAATCCATCTCTCCAAAGTGAAGTGCAACGGCAGCTCCATGCTCACGGGATTCTCCAAGCTCATCACCATGACGAGAGAACACCTAGGAAGCCTCCTTGTGAGACTACCAAAAGAGGTCTCTCTCCGATTCGGGAAGAAAAAGAGAATCCATATGAAGGGCTCAAGAATTTACTTCTTGATGATGCATCTCCTTCCCAAAGGAGAACTCAAGAGCCTCCACCGAAGGAACGAGAAAGAAGCGAGTCTCCCGCCACCTCGGCGGAGATGGCTCCACGAAGATGGCGGCCTAAACGCTCTCCATCACCACCAAAGCGGAGAAGACCATCGTATTCTTCTCCTCACCACAATTCAAAGAGGGATGATAAAAAGCAAGAGAAGAAAAAGGCGAGAAAGAGGACACCCTCTTCTCCATCTTCTTCATCCTCTTCCTCTTATGAAAGCTATGGTGATGACGACAAAGATCAAGACAAGAAAAAGGCGAGAAAGAGGTCACCCTCTTCTCCACCTTCTTCAAATTCTTCACCTTCTGAAGAAAGTGATGGTGCAACTTTTGAACCATCAAAAAGAAGAGGCCATAGGAAATCCTATGCCGCATGGAAGAGGTCGTCCAAGCTGAAGAAATTCAAAGAGGGAGGGAAGAGCATCTCTTTCCTTACCTATGATGGCACCTTCGGTGCTACGGACAAAGTCTTGGCCTTTATCCAGCAATTCGATGCGGCGTTTGGAGATGAGGGCTTCACGGAGTCCTCTAAGCTACGCCATGTAGCTATGCACTTTCAAAAGTCCGCCAGACAATGGTGGTCTAGCCTACGAGCCAACGGTGAAGATCCACGAACATGGAAGGCTTTAAGAGCTTCCATTATGAAGCAGTTTTTGGCCACCGATGCCAAAGACAAAGTACTCACCAAATGGCGAAGCTTAAAGCTCTCTCCCAATGAATCCATCCACAAATATGTAGAGAAGTTTTGGGACCTACAACTCAAAGCCACTGTCTTCAAAAAGTTGGATTTTGGAGAGCAAAAGCAACAATTTTGTGCGGGCTTAACCGAAGAAATGGCGGAGTATGTCAACTCCCAAAGGCCACGTACCATATCGGCGGTAATACACCATACTATGGTGGCCTCTCGAATCAATTTCCAAACGGGGGGTAAAAGAAATAATAAGCCCCGGGAAAACAAGGGTTCCAATGAGCCTAAGGGGAAGGACAATGTCCAAAAGTCTCCTAAGGGCAATTCCAACAAAGCTAAAGAGAAGGGAGTTTACAAAGGAAAGAATAAACTCTCTCCTGAAGAGCTTGAGCGTTATCGTAAGGATAACCGGTGTTTCAAGTGCGGCGAACAAGGGCATGCGTACCGCGCTTGTCCCCAAAAGAACAACCGCCAAGATCCTCCTAGAGCTTCTTTGGTTGAAATCCAAGAGGAGGAGATTCACCAAACTCACCACAAAGGATCTCCTCTATGCCATGCTTGGGGAAAGGTAAGAGAACATGATGCTTTTATTCTCTTTGACCCTGGTTCTACTCACAATTTCATATCTATGGAGTTAGCCACCAAGCTAGGCATACAATCCTACGAGATGGGAGATATCCTACCCGCAGACATTGCCTTCAAGGGGCAAGAAGCTTCAGTCACTCCCTTAATCGGGAAATTGAGGCTTCATGTCCAAGGCTATGTGGACAAAGAGGACTTCTTTATCTCTCCTCTCAAGCATGAGGATGTAATCTTAGGGGCACCATGGTTTGACCGCCTGGTTGCCGATGTTAAATTTCCTGAAAGGAGAATCTCCTTTAAGTTCAGGGAAAAAGACATGTATATAGATGCTAAGGAGATGGGTAACACCATCCCCATTGTACATACACCAGCTTTCAACAAGTCAATAAAGAGCTCTATTTCCGTGTACATGATTTTTGTTAAAAGATTCTCAAAATGAACCTAATGCTTTAGCAAAAGAAAATAAAAGCAACCAAAAGGAATTAGAGTTATCCACTTTTCTCAAGGGGTTTCAAGATGTTTTTATTGACGACATCCCTTGTGAGCTACCTCCTAAACGAGGTAATGATGACCATGCAATTGAACTTCTTCCAGGAAGTTCACCGCCTAACAAACCTCCTTATAGAGTTTCTCAAGCTCAACAAGAGGAGATTATGCGGCAAGTGCATGAGTTAGTTGAGAAGGGCATGGTTAGGCCTAGCTCATCTCCATTTTGCTCACCTGTGCTATTAGTACAAAAGAAAGACGGCACATATCGTATGTGTGTCGACTATAGAGCACTAAATAGGATCACTATCAAGAATAGGTTTCCCGTTCCACGGGTAGAAGACCTATTTGATAAGCTACAAGGATCGACCTACTTCAGTAGGATTGACCTAAAAAGTGGCTATCATCAAATAAGGATAGTTGATCAAGACATTGTAAAGACCGCATTTCGTACTACATTTGGTCTTTACGAATACATTGTCATGCCTTTTGGCTTGACCAATGCACCAGCCACATTCAACCGCTTGATGGAGAAGCTGTTCAGGCCTCATCGAACCTTCACTGGAGTGTTCTTTGATGATATTATCATTTACTCTAATTCATTGGAGGAACAAAAGCAACACCTCCAGGTAATATTTCAAGTTTTAAGAGAGAATAAACTTTATGTTAATAGAAAGAAAAGTGAATTTTTCTTGCAAGAGATTCAGTATTTAGGTCACATTATCTCTCAAGATGGCATCCAAATGGATCCATCCAAGTTAGAGGTAATAAAAGGATGGCCTAAACCAAGGAATCTTCATGAACTAAGAAGCTTTATAGGTATGTGTGCATACTATAGACGCTTCATAGAAAAGTTCTCACAAATTGCGGGACCATTACATGACCTAACAAAGAAAAGTGTTAGGTATACATGGTCTGCTAAGGAGAACAATGCTTTCAAAAAGCTTAAAGAAAAGCTTATCTCTCAACCTGTGCTTACACTACCGGATCTCTCAAAACCATTTGAGGTCCAATGTGATGCTTGTGGTGATTGCCTTGGGGTTGTTTTGCTCCAAGAAGGGCACGCCATAGGCTATGAGAGTTGAAGGCTCGACCCTGTTGAGCAAGCTCTAGGCATATACGAAAAAGAACTCCTTGCAGTTCTACATGCCTTAGACTCATGGAAGCACTATTTATTGGGGACTCCTTTCATTCTGCGAACGGATCACCAAAGTCTTAAGTACTTCATGACGCAAACCAAGCTCTCCGAAAAACAAATGAGGTGGGCAAATTTCCTTTCGCAATTTCATTTTCATATTGCTCACATTGCTGGCAAGCATAATCAAGTAGCAGATGCACTCTCAAGACGCCCGAGAGTGAATGAGGTTTCCATAGCGACTCACAATGATCTATCTTCAATGATAGATGAGTATGCTATTGATCCCGATTTTAGAGATGTGATTTCAGCCCTTGCATTAGGGAAGAAAGAAGAACCATTTACTTTACAAGATGGTTATCTTCTCTATGGCAATAAACTATGCGTTACTAACTCACTACGTGAGAAAGTAATGTATGAATCTCATGCTCCCCCATATGCGGGGCATAGAGGGATTCAGTCTACCTTAAAGGGAATTGAAACATATTTCTATTGGCCTACCATGAAAGTGAACATACAAGAGTATGTTTCCAAATGTGTGGTATGTCAAAAGACAAAATTTGATAGAGGGAAGCAACCTGGATTGCTTCAACCCTTGCCAATCCCTAATTCACCTTGGGAGAGCATATCCATGGATTTTATCTTTGCATTCCCTAAGTCTATCCATGGGAATACGGGAATATGGACGATAGTAGACAGGTTCAGTAAACAAGCTCATTTTATACCTGTCAAAAAGACTATCAAAGCCCATCAAATGGCAACCCTCTTCATTTCACAAATTTTCAAGTACCATGGCTTGCCAATGTCCATAGTGTTGGATAGAGATCCTAGAATGACCAGTAATTTCTAGAAGGGTCTCTTTGAGAATTTAGGAACAAGGCTAAACTTCTCTTCGGCCTATCATCCACAAACTGATGGCCAAAGTGAAATAGCTAACCTAACCATTCTCGATCTACTAAAAGCCTATGTAACGGAAGTAGATCAAAGATCCCAATGGGAGAAGTACTTACCCTTAGTAGAGTATGCTTACAATAACACTGTACATACTTCCACAGGAAAAGCACCTTTCGAGGTAATTGAGGGAAGATCAAAAAGTCCCTTGCTACTTAAGGTACATGGGAAGATCTTCGCTGCAGATGAGTATAGCCGAGACCTACAAGAATCTTTCCAAAAGATTAAGGATGCTATCTCTATCTCACAGCAAAGGCAAAAGGCTGCTGCTGACAAGCACAGAAGAGCCCAAGCCTTTAAAGAAAACGATTGGGTCTTGTTAAAGTTTCCCAAGGCTCGATTAAGGCACACGACGGGCAAGAATCCTACGGGCCACCAAAAGTACTATGCTAAACTAGCAAAAAGGTACTATGGTCCCTTCCAGATTCTTAGGCCAATCAATGAGATGGCCTATCAACTTAAGTTGCCCAATCATTGGCTCATACACAATGCTTTTCATGTGAGCCTATTAAAGCCTTACAAAGGAGAGCCACCTCAAGAACCAACTATTGAAGACCCACCGGAGATCAAGGACCAAGAGGAGGTGCTGCAGCCCGAGTCCATTCTCCGACATGAAGACAAGGTATTAAGAGGCTGTAAGACTATCCGACGATATCTTATTAAGTTTAAGAATTATCCTTTCGAAGATGCTAGATGGATGCAAGGCATACAATTAAAGGATAACCTAAACCTTGTCAATGCTTACAATGCTTCCCAAGAGTAAGCAAATGTACAAAATGTTAAAAATGAACAAAATTTTTGTCTTATAAGACTCTCTTTTTCTTTATTTGTGCACAAAAATGAAGTAGTATGCATGCTTAGATCAAGTTTGCGGAGACGACGTCTCCCAAACACCAAGTAGAGCTTGTCACTCTACTATGGAAGACTGATAGGACTAATGTGCAGACATGCTTGCGGCAGCCTCAGGCTCTCAAGCGCCAAATGGACTAGTCATCCATTATGGAATGATGTCGTAGGGTAACATAGGGATCCTCTACCCGCTAAGAAAAGGACTCATGAATATGCTTTATCTTCTCTACACCATAGTCGAGGACGACTATGATTTCAAGAGAGAGGTAATGTCATAATAATCAATATCTAATTCTCCTAAATGATTTTCTCATATTAAACTGATCATTTAATGTGGGGAAGTGCCAAGGGAGAAAAAGCTAGAATATTGGTTAAGCTAGCACACCGGCCACAGTAGGGATCCAAAGGAGGGAAAATAGGGATCCAAAGGGGGGGCCATCTGCAAAAGAGCCATGTGCAACAATGGGCTAAAAAGACCCTAAGGTTCAGCCCATTAAGACTTCCAAAATGCTAAGGTTCCAAAATTCAAAGGTTGTGTCCAAAGGTCAACCCTAGGGAAAATTGGATGCTTTGTGTGTGCCCTAAAAGTCTTTGCACATCCCTACATGGGAGGGGGCGAGCCCCAAAGGTAGGGGATGAGAGAGAAAGCCACACACACACACACACACACACAGGTTCCCTTTACACAAAGGGAATGAGGGACACATGTCAACTCCCTAGGCCAGATGCCCACAAGGTGTGCCCAATTCCTATTGGAAGACCCTTGAAGTGGACCAATGAGAATTAAGCTAGAGTAAATGTAGTTTAATTAATTTAAAAACATTTAATAAAAGAAACCAATGAGAATTAAGTCTCCTAGAAGACTATTGGGCAGTCTCCCAAAGGCTCCAATGAGCATTCAGAAGCCCCATGGCTTGCCTGATTTCTATTGGCCAGGAGACAAAGGGGTCCAATGAGAGTTTAGTTTAATTATTTAATTACCTAAAGCTCTCACAAAAGGGGAAAGGGAGACACATGTCAGAAGGCTATCACTTATGCTGCTTAATACCTATTGGCTTGACTTGGGGAGGTCCAATGAGGCAAAAGCCAGACCAAATTAGCAGCTAGGGCTCGCCCAAGAGAGAGAGGGGGCTGATTTTTGCTTGGCATTGACACACACACACACACACACTGGACCATGTGTGAAGGAAGAATACTCTATCTCCTCCCAAGCTTTAATGGAGAGCTCTTCACCTACTCCAAGCTTGTGAGATAGAAGCCTACATCAACACTCTCTTGGCATGTGGATGCAAATCCAACCAAGAGCCAAGCTTCAATGCATGCTCATCTCCTCTACCAAGCTAATTACTAAGCTAAGCTATGCTAATATGAGTGATTATGTGAGGAGATGTACATCTTTCTCGTAAGATACTTCTTCTTCCTCTCAATCTACTCTCATACCTTGCTAGCTCTCACCATCTTCGAAGGTGTGTGAGGTCTTGGGTCTGAGAACGGGGATAATTCAAGTTGTGTTTGATTAAGTGTTTTGCTTGGTGTATGAAGCTTCCATCTTCATTGCACTAGCTAGTCTTGAAGGAACACAAAGAATTGTATTGTACAATGTCTCTCTTGATGGGAGAAACCATAATACAAAGCCTTTTGGAGGGGGGACCAGCTCCATGCAAATCCGGTCCTCAACTGTTGTCAATAGCTTAATTTCTCTCTCTTTTGAAAGTATTGTCGATGCTATCTAACTAGGTGTTATGCTTTTTGTTGCTCTCTCCACCCAAGCACTCTTGTAATTCTCATTAGGAATCTATTCTAATGAAATGCCCACTATGTTCATGCTAATTTCCGCTACACATAAGTTATTAGGCCATTAAATGTTACACATGCTCCTTCGGAGTCTCCTTGCTAGGATCTCTTGTTGATGATGACTCAATTGCATCCTCCATTGATGCAAATATCTCCCCAAAGACTTCATGGCAACCTCTAGGCAACCTCCTTGTTGAAAATTTTCACTCCATTGTAGTAGCGGTGACTCCATAATCTCCACAAATGCTTCTCTCTCTCAAACGCAAACCAGATGATAATAGAATGTGCAATTTTTAATTAAAGAGACTAATACATAATGAAAATGCTTAATCAATGAGATAATACACATGAATCTATCTACATAGTTAAGCACCCATACTAAGAGTCCAACCTGCTGCTCTGATACTAGTTGTTGAGCACGCGCAGAAGCGAATGGAGTCGCGCACAGACATGGCGAGGAGAGGTGAGAGCACATAAGAGAGGGCAGGATAGGAGAGGAGAAGACACATGAGCTGTACAAATGAAAAGAGAGATTTCATTAGGTTATCATAAGCCTTATAAAGGCATTTACAAGGTGTTCATGTGTCCGCCCAAGTTGGGCTGAACCCAACAATAAAAAAATAGGTGCAAGACATACATGCCAATCGCATCCCCTCGACATCTACTCCTCCTCTTCAGTGATCAATACTCCATTTCCCTTTGCCTCCAAAATTGTTGCATCTAGATAGCATCTAGTAGGAAAGCCTGGTAGTTTTTGAAGATGATTTGGAAAGGGAAGATTTCTAGTGGCACGATTCTACTTAAAATGCATCCAGTTAGCCAAACGTTGTTGCTTTTCCACTTCATATTTCTCAATCCACTTTTGCATGACTTCGGAGTTGAGAAGACAAAATCTCATAACCGTTTCACTCATTTTGACATCCATCTTCCTCATGATGCCCTGTCCCTATGGCTCCTCCCCAGTTACCTTGGTGTTTCTCTCAAAAGTCCACATTTGGGGCATCTATAGGTCAATTGAACCCAAGAACTCATTAATAAAAAATAGGCACAGGCCATCCTTCGGCTATGCTACCCTCAAGGTGAGCCCTTTGACAAAAAAACCCTTTTAAAGTCTTCATGAATCTCTCTATGAAGAACATCCACCTATAATGGACCATCCCAGCTACTGCAAGTTCAAGCATCGCATGCACCTAGTAGGAGTCTTGAATGTAGATATGGTATTCTTCACTTGTTCCTCCTTTGTCTTTCTCAAAACCCATAAAGCTTTTGGAATAGCATATTTTCCATTAGGGTTAGGTCGAGGCCACATCTTTGGCATTTGTCCCACAACTTGTAGGTCATCTCTATTGGCCTTGCTATCCCTTTTTTAGTAATGGTCTTTCATAGGATTTCCCCCACATTCTTAAAAATATGCATTAGGTCGAGCAAATGATTGATAAGTAAGTCACTTCAATATGGGAGGTCATGAAAATAGAGAGTCTTTTCATCCCAGGTAGCGTAGAATCTCCTGATTCTTGCCATATGTTCTTCCAATCACTTACTGTCTTGCCCAAATAATCAGAGAGATGAAAGCCAAGTTGAGGACCACATAGTGGACATGCATATTTTCCAAGTAGCTTAAACCTTAAAATAAAAAAGAAGAAACAAAAAAGCATCAAGCATTGACCAAGCACCACCTATAGAATGCATATAGGTATGGGTTTCAAAATACTACCTGAACACTCACCAAAGCTTGGCCAATCGTGCATGGTCCACTTGAGAATTCCTTTCACATGGGCATGTTGTCGATCGACCGATTGGGACATGTCAACCACATCAATCCCCGTCCACAAGATTTGAAGATTGTATATAAGTGGTGCTAGATAAACATTTATGTTCTTTACCTTGTACTTTCTTGGAACAATCAGCGACAATAGCAAATGGTTTTTCTTGATAGCCAACCCATGGTGGAAGATTATAGTTCACTAAGCAAATAGCCCATGTGCTTCACGAGGAACTCTGAATTCCAAATGGGTTCACTCCATCCATTGCTAAACCAAAACAAACGCAACAAGGTTCTTCTTTAAATGTAGGTCATCTTTCCTCTATATGCTTCCATGTAAGAAAATCAGCAAGCGTTTGCATCACGTCATTTGTGGATATGCGTTTTCATGCCATGTTATTAAAGCTACTAAACTTGCACCTGGACATGCTCTTTATTCTTGAAATGATGGAAAGTGTGATAGAAAATCTTTACAGGGACAAATTTTCCTTGTGTGTCCTCTCTTGACCTGTTAAATATGCATTTGGGACATTATTCAATACTCATACTCATTTTGAAAGAGTACACAATCATTAGAACATGCATGTATTTTATTATAATCCATCCCCAAGTTTGTAAGCAATTGTTTAACGACAGGTCAAATAGGGGACATGTGATTGCCTTTTGGTAAAATTTACTCATTGAGCAATCTGTCAATACCACTTAAACAATTTAAACAAGAACTTTGGCTTTTTAGTATGTCATATATATATTTACCTGAAAATCTATGTGACACTTGTGTCAGACCATCCATAAATAGATTGTAGGTTAAGCATCGCCAAAACCGTGCAAAGAACATAAATTTTGGCACCATTGTAAAGCGGCATGCGGGCAAGATTTTGCATCTTCTCTCCTTTCTCTTTTTCATTCTCATGCCATCACTGTGGACGGGATGATTGAGGTTGAGAGGTAGTGTTGCCTTAAATGCTAGCACTTTCTCCAACTTGGCTTTCATTGATGGAGTCTATGTCGAAGAAAACATCCATTTGTTCCATAACTTGGAATGTGGCATCAAGTGTTGGTGAGATAGACTCCACCGATGGCGGTTCATTTGATATTCGCCTCTCTATCAATTTTGTGATGAAATTGGAGCAATATCTAAGAGTGAGGATTGAATTATTCTCTCCTGACCATGAGTTTGATAATGCAGATCTTGTACTTGCTCCAAGGGAAAAAGACCGTTGTTGCATATATGTTGATTACAGATCTTTTGTTTTCAAAAGATTTGATGCTTACATAGCACACAAGAGCATGCCATCCTATCATCCATAATAAATCTAGATATTACACAACAAATTAACAAGTAATAGTGAGTGCACACGGCTAGTCTGTTATTACAATATATAACATTTAACACATAAATTTGAACAAACGGCTAGCTAGCTGAAACCAAAACCAAACTAAAAGCCCTTTAGATTTTCTACATTGGCACAAGTAAACTACCTCACATTCTTTAGCCATGCCCATTCCCCACACACCTTGGTCTAGAGGTGCACGGAGATCATGACCACCGAGTTATACTTTCGTCTTTATTGGTCAATGCCTATATTCATGGGTACGACATAAGTACACACCCATGTCTACATGAAAATGCATGTAGATCGAGGACAAAATCTAACACTCTAACCTAAAACTCCTACCGCCCAAACTAAGTTGGTTTAATTTGTTGATCAACTAAGTCAATTTAAAGCTGCAAATACTAAGTAGATTTAGAGCGGTCAAGCCAATTTAGAGCGACCAAACCAAACGTCACCAACCATAAGCATCCAAGCACGGCCAACCCCTAAGTGGCCAACCAAAATCCGCTAGCCCTTTAGATTTTCTATGTTCGCATAGAGTAAACTACCTCACATTCTCTATCCATGCCCGATCCCCGCACACCTCGATCTAGAGGTGCACAGAGATCACGACCACAGGGTTATACTATCGGCTTTATTGGTCAATGCCTATATTCATGGGTGCGATATAAGTACACACCCGTGTCTACATGATAATGCATGTAGAGCACAAACCCTAATACTCTAATACTCTATGTGGCTTTACACGGTCAACCCTACATGGCTTTACGCGACTAAACACCTCGGGGGATTCACTATGTGGTTCCGTATGGTATCATATGAGTGTAAGGAAGAGGCGTTTTTAAAAGGGGTACCATAAGAGTATACAATAGGGGTGAACCCCACTTATTTTTTTTATCTACCATAGGTAGAGGGGGGGGGGGGGGGGGGGATCTTGGCACCCCATGCATCCTCTCTTACGTGTTGTGTGCAAATACCACACTCCTGCAGACCTACAACTCATCCTACTTACATGTCCACCTACAACCCCAAGACCCCTTGTGCTTTCCCTTTTTCCGCTCTCATCTCTCATTCCTGCAACTCATCTGCCAGCCAATTTATATGCCCCCTTGCACTCCTATATTTCTTGGCTGTGAATTCAATCATCTAGAGACCAAATCCCACCTCTCCAAGGCAAAAAATCTCATGCTATAGATGCTAGCCATTGTTAGTCCGATTTTCCTGTGGTCAACACAATTGATGTGTGTCTACATGCCTTCACAGTCTACATGCCTTCACATAGTCGATATAGTAGGTTGGGCTTACAATAAGGCATATTTGTGACGACCACAACCAAGCATGTAAAAGTGGATCATGGCAAATTCTCGTGCTGAATGTGGCCCACTTCACCTTGCTGACAAGTAAACAATAGCACCACACCTTGCCAAGCAATAACAAGCACCAACCTCCCTCTGAACCAACAACATATTAACATCTTGGTCTCCGTCATGATCTTTGAACACCCTCACCAATTTGTGCATTACCTTTGGCCAAGCAATAACAAGTACCAACGTCCTTGTGAAGGAGTAGCAGCATAACAACTTGGCCTCCTTCAATGGCTCTCAACACCCTCATCGATCTGTGAATTCACAATACATACTCGTGGAGTTATAGGCAACCTATTCTTGTTGGTCATTAAACCCCTTCTACTGTAAACGCTTCTTTTGACAATCTCCTCTCACCTCTCTTTTCTATTTCATCCGGCGGCTTCTCTAGGCCTTTCAAAACTAGAAAAGAAGATTGATTGTGTACCAATACAAGATACTGAAACTAGAATTTGACATGGTTAAGTAAGGCTTTGAAAATGAATTGCTTCATTACTTCTAGACATAATTGCCTTTTTTGGGGAGGTAATTTGTGACAAATTACATGCTAAGCACTCAAATACGGATCTCAATTGCCAAAATAGAATAAAGATTAGGGAATCAATTGAACCAAAATAGTATTTTGGGAATTTTTAAAATTTGAGTTTTGGGAATTTCCACAAATTAGAGGTGTATTTTGGTAAGTTTCTTAAGATTTTTCGAGCACTCGCATGGCCTTCAGGTGGCAAAAATCACATGTGTGGGGAGATTTGAGCCTCTAAAGGGCTTAAAAATTCAGGCGCCCAATTAAAACTTAACCCTAGCGTTATCTCA
The DNA here is from genome assembly GCF_014529385.1 of Adiantum capillus-veneris. NCBI lineage: Eukaryota > Viridiplantae > Streptophyta > Polypodiopsida > Polypodiales > Pteridaceae > Adiantum > Adiantum capillus-veneris. The sequence continues at coordinate 117,770,858 of NC_140953.1, forward strand.
ACCCTCTCCTTCTCCTACGTCATGCGTGCCTCTTCTGCTCTTCTACGTTAGGATAGCCAGATCTACCCCTCGTTGCCACTGTTTGGCAGGGAATAACTTAGTCCTGCTTCTCAGATCTGCTTGCTCTAGTAACTACTACTTTGCCCTTCACTTTCGCATCTAGTTGCAGCAGGCTGTTTGTTATCAAGGACAACAGCCTCGACCAAGGCTCCCATGGAGGTGACGCCCGTGCACCTGGTTGGATTGCCTTTTGAGGGCCCCTTCAACTTGGAGCGGATGTGAGATTTACTACCAGGGTGCTTCAGATGCATGGGAGAGGCTATGGAGCCGAGCTCTAACCTTGTAATTTTGCCAGCAGGGTAGAATGTCAGTGAAATTTCACATCTTTGGTAGAATGTTGAAGATACAAGCTTGTTTTTGTTGCCTATTTGTTGGTTTGGTCTTGCTTATAGCTTTGTTGATGATTTGAATGTCATTTGATTCTTAGTGGCAAAGTTTGATGGCTCGTGAGTCTTGTTTCGAGAGCTCCAAGGAAATTAAAAAAGATGATCTTACCTTTCCACCTCGATTGAAGTGATGGTTTTTGGCATTTTGTGATAAAAGCATCTACAGATATACAATTCCAGGGCTAGAAAAATACATTTTTCCTAACCGAAGAAAATAAGGGCAAACTTGAAATTCTAACGATTTTTAGTCCAAAATTTGAAGCTTTCGCCGATATTCACACGAAAACTTGTGTAAATTTGTCGGTTTTTTCAAAGGCAAGCTCAAAATCTAACCGAGATTTTATGATTTTAATCGGTTAAAATACATTGTACCCCGTTTTTTTCTAACACTGTACAGTTCTAGTTTTCTAACTGGGAACATCAAGTTGTAAGTTGAGGTTTCCATATGGTAGTGTATATATTCTTAGATTCATGTGAAACCTTATTCAAGATATTCTTGTTTGTCATGGATCCATGGTAAGAAGAGTGCAATTTATTGAGAGCTTCTAATTTCGTGCTTTTGTAATTGTTTCACTTTTCATGAGCGTTTTGCCATCAATTTGGTGTAAAATAGTATCCCAATGTGTTATAATGGATCTATCTCACCTTTTACACGTCTTGCAACTCAATTCGTCTCTAGATTATCCTGACCTTTGGTAACATCACAATAGCAAGTAGACACCAAAACATTATTTTTAAGAAAAAAACATAGCACGCAGCTTAACTTCATAACAATGTAATCAATTTGAATACAAATGTGAAGGTGGGTAGTGTTTGTAATCATCATAAAGTTGGGTTCAACTTACAGTCCTAAAATGAAAAAATTATCTTGGGGAACAAGGTAGGTTGGTGGACTATTGTGTCATTTGGTTTGAAGTCCAACAATGTGCACATTAATACAATACATGTGTTACATGCAACAAAAGACTTAAGCTCATAATCTCAAATGCCTCCAATTTTTTCTCAGCATCCTTAGAAATTCTCTACATCCCCATCTTGCACCTTGTTTTTCTTCCACCATCCATTTCACTCAGAGTATTTATAGGTTCCAACTTTTAGTGTAGTATTAGATCTAAAATGAAAGCCAGCTTGTAAAAGAGTAGCCAAATCCTCTTGTGTGACATGTATCCCCTTTGTAATGGGCCAATGATCAAGTGGTAGAGATGACTTCTTTATGACATATCTCTCTATGCAACCACATGATTGTAGAGCCATAACATAACTATCTTGTCCTTGTACAATACTCCAACCAAAAGCATGGAGCAACCAATCCAACATAGAAACTTTGCAAGGCATTGCAAATTTTCCTACTCTACCACTCTCCCATCCCTAAAAATAGGGATCAAAACCAAATTCCAACGTCACATAAGGCTAAGGAAAACTCAAAGAAAACTCCAAAGAATGTTACATGCATGCTACAACATTATATTTCTCAAATTCAATTGCACACTCAAAGGCCATTTTTCCAAGCTCAACATTTCCCCATTCTTGACAATCACCTATAAGAGCCGACCAAACTAGAGGATATTTGAATGATGTCATCAGCTTGACTATTCTCACAGCTTTGTCAAAATGCCTGATCGCCTGAACAGGTCAACCATGCAAGTGTAGTTCTCTTTGTCTAACATAATGCCATATTTTTCCCTGATGCTATCAAAAAACATTTGGCTCTCATCCATCAGACCTTAGTATCTACATGCATTGAGCACACTAAGAAAAGTGACCATACTTGAAAAGGTGCCCTATTGTTGCAGCCAACAAAAAAACTACATCGCTTCCTTGGCAAGGATATCCTCCTATAAGAGGAGTCCAAGAGACTCTAGCAAGAACTTTGCATCTAGTTTAAAAATTTGAGAAGCTTCCTTATGACATATATGTTGCACTCCACATGTTCCAAAAGGTGACATTTTGCATAGAAAGGTCATCAAGGACTTCTTTTACTTTCATAAGGGCACCACATTGTCATACATATCGACCAAATCATTACCAAGCACAACATGTTTCTCAAATAGCCTCTAACTAGCAATCTCATTGTGAATTGTGAAGGTCTTGCATATAGCCATTGGCTTTCAAGGTGCAAGAATAGGTGCTTGTATTTGGAGAAAGGCCTTCACTTGAGGTTAAAATAGCCCAAGCTTCATTTCTACATCCTTGTTGATCATATCCTCAACCAGCACATTGCATCCTCTCCAATATGTCATCTCTTGTAACCAACATGTTGGTTACAAGAGACAGGTCCATTAAGGACTTGTGTGCTTTAGGAGGACACCACATTAGGCATACATATCGAACAAAGCACTTCCAAGAACAAAATCTTTCTCCAATAGCCCGTAACAAGCAATCTCATAGAGAATTCTCTCATCCATGTCAACATCTTGTGTAAGCCACATCATTTAAGGTGCAAGCATAGGTGATTGCATCTAGAGAGAGGCCTTCCCTTCACATCTAATGAAAAAGAACATTCCACAACCAACATGTCTCTCCGACAGCCCTCAAGGTGCTAGCATTGGTGATTGCATTTGGTTAAAATGGGCCAAAGCTTCCCTATCACAGCCATGTTGGGCATATCCGGTCATCATTATGGTCCAAGAGATTGCATTTTGGATAGAAAGCTCATCAAGAACTTTATGTGCTTTTGTAAGGGCACTACATTTGATATACATATCAACCAAAGCACTACCAAGCATAGCATGTTTCTCCAATAGGCCACTGTGGTGCTAGGCTTATCTTGCAATAAACGCTCTCTAAGATAGATCACATCCCAGAGTGGATGCCCATCAACAAGAACTTTTTACGCTTTTGTAAGGGCATCATGTTTGGCATACATATCAATCAAAGCATCACCAAGCATGACATCTTTCTCCAATAGACCCTTGCATCGTGAATTCTCTCACCCATGTGAAGGTCTTGCATAAAGCCACAGCTGCTCAAGGTGCAAGCAAAGGTGGAATACACATGGAGAAAGGTCTTCCCTTTGCATTTGGTTACAACAGCCTAGAGCTTCTTCATTGTAGGGGATGACATCTTAGAGAGGATGCCCATCAAGAAATGTTCATGCGTTTGGGAGGGCACCACATTCGACATACGTATTGAGAAAAGCACCGCTAAGAAAATGTATTGCGTGACGTTCCTTTTACATCCGAGTGTGTATAGCATGCGATCAATGCATTGAAGTGATGACATAGACAGACTGTGTATATCCTGCAATCAACACATCCAAAGTGGTGCCATTTGGCAAAGGAATCCCATCAAGAACTTCTCATGCTTTCATGGAGGTACCACATTCTGCATAGGAAGCCCATCAAGAACCTCTCGTGCTTTCATGAGGCTCCATAACACAATAGTTATGCCTTCAAAGTAAATGAGAGAATGTCAAATCTTGTACATCACATATTTCATCAATCTCCTCGAAATACCTTACCACATGCACTTCCTTCCACTCCACAATGGAGCGTGCCACAATATCTTTTCCTTATGGTCCTCTTCCACATCCTATTCCCATCCTCTAACCTACTCCTCTTCACCATTCTTGTAGTCTTGCACCATTAAAGTGCTCACCTTCAACCTCGAGATGTAGATGGATCAAAAGAAACTCCCGTAGGAAATCCACACGATGTTGGTGTCCATCTTCGCAGCAGCAGGCTCAAAGAAATTGCCATTCAGAAGCTCAACTTCCCATCTCTATGGCCATCCTGATTCTTCGATAGGTATATCTGCATAAAGCCTCCAAGAATCCTAAGAATCTCCTCTCCAAGAATCCGATTAGAAAGAGACTACCTCTCTATAAAACTGTAAATCTCCGCTTCAAATGTTTGTTGCCATCGAACATGAGCTCTTCTTTTGAAGCGCAACTCTATTTAGTCTACAAACTCATGTGTGCTATGCATATTTACACTTGCGTTGGTCCTTTCCTCATGATTCTAGCTATGCTGAATCAAAAACTTACATTGCTTGCATTGAGATTTGATTAGCTTTGTGAAAAGCTTTTGCTCAGTCTCACCTTGCACTAAGGAAATTGCTCACGACAACAATTTTTGAACCTTGCGTTGATTTTTTAATAAAGGTAAATCTCAAGTAAGCTTCCCTAAGTATGCATCTTTCTAAAGTTACCCTCCTCCTTGAAGATCGCATGGGATTCTGAAGTAATCCCAGGGGCATCATTCACCCACTGTTCTCGAGCTCGCTAGTCGTCTGCGTGCATGCGGACGACCATGCTGCTCTTGAGGGCAGTTTGTGCTTTTTCTCAACCTTGTTTGTCATAGCATAGATAATAATAAAAATATTAAGTATTAAGAGGTCCATCACGCCAAGACTTGTAACAGCTACAACGCAACCTTGTTTTTCAGAGCCTAGATAATTAAAAAAATCTTAAGTATTTAGAGGCCTATCACGCCAAGACTTGAAACAGCTACAACGCAACCAGGTGAAGCAAACATTTATACTCCCTTCTCAACTCATTCAACCATCAATAGATGGTGAGCACAGTCGCTTAGTAGTGGCCAGTTTCCTAAATCAATTATTGGAAATTGCTAGCCCTTGTCAACAAGCAACCTTGACTGTCACACAACTCAAGCGCTGCAAATATTGCTTAATTTTATTATTTTTCCAATATTTATCCATTAAAATCAAGGTATGAAAATTTCAAAAAGGGAGGGATCTAGAGCCCCCTGATTATCTGCGTGCATGCAGAAGATCGAAAGGTTCCAACCTAAAGGTCTGGTTTTTTTTTATATAAAAAAAGGGGGTCTAGAGCCCCTTGATCATCAACACTCATGCGGATGATCGGGGAGGCTCCAGTCTCCCCTCCTTTAAATTTTTCTAAAGAAGAGGGGTCTTGAGCACCTGATCATCCATGCGGGCATGGAAAATTGGGAGACTCTAAGCCCCCCTTTTTTAAAATTTTCAGACCTTCATGGCAAAGAGCTTCAAAAAATGGCCATAAAAATCAAGGTTTGATTTTTAAAAAAAGCTACAAACAATGGGGAGGCTCTAGTCTTCCCTTTTTAATTTTCAAACCTTCATTGTAGAGAGCTTGTTGGACAATTACGTTTAACTTTTTTTTGGTACCAAGATGATTAAGAGAAATAGCCATTACACCACCCTGTGGCACAGCTCAAAAAATTAAGATTCTCATTTGACCATGAAAATCACAGTTTGAAATTTTTTTGAAAAGGAGGGGACTACAGCTCGGGGATGATTGGGGAGCTCAACCCTTACTTTTTAATTTTTTTTCAGATCTTTGCTCACAGAGCTGCATGGGCATTTAACTTTAACTTTTGAAGATGGAGGAGGTTACCTAGTTAATCTTTAATAGGAATAGATTGTTTCAATTTCAGCATGGTGTCCACTTTTATGAGAAACTGAGGGTCCCATTTTGGATTGATACCACACCTTGACTATTGGCCTAGAACCTTGTCAACTTGACTACCGATTGCTTAATCCAAGGGTAGAAGTCTACATGCAAATCAAGAAAGTCTAACCATATAGGCACCTTGGAGGGCTCATCTCCTCTTGGCTTGAATCTAGGATTCCATTTGAAGAGGAGATAGGAGCATTTATTTAGAGCCATTGGCCAAGCATTAGGAAGAGAATGGGGTCTATGATGGCCCCTTTATTTGGTAGTTTAAGAAATTCAAACCTTAGTATTAAGAAAGCAATCAAAGGACAGCTTTAGAATTCAAATAGGCAAAATGATTAAACTCAATTTTTTCCTCCAAAATGAAATATAAAATTTAGTGGGTAAATAATATCATGTAGCATGTCTACAGAAAGAGCTCGGTCCGTAGATCATAGATCTATAATTGTTGCTCATTTCAGAAATCATGTATAGGAGTTATGGAAGGCCAAAAATCATAAAATTATCCCCTCCTTTTTGGGGAAAAAGTGCATCCTTTAACCACTCTTACACCTATCTTATAGACAACGTCATTCTTACACATATGGTGTGTGCCTATTTGTCAAAATGTTAATCACTTCCATAACCTCATGGCAAATAAAGAGACCCTCCTAGGCTTTCTAATGATTGATGACTTGAAGAGCACTATCGATATCATTAAAAAAAAAAAGAGGTAGTAATTGCCAGGGAGGTATCGAACATGATATGTGAAAAGGGTTTCAATTTTCCCATTGATGATCTATCCATAATTTCAAGGATACAATGGATGGCCTTGCTCCAAGGCTTAGGCCAATGACAACTCTATCATGCAATTGTTTGTGATAGATTTTCTAACTCCTAGATTTCTTTAAGTTAACACTCATTCCTCATCATGTAGAGACCACATACCAAATCTTAGCAAAATATAGCTCATGCTCACATAAATCACATATAGACTCCATAAATCATTTTTAAAAGATTGTAAAACTCAAAGGGATCAACCACCACATTATATTTTCCACACTGATAATAGATTTGAAGGTCAAACCCTTGTAGGATCCCTTCCCTACCCATTACTAAGCTTTCCTATCTTTCATCTTATTCAGACCTCAAAGCCATTTTAGACTATTTTGATCCATAAGGACCTCAAAATTGGACCAAAAGAATTGGTTTCGCTCCTTTTTAAGAGCATGAAAAATTGATAGTACCTCTTGCTCGTAGGTTGAGTAGTTATGTTCAGCTCAATCTAGCTCTACTCTCTAATGCAATGGGTTTTCCTCTTTGCAATAAACCAGCCCAATATCCACGTTATTGCAAGCATTTATCTCTATGATGAATGGCCAGTTGTTATCCAGAATACTAAACTTAGCGCTGAAGCAATTGCCAAGTTCAGCTTTACAAAACTTTTTTGATAACAATCCTTGACTAATGTTTTTTCAACTAAAATCTCATTGTAATCAAACAAAGAGGTTGTCTTCTTTGTGTAGTTCTTCACATATTATCAACATTGGAAGCCCCAGCTCTTAAGAAATCCTACAAATTCTTATGCTTTCTAATTGAGACTAGCCTCAATTTTCCTAGGCTCCATCTACATTCCCTTGGTGGAAATAATGCTTTCCTTTGTAAACTGTGTATGTGCAACAATCAAACACAATTTGTGAATATCTCAAGCTTTCTTGATGGAACCTACTATAGATATCAATGCTTTCTAGAAAATTTTCTAGTATATGGAATTAGAATGCTATCCGTGAGTGTGATGAATGTCATTGGTGCATTGGTCAATGCAAGCGACATATCATATCAACCAAGAACTTGCAATGTCCAAATTGAGTCCCAAATGCAATCATGGGAAGCTCCTTTCTTGAATTGTGGCTTGATGCCTTGATCTCAAGTCAATTTTAGAGAAATATCTTGCCCTTGGCTACCTAATGAAAAAGAACCTTTACATAGTGGTTAAAGCACCTATATATCAACAACATGAAGAGAATTTTGGAGTTTCCATAGGGCCCTTTGAGGAAATCCATGTCATCACCTCCCCTCCAAATTGAGCGTCCAGTAAAATTTTTGCAAGCAATGTCCAAACTCTGTAGAGCTTGGAGATTTAGATTATACTTATCAAGAGAGCCTGTCTCCCACTTCCAAACCCTATTGACCCATATATCATTGGTGGATAGCTATATGGTAGAAGTACAAAAGTGATAGTGGTGTGGATTTCACCGCTGGCATAGCTTGTGATGGTGACTCCGTAGCATCTCTCCTCAAAGCTTTCGTCAAAAACTCTATGACCCCACATCACAAATGAGATTTTGCATTAAAATATGTATGGAGCTGAAAATTTGCACATTATAATAAAGATGGAGAGAGATGCATTTTTGTGCATTGCGATGCTTGTGCCCATTAAAAAAGAGAAGACCATACATATGTATGATGTGGAATTGACACCGTTCTCCACATTTTATAATAATACAGTAGGGAACGTGCCCCTCCCCCGCCACTTTTAACCCCTCCCATGTTGAAGGGGGACTTATGCTTCTCCTCTAGTGTTGGAGGGACTTTTTAATTGTAAAAATACTGCAATTGTACAAGGAAGAGCTCATTATCCATGTTTTATAAAGACATGTATCATTCCACATTGCCATGTCGTGATGTATTGTCCATATGTCTCTTTGTTGGGCATAACAAAAATTATTGAGTCCTTGTCACCTTCATCTACAACCTTTTCAATAAAAATAATATAAATTCATTGCTTTAATGTGTGTATGATGCAATCTAAGTACTTTTGAGATCACATAGAGAAAATCAAAATATGGAGTATAAATACACCTTTGGTATTGGTTGTTTCCATCAAAACGCAATCTTGAATGGATCGGCTCGCAGACCTTCCTTACATTGTTCCACCACAATCAACGCACTCCAAGAGACCACTTTCTATGCAAGAAGCTGATCCGAAACTTCATGAGCTTTTGTGAGAGTGCTAGATTCGGTATACATACATCTTTCACCCAGAGCCCCTGATTAGCAACCTAATCATGAATAAATTTTCCCAAGGTGATTTCTTTCAATCAATGGTGATTATATATGGAAATACATCATGTTTGATTCCCATATGATACAAATAGATGCAGGCCTACAACATGCATGATAGGTGATTCCATTTGTAGAGGGGCCCTTTTTGCTCCGTATCTAGTGAAAACAGTCGAGAGCTTCCTTGTCACAACCATGTTGGGCATGTCCTGCAATCAACACACTCCAAGAGACAACATCACGGGTAGCGAGCTCATCTAGAACTTCTCTAGATTTTGTGAGGGTGCCACATTTAGTATACACGATGAGTATCCAAGCACAACATGTTTCTCCACCAACCCTTGACTGGCAACCTCATCATGATTACTATCACCGATGACAATGTCTTGCACAATGCCACAAACATTCAAGGTTCATGCATAAGCATTGCATCGAGAGGGACCCTTTTTGTTTTCATCTTGTGAAACAATCCATACCTTCCTTGTCATCACCCCCATGTTGGGCATATGTTGCAATCAATGTACTCCAAGAGACCACATTCCAGGCAAGAACGTGAACCAAAACTTTTCATGGGGGTTCCACATTTGGTATACATATCAACCAAAGCAACTCAAAGCACAACATGTTTCTCCAACAACCCTTGTTTAGCAACCTCATTGTAAGTACTCTTGCACAAGGTAATGCCTTGCACTACTTAGGTGATTGCACATGTAGAGATGACCTTTTTGCTTTGCATATGGTATAAACATATGCAAAATTCCACAAGCCTACAAGTTCCATGCATAGGTGATTGCATTTGAAGCAAGTCCCTTTCTGTTTCGCATCTGGTGAAAACAGTCCAGAGCTTACTTGCCACAACCATGTTGGGCATATCTTGCAATCAACTCGCTCCAAGAGACAACATCCTAGGCAGGAAGTCATCCAACAACCCTTCCTTTCATTAGGCCCGCGTTGCTTGCGCTCCAGTGACCAATCTAGTCCTTGCAATCCCTGTTGCCCATAGCCTCATCTTAGTACCTATTCAGCAGCCCCAATGCTTGCCCCACTGCGGTGTACTTTCAGGACTTTCAATCCTTGAGTTGTAACACTCTCAAAGCGTTCTTGTAGGTTCCATGAGTGCCTTCTATGTATTTGAGGTAGGAAGCACACAAACCAACTTTGGACTCCATAATGTGTAGTAGAGTTGGCAAGCCTACAAACCCATCAATGTCTAAACCAGATGCTCTACTGACTTGAGTGTACTCTACCCAATATCTGCATGGCAAGGAAGCTTTGAACTGTTTTGACGAGATGCAAAGAGGAAAGAGCCTCTCTCGAGCACTTTTGGCGCTCTTTGGAGCGCACCACATTCAACAAACATACAGTCAACCAAGGCATTGCTAAGCACGACATCTTTTTTCAACAACCCTTAACTAACCATATCAGCGTGAATTTTCTAGTTGTGCCCTTGTGGGAAAAACCCTGCAATCATTGCATTCCAAGAGTCCACAGTCTGGACAAGAAGCTCCTCAAGAAGTTTTGGAGAGAGGCGATCACTTTGCATCTACTGAAAACAACCTAGAGCTTTCTGGTCCTACCCCTATGGAGCAAATCTTGCAATCAAAAGATAGGCCATCGCTTCGCATTTGCTGAAAAAAGACTAGAGCTTTTTGGCCCTAACCTTGTGGGGCAAATCCCACAATGAGTGCATTCCAAGGGTCCACACTCCAGACAGAAAGCTTATCCACCTATCTATTCAATGTTACCCTTACAAATGATTATCTTTCCTACTACGTTAGAAGTAGTATACATCATACATTAAAGCTTGGTAACCAAAAAACGAAAAACAATAGCATGCTTGAATTGATCAATTCATGGCAAATTGAAGCACATTACAGATCCTTCTCTTCCGCTTCTTTGCCTTGCTTCACAACTGCAAGAAGGGCCCCCTCAACACAAATCGCGATGCTATCAATGGCTTAGCATGGTCATACGTGTTCGGGGCTCCAATTTTTCGCTTGGTAATATTAATTGCTGGCAAGGTCTTCGTTGTCACTAGCATCATCAGATTTGACGATGCTGGGCCTGCAAGGAGCGAGAGGGATGGCATCCAAGCACGTCACACAAACAATAGGGAATGCAGCAAGCTGTTGCAAGGTCTCTCTCTTCTCTCTCTCTCTCTCTCTCTCTCTCTGGCTTTATACATTGGGTGTGCTCCATAATCAATTGACTTTGCCGCGCTTTTTAAGATTTAGATGACAACCATAGCTTTTTATTTAGGTTGTGCAAATCTCTCCTATTTAAAAAATAGGAGCCCAATCACTTCTCACCACATGGCATAGCTAACTTTGCTCCCTTCTCCAAATTGATATTACACAATTATGGTAATCAAAGAACAGAGAGATGCTAGTTTCTCCTTTATGGGTGATGCAATATGATATGAGAGCGAGTCAAGTCACCAAAAGCTTTCATCTTTAGCCTTAATGCGGCAGAAGCTGCCAAGAAATCTCACGTTGGATTCCTAAAATGGAAACACTACAACCATTTTCCAAGATCAACTACACACCCCACTTTTTCATGGTTTTAAAAGGCACAATGAAAACCTTATGAATTGGTGATAATACCGTTCTTGAGCAACTAAATTTTACCACTATTGATAAGAGACGCTTTAAATGAAATCACATCTTCTTTTTAACACGGTAAATGATGCCTGGGGGAGAGGGGAGAAAAGGCATACAATTTTTTGCACGCCTTTCTTAGAATTCATAAATGGGTCCCTTTATTTAAACTACCAAGTAACTTCCTTTGTTTTAGGATGCCAACACGTGCCTCATTTTGTTGGATCGAAATTGTTGAGGTTACCACGTTCAAAACTGGATTTCATTTTCTGACTAGAGTGTTTCACGTATGTTAATCAAGTATTTTTACAAGGCCTTCAACTTGAGACATACATTAGGGTGACATGGCATTCCTCTTTGCCTAGCAATTCCCAAACTCAGTCAAGCAATTTTGATTTAATGACCACCTAGAGAAAAATTTCAGCGAACCTTTGGGTCATCCATCAATATACCTACTTTCTTCTTTGCATCTCATTGGAAGCATTTTTAAGCTTAGTGCAATCATACAGTTAGACACATTTTCCACTGACCTAATTTGGTATTAAAAGAGCCAAAAGGTTACACCTCTTTGTAAAGGCAATGATTTACTTTGACAAAATTGACACCCCGAGGGTGTCATCAAAATAAAAGCCTTCCATACATGCATTTTTATTGCATTAAAGTAACCAACCATGGCAAGAAAAATCCGATTCTGCTTCAAATGTATCAACCCTTTATCGAACTTGTCCAATGCTTGCTTCTAAAGCAAAGCAGCTGTAGAATGAGAACGCTCATCTATCACCCTTCTAGGCCATACAACATTGTTAAGGTCAATATTTGGTCATTTTCCATAACCTTAGAATAGATACGAAAATACATTTCTACTTGGAGAGCAATGCCATCTTGCAGCCTCGAATCCAACAAAGAGTAACATACTTAAAAAATGATGTGAATAGTCACAATGGCCCACATATTTGATGGGAGAGTGTGTACGGTCCCCATGCTAATGCCCCTTCTTAAGCACTACATGCAATCGTGAGGTAAAAAGTGTCGCCGAGTTAAAAATTGAATGGTTCACAAGTGTTCGCTACAAGTTAAATCCGATGGTTCATTGCCCCCCCAAGAGTTCCAAGAGTCTACAGACTAAGGCCTCATGTAGGCCAAAAAGGTAGCATTGCCAAAAAAGAACTTGGGGCCCATCCGAATGTACCTAAAGATGCAAAGACAAAATCTGGGGCAAAAAAGTGGTATGAGTTTAAGCCCTAATATCTTGCAAGAGGAACATCATTGCCTATTCAAATCTTCACAAAGTTTCCAATTACTGTCACGAACAAAGCAATTCAAAAGTAGGCAATCTAAATAAACTGTCCTCTGATATGCAATATGCACAGAGTTGTAAGTGATTGACATGATTGTAATCTTCTTTTAAAAAGTCATTTTGGGTATACAAACTCCAGGCCGAAGTCCTCTGCTGCTAATCGAAATGTCCTCACGCGTTCCCAATGCAAGGAGCCGTGCCTGTAATAGATCACACGTGAGAAGCCCATCTTGAGGCACTCCATGGCTACTTCCTCACCGAGCTTCTTTGCCGCATCCTAATCACAACATAGACAAGATTCTTATTTAACAAAAAAAAGATTCCTCTGCAATATCAGTAGAGCAGTAAATTCACATAATATTCAGAGATCAGGCAAACTCAACCACAAGAAGACTCTGGCTGGACATGAGCAACAATTACCTTCTGGTGCTGTCCCAGGTATGATGAATCCCTGCTGTCACAACTTGGTGATGTGGCATTGCCCGACCTGACCAGAAGGGAGTAGAGTATGGGAGAGCCGATCAAAGCCAAAGGCACGCAAATGTGATTCTAGTGCATCGAGACTTCCTACACACGATAGAGGTGTGCTCTCGGGTTCCTTCTCATAAATCAGCCCTGTTTACGACGTTTATGGGCTGAAACCAGAGAAAAAAAGCAACTTGTCACGATGGAAACAATCTCTGTATGCACTTCTTCGTGATGGAACTCGCCTCCTCGGTCCTGTCGTCATCTCGTGCACTTGGGGCAGCCATGGGGGTCACCAGCGGCAGCATCTTGACGGCTGAAAATCTGCAGCAACTCCTCCTTTTCCCTAGCGGTGGCTTTTTCTTGTTCTTGCAGCTGTCCCACGCGCACACAACTCAGGGCGCTAGGTTGCTTTTATAGCTCCTGGCAAAACAGTAAATAGGAGAGTCTCCCCCCTCTCCATCAGGAATAGGGTAGAGGGGGAGCCTGGTTAGAGACAGAGAGAGAGAGAGAGAAGAAGAAGAAGAGAGTTTTAACGCCGTAGGAAACTTATCCCAAGAGAGAGAGGGGATCGCTCTTTCTTCTGGCTAAAAAAAGGGAGAGTGGGAGCGCTGGGGTTTTAGGCTGCTTTAGTTACCAGATGGCTGCCCACTTATTTAGAGGGCATTTGGTCTCCTTTAAAAATGGTCAGAACCTGCTAAAAAAACTCAGTAAAACCTAATAAGGTGAACAATGCTTACACAATCACAACCCAGGAGTCCCTCGATGCAACCACCTATTAGACTTACACCACTCTGCTGCTTCACAGGTCTAGGGAAGACTTGTACGGCTAGTATGTCTCCGGGCTAGCCATCCATAGTGTAGGTTGTACCTGGTTCAGCCGCCTGAGTTTGGGGCCGACCACCCACCTTTGTCCAGGCGTCCTCATATATTTCCATACATCATTTTCTTGTTGGGTTGTGGGGGATTTTTCCAGGCATTGCCCTACCTCCCCTTGGGCACCTATTTATAGGGCCAGAGGGGTACCCACTTCCATCATACTAATTGTAATGAGGGTCTTCTGTTCTGGGAGTCATGGGGGGCTGATTGCCCCCTCTTCACCATATCTTGTCTACTCTCTCTCTCTCTCTCTCTCTCTCTCTCTCTCTCTCTCTCTCTTCCGCACACGTGCACTCTCACACCACCTGTACGGATGCAATGCAGACATAGACCAGATGCAATACAGACATAGACTTCCTCGTGGGAAAGAATTTGCTTTCCAGAAAAGCAACCCGCTTTCTTAGAAAGCAATTGTTTTTCCTCAAAGTTTCCTCTGAACCCTTCTTCATTCAAGTGCTTGCTCATCCTTATGCACAATTCTAACACAGTTCCGAATTTCCTCTTGACTATGAATATTCTCTTTCCAATTCCCCCATCACCCACCTTGTGACGCATCATGAATACCCATCACCTAGTCCTTTCCTACCGAACTTACGACTTCCACCGATCCTTGTAACTAAGGATAAGATTTTTGCAGCAGATGAATTTGTCCGGGATTTGGACATGGCCTACACACAAGTAAGAGAGCCATTTTGCGCTCTTAGGAAAAACATAAGAAAGCTACGGGCAAGCACCTAAGGAATCTAGACTTAACAATCGGTCAATTGGTCTTACTCAAGTTTTAGAAGGCAAGATTAAACAAACAAGCGACTCATAAAGGGAAAGTGGTAAAATTTTCCAATTGATATTATGGGCCGTTTAAAATAATTGACCAAGTGAGCGATGTGACGTTCCGATTAAAACTACCATCTAATTGGAAGATCCACAATGCTTTCCATGTTAGTTTACTCCCGCCATATGTGGGACCGCCTCCAAGTCAACCTATTGCTGAGAAACCTCCAAAGGTTGCGAAAACAGAAGAAATACTCCAACCGGAGCAGATCATTCACCATCGGGAGCAGCCACTCAAGTCCGGGAAGATTACACGATAGTACTTGGTAAAGTTCAAGAATTATTCTACTTTGGACGCTCATTGGATGACCGAGCAGGAATTATAATCTTATCTCAAGATTCATGTACAAGCACTAGAGTTGAGGACAATTCTTTAGAAACCATGTTGCTAAATGGACTAGTTTCTTATTTTTTTGAGTAATTTCTTTTTATTGAAATTAGGATATTTAAATGTGTGCACTTGAACCGTAAGGTTAGGGAACTATAGATCCACTAGAATAATTAAAAGCCATTAAGAATGGACAACTCTGATGTGTCATATGATGGTGACATTAAGCATTAATAACGGGTTGTAACGTTAGTTCGGTAGGAGAGACCGCGAAACGGATATTCCTAATGCGTCACGTGATGGACGACCAGAGCATCAAAAAGGGAATAATCCATTGGTCTAGCAAGAAATCCGAATTGAAAAAAGGAATACGCGTAAAGAGGCCAGCACAAGAATAATGATGGGTTTTGAGAAGCTTTTTTCTATAAAGCGAAATATTTTTAAGTGTTTTCCAAAAAAAGCAGATGCTTTCTCGCGAGGAAGCTGTGTTTGCATTGCATCTATGTCTGAGAACTAACTACATCCGGGGACGCCTAGATTGTGTCTGTGTAGCATCAATTCGAACTCACTTAGTTAATTTGAGTTTTGAACAGGTTCACACTTTTTTTTTAAAGTGATCGGTCATCCACTTAATAAGTGGGCAGCCCCTTCTAAAATAAAGCACGTCCAAAATTGGGCGCCCCAAATCTTTAGCCAAAAACAGCCTGTGCATTCTCTCCTCTCTCTACAGGCTGCCACCAGTCCTCTCGCTCTCTTCCCCTTGTTTTTTTGGCACCCCCTCCACTCACGGCTATTGTTGCCGCATAGCCACCAGCGACTCCTGCCGGTCCCAGCACCAATAAAAGCAGCCAGCGATTTCTTCTTTCACCCCCCATAGCTATTGTTGCAGGATAGCCACCGGCTATTCCTGCCAATCCCCAGCACCAATAAAAGCAGCCAGAAATTTCTTGTTTCACCCTCAGTTTGCCAACGCTAGCACATGAGGAATTGGTCGTCAGGAATCTGCAAGTGAAGCAGCGAAGCCCTCGCACAAAGAAAGAGCAACAAAGCCTCTGCCTATGCTCGAAGATACCGAGAACGGAATCGGAAACAATCGAGTCCAATGATTTAGAACGGGTTCTTGTGCTTGTAAAAGGATTCTCCCTGATAAAGATTCTCTTTAAGGGCGGGGACCAATCCATCTTGTGGTCCCAAATGCTGTACGACGACGTTGCCACCTAGTTGAGGTATTCTACACCGGACATTTGCGAAGAAGAGAGTTTTAACGTCGTAGGAAACTATCCCAAGAGACCTTGAAGATCTAGCCGACGAGGAGTTGAACTCAAGAGAGAGAGAGAGCTATCCCAGGATCTCATCGAGTCTTGAACTCAAGATCTGTTTGTTGGTGTAACAAACTTGGACACCCCAAGTCTGGAATCTGGCACGACACACGAGAGAGAATCACCTTAAAACACTTCACACTTAATATTGAGTCTACACGGCCTGGTGTAGTTTCTTGCCCAAAGAGATTGGCCCCAAAGACTGGCGCCCCTTTCAGTATTTATTTTTATATTAATGCTTGAGCAAAGTACAACACCCGAGGGGTCCTCTGCTCTTAGACTCTGCGTCCAGATGCTCTGAAGAGTGAGGCCCCTTGGATCTATTTATTCTTACAAGGGATGCCCCAAAAGCAGTAACCTCAGAAGCAAACTATCCCAAAAGCATCTGGTTCCAAAATCTGCAAGAAAAAGCACTCAGCACAAATTACGGAATTCCGTATAGTTGGCCACGTCAACATGCGATCAACACAGATCGCGGAAATTCGTAATGTCTACCACGTCAGCCTGTCAACGCAGAATACGAGCACGTTTGTACAGTCTGCTGCCACATCAGCACTTCTATCCAGGCAATACTGCCACATCATCAATTTGTGACATACCCCCCTCTTGAAAGAGTTGTAATCGCCCTCAATTACGCCTGCAAAACAGACAAGGGCCATAAACCAATTTAGTAGACACTGACTCGAAGTACCGATGCACTATACAACACAAATCTAGCACTTGAACAAAGACTCAGTCAGTGCACATTCACATCACATCAATAACATAAAAATTGATTCCAGATCTAAGACCATGATTCCTGGCAATGTATTTAGCACTCGCATCTAGATCCGTCTCGAACCTAACTGATGTCGGATTAGCTAATTCTTATTGCGATCATGTCTATAGATTCTCAAGACCGAAATGCTACAATCATTTCGTCTTTCAATCTTGCACAAACAAAATCACATGAGAGAGTACACATCAATCAGATTCAAGTTCGAGAATTCCCATTTTCAGTTTTCTTATTCATGAAGTCATAAAGCAGAATACTGTCACTATCACAAATTGCTGACGTGTCAAGCCACTGAAGACCTAAGCCAACTTGCAAATGCCGGCCGAGGAGCCTAAACCCTAAGAAGCAAAAGAAGTTGAAGTTCCCACCAACTTATGGGACCCCGTCCGATGGGGTCCAAGTGACACAAAGACATTAAGATAAAGAAAGTCCACACACACACGCGCAGAGAAGATGACATGGCAGTTGTACAGATTCTCGGAATTCACGTTGACAACATGTACAGATTTCCGGATTTTACGCTGACATGCTGACGTGGTGTACGGAATCATGCATTTTACGCTGCTGCTGACGTGGCAGAGCTGTAAGGAATTCTGCTTTTGTGCTGGCAGCTTGTGATCATTTGCTTTTGGGCCAGTTGCTTTTAAATTTGAAGGCTTTTCATGTAGATTGCTTTTCATAGGCCAAGGGCCTTAAAAATGGTGCAGAGGGCTCAGTCTCTGGCACGCTTTAGTGAGAAGGTGCAAAGCACGAGTACCGGCATTTTCCTGAGTTCAAGTAATATAAAGAAATACAGAAAGGGGCACCAAGGTTTGGGGCCAATACTCTCTGGGGTGGAATTCCGCCACTCCATGTCGCATGTGCTCTCTCTCTCTCTCTTTCAGTTTCAATTGTTATTGAAGTGTTAAAGTCTTTTCAGTCTGTTCTTTTCTATTGGAACGTGGTGCCCCTCTTGTGACACTGGTATCAGACCATCAGGCGTGTGCTTTTTTGAAAGCATACTGGTCCTACAAAAGAGCAGACAGAGCAAACTAGAGGCTACTGGAATTTTATTTGAAGCCATATTGTGTCGCATGTGCTCTCTCTCTCTCTTTCAGTTTCGGTTGTTATTGCAGTGCTAAAGTCTGTTTAGTCTGTTCTTTTCTATAGACACGTGGTGTTCCTCTTGTGATAGTCGTATCAGAGCATCAGGCGTGTGCTTTTCTAAAAGCATACCGGTCCTACAAAAGAGCAGACAGAGCAAACTAGAGGCTACTGGAATTTTATTTAAAGTATCTTCGGGTCCCGACCCCAGACTTATTAGGCACTCCCACCCTTACTTCATCACGCATCGGACACGCTCTTGTCTTCACCGCTCTGTCTTACAGGGCATAAGCTATAAAGAACCCAAGACTATTCAATTGAATATTTGCAGTTTCTTCTCGACGAGCTTCACGACATTCTTTCGTGGCATCCTCAGCAAAATCTTCCGCCGCTGCAAAGTTTTCAACAATTTTAATTACATGTTACCCCCTTTGATGCCTCAGGTGGTACCTCGTCCTCCGGCACCAGAAGGTACGAGGGCTTCCAACAGAGAACCTTCCCAGCCGTCTGTTCCTATCGCGGGAGTCTTCAGGAATATGGTGCAACCATCTGATCCTAATCCACTACAACCGCCTTTGCAACCTCCGTTGCCCCCACCTCCCCACCACCACCGCCACTAGGCTACAATGATTGGAGCCCATACGGATACCCTTATTATTCGTATCCGAGGATGGCGTAAAGATTTTAAGGATGGCAGCACGACAGTCAAATTTTTCACTTTTTCCAGGGTGAAAGATCCAAAGAAAGCATTGTAGTTCCTACAACAATTTGATAACATCTATGCTTTGGGAAACTATACAGAAGAATTCCAGATTTCTCGAGCAGCGGGATTTCTTAAAGATAATGTTATGCAATGGTGGAGTTCAGTCGCGACACAACTGCATGCTCCAAGGACCTGGCAAGCTTTCAAGACAGTTTTGGCACGTAGTTACAAGACTTCCGGATTTTGGCACAGTGGGGCAACTTGAAAATGCTTAGCCACCGAAACCATGGACGACTATAACCAAAGGTTTCTCGACGTGTACCTTCCAGTGTGCTTCTTTAGGATCGTTCCCTTGGAGGCAATGTGCGAGCGATACACCATTGGACTACCATCACTATTGCTTCTTTAGGATTGTTCCCTTGGAGGCAATGTGCGAGCGATACACCATTGGACTACCATCACCATTACAGTAATATTGTCTCTCCCAGCAAGTCTCCACCATGCAAGAGCTTATGGACCATTACCACGGTCGGCTACAAACTGGTGAAGGGAAAGTTAGAGTTTACCACACAAGAACCTCCGGCCACTAACCACAACTCTCGACGACAACAAACAAATTCTCGAGGGTCGTGAAAATCAACCACAAAGCATAGTTACCCGGAACGCGGAACGGGAACGTCAACGGGATCCCCGCGGACAGGGGGAACGGCTAGGGGTCCGGAACAGGAATGTCGCGGAACGGGAGGTATAAAAAACACCCAAATAGTGCAATTTTTAGCTCCTTGTGTTTAAATACAAGGAGTATTAGAGTGCTTTGACTCTAATACTCACAAAAAACTCGTTTTGAAGACCATTCAACCTTGCTATGACTAGATGATGAGAGAGAGAGAGAGAGGGAGAGATTTGAGAGAGTGGGAGGGAGAGGAAGAGAGCTTGAAGGCTTGAAGCCTTGAGCCTTGAGAGAGTGAGTCTTGAGAGGGAGAGATCTTGAGAGTGAGAGGGAGAGAGCTTGAGCCTTGAGGATTAGCTTGTGAAGAGAAAGGGGGAGGGGGGTGCATTTTATGAGTCCTTGAGGCCTTGCACACTTTCAAAAGAAGCCCAAACATTTACTTCAATTTTTTTCAATTTTTGCCAAATTTGTTTGTAGCCGTTGGCCGTTCCAGGGGCATTCCGGAACGGTCCAGGGGCGTTTCGGAACGTTCCGGAACGGCCGTTCCGGTTTGCATTGGCCACCCGGAACGTCAGACATTCCGGGACGTTCTGGAACGTTCGGGAAGGGAACTGCCCCCCGGAACGCCGGAACGGGGGCTAGGGGGCGTTCCCCGGTAACTATGCCACAAAGGCCTCGTTTGACGCCTCAACAACGAGACACCTTACTACAAGAAGGTCGATGCTTTGGATGCTTTCAAACAGGGCATAACTATTCCAGTGTCCCCATCGCACTATTAGACCAACGGAGCCGACGCCTGCACCAACGGTCAATAGAACCCCATCACCACCTCCAGCTAAGAGAGCTAGACCCGCTATTGGACTAATCCCTGATATCTATGGCATACGCCTTGAGAGTACAAATGGATTGTGCCAAGCATATGGCAAAGTCAATGGCTTCAAAGCTTTTATTTTCTTTGACCCCGGAGCTACAGAGAACTTCATCCATCCATAATTCTTGAAGCAAATGCACTTTGATTATGATGCAGAGGGTGGAGAAATTGAAGTTGAGCTAGCCACGGGGCAAACTCAGCCATTGGTGCTCTTCCACTGACTACCCAAGATTATCATGGAAAAGATGATTTCCACATTATGAAGTTGGGCAATTGCGACGTTCTCTTGGGCATGCCGTGGCACAACAAGAATGATGCGACTCTCCAAGTTCGGAACCGAACCATCACCGTGATGTAGAGAGACAAGTCAATCGTCCTCAAAGTTCGGTTGTCCGAACAAAACCCTGAATGAACTCTCTAATTGTTTTTATAGCTACTTTTGAGCACTGTTTTTATAGCTAGATACTTTTGAGTACTGTTTGAGAAAGTATTGTTTGAAAATTTGTTTGAAATGGATAGTATCTGTTTTAAACTTGTCTTGGTGAACTGTTTGACTCTGGTTTGAATACTGATTTCAATGCTTGGTGATTTACTCCCAGGTAGAGTAGTGAGAAATGATGTTTGAGAATGCTTGCACATACTCATGGCCCGGACCCTTGTGGTTATTTGCGGGGGGAGTATTGAATGCTTGAAAAATATTGTTGTTGTTACTCCCGGCCCAAACCTGGATGGTTATGCCGGAGGAGTATTAAGAAGTCTGAATAGTGGTTACTCTCACCACCTCCAAACGACGCAAGCTGCGATTTGGGGGGCGTTTGGTTGTAAAAGGCCTCTATATCTCCCAGCCCGGACCTTTTTAGGTTATGCGGGAGGAGTGATGAGGAAGTCGTTGAATATCTCCCGGCCCGAACCTTGTCAGGTTATGCGGGAGGAGTGTTCATCGGCAACTCTATGTTCCTGTGTCTTGTAACATGCATATGTGAGCATTTGTGTTGCATTGTGATGTGCCAACCACTGAATATTCCTAATTGGATGTGATTGCCTGGGTATGTAATTTTAGTGCATCAAGACACCCGTGGAAGATCAAAGCGGTCTGGGTGTGATGGCTAATTTTACTACGCCGGAATATCAAGAGTTCCGATCTGGACGAAAGAAGAAGCCAACTCCTTAACAAAAAAGCCGAAAGGAGAAGCCAACTCTTTAACAAAAAAAAGAGTAAACTATTGTCCCTTGGAATGACCCTTGGAAAAAAAATTTGAGCTAACTTGAATTGTTTTGCTGATATGCTGTAATCGTGGACGATTACTCTCTTTCAAGAAGGGTGGATGTCACAAACTACTGACGCGTCAAACCACTAAAGACCTAAGCCAACTTGCAAATCCTGGCCGAGGGACCGAAACCCTAAGAAGGAGAAGAAGTTGAAGTTCCCACCAACTTAGGGGACCCCATCCGATGGGGCCCAAGTGACATAAAGACATTTTATTAAAGAAAGTCCACACACACACACACGGAGAAGATGACGTGGCAACTGTACGGATTCCCAGAATTCACGCTGACAGCCTGTACGGATTCCCTCATTTTACGCTGACTGCTGACGTGGTAGAGCTGTACGGAATTCTGCTTTTGCGCTGGCGCTTGTGGGCATTTGGTTTTGGGCCAGTTGCTTTTAAGTTTGAAGGCTTTTCATGTAAATTGCTTTTCATAGGCCAAGGGCCTTTAAATAAGTGCAGAGGGCTCAGTCTCTGGCACGCTTCAGTGAGAAGTGCAGAGCGCAAGTACCAGCATTGTACCGAGTTCAAGTAATATAAAGAAATACTGAAAGGGGAGCCAAGGTTTGGGGTCAATACTCTCTAGGGTGGAATTCCGTCACTCCGTGTCGCGTGCGCTCTCTCTTTCAGTTTCACTTGTTATTCAAGTGCTAAAGTCTGTTCACTTTGTTCTTTTCTATTGGCACATGGTGCCCCTCTTGTGACAGTCACCACAGTAGTATCCTTGAAATCCAAAGAGAAATCAATGACTCTATTCCATCCAAGTAATTTGTGACAAAGGAGCGGAGTGACCTCTATCGTGCAATCCCGATTGCACTAAATTCAACCCTGCTGATCTGCGAGATCTTTTGAAATAGTTGCAGCTAAGCCGAAAGCCTCAAGGTGAAGTTCCAAAATCCAAGGAGTGTCTGCTAGGTCCTCCTCCTCCATCCACTTCGCATCCAATGACAGATGGCTCTTGAATTTCACTAAGGACCGCCGAATCACTTTATCTTTCACTTTCCTTTCTTTATGGGCCAGGTTCTGTTCCAGAACGAGTATCTCCTCTCTCTCTTTCACTTCAGGTTGCTCATTAGGTTCCCTGTAAATTGGCACCTCACCCTTAAGGGTTTCAGGAGACTCACATGAAAAGCATTGTGAATCTCATGCTAAGCTTTGGGAAAAGTCGCTCCTTTCCCTTTCATTTCCTTAGGCATGCTTTCTCAAAAAGAGCACCCAATCATCTTCCTTTAACTTCAAGTCACGTCTATGTCTATCTACTGCCTTCTTGTGCCGTGCTTGAGACTTCTCTAGAGCCTCGCAAACCTTGACAAAAGCAGTGTTCAAATTCCTCGTGTACTGATCGGCTTAAAAATTCTTGTCCTTGGTGCTTAGAAAGGGAGGGACCTTCTTAGAACCTTCGATTGCCTCAAATGGCGCCTTCCTCGTCGAAGAGTAAACCGTTGTATTGTAGACAAATTCCACCAAAGCAGATATTTTTCCCACTGAGTCTTTTGATCCGAGATATACGAATTCAATAAATCCAAAACCACTGAATTGGCTATCTCAAATTGCCCATCTGTCTGCAGGTGGAATAATGATGAAACCGCGTGCCATTATTTTCCCCAGATTGCCTTCCAAAACAAACTCGTGAATCGGGGATCTCTGTCCAACACTATCGTCTCAAGCATGCCATGTGTAAGGTATTGTGGATGTGAATGTTGAATTTTGCTCAAGATGAATGCTCCAAACTGTGCTCAAGGATTCCTTTTACTTACGGAAGGGAGAGCCTTCCATTCCTTTAGTGAGAGAGTGCAAATGATCACAACAAAGTGGTAAACAC
The DNA here is from genome assembly GCF_014529385.1 of Adiantum capillus-veneris. Lineage (NCBI taxonomy): Eukaryota > Viridiplantae > Streptophyta > Polypodiopsida > Polypodiales > Pteridaceae > Adiantum > Adiantum capillus-veneris. The sequence goes on from NC_140953.1 coordinate 117,794,649, forward strand.
TGTGAATGAAGATGCTGAGACTGAGAGATAGAGAGAGAAGAATACGACACTAGAATGTTGTCAAACCCTCCTCCAAAGGCCCCACTCTCTATGGCGAGAGCGGTCTACTATTGATTGCACAAATCTCTACAATACAATGGACTTGCCGACGATGAGGACGACGACGAGACGGGCTGAAATCTGAAAATGCTAATGGCTGAAATCTGCAAATCTTGTATCTGCTGAATTCTGACTCTATGTCGGTGATGACGGTGATGACGATGATGCGACGACGACGCGCTGAAAACCATGACGACGATGCTGAAATCTGCGTTTCCGGGCTGAATCTGCAAACACTGGCTGATCTGACCGTGTGGCGAGGATATGCTGCGGGAAGGTGAGATTCGCGAGGTTCGGGACTTGTTCTGCGGTGTCTATACGCTGGAAATGCAAAACGCTGATGCAGAGGCTGAATCTATTGCAGAGAATCTGCAAAACGCTGGTGGAGGTCTGCAAATGCAAAACGCTAGTGCTGGTCTGCTGGGTCTGCTAACGCTAGGGCTGATCTATCGCGAGGGAACGGATGCGGTGAAGATATGATACTACAAGGATCATGTCGCGATGTCGTAAGGCTGAAATCTGCAAAACACTAGAGCTTGAGGCTGATCCAAAAACGCTAGCCCAGATTTAGTGTCTTTTGGGGGTCTTGCTGAGAAGGTGCCTGCTGCCTCTTTTGCCAGAATACACTAGCGCTAGGTTTCTTTATATATTGACTTACCTGAATTGCCCTACCCAATTTCCCAACAAAGTCACTTATTAATAATAAGTGAAAAATGGCTAAAATAGGGAAAATAGGTATGTGCACTGTAAAAATGCTCCTGATGGGTTCTGATGTAATCTGATGATCATGCTGTGTGCAACCAGAGGATATGCATCTACTCTAAGTGCTTGGACATGCACGGTCTGCGAACAGACTCACAAAAGTGCCGGAACACTTCCTAAGCTAAGCTAACAAAACTGAATTGAACCCATGTCATGAAGTAGCTTGTCCACGTACACATAGGGTTAGATGTGCACGTGACATCCCCTCCTTTTCAAAATGAGATACTGGTACTGAACTGTACGGCGTTGAGGGAGATCGCCAACAGTGTCTGGAATCCTGGAAAGGACTATTCGCCGGCCCACTCTGATGCGTGGGTCATGCAATACTAGAACTTCATAAACATTTGCAACGCTTGCTTCTTTGAGCCGTGCCGAAAGCGACACGAAGTCATCTGAAGCTACTTCAATGGTCCAATTGCATCTATGGACGTAGGTCCACCTCCATCAAGAATCTCCGAGGAGGAAAATTCTTGAAGGGCACGCGAAGGGGCACTAGCACAAACGATCCCGAAATTCATCGGGTGTGCCACACACACAGCCGTATTGTTGTCTTTTGTATGCAGAATTGAGAAAGAAGGTTTATGTTACCTCGTGTGTATGTACCATCTTTCTTTTGCTTCCATGCAACTCCGGGAAGGGGTAGAGTGTAACGGCGAGGGTGAGAGGCTCACAACCTTCGGGTCCCGGGAAAAATCTGCTTTGATACCACTGTAAGGAAAAATCTGCTTTGATACCACTGTAAGGATTCTAGGTACTAATCCTTAATTAAGTACTTAAACTCATGATTAAGATTTAGGAAACTTAAATTGAACTCGGAAACAAGACTCAGAAGACTTTGTGTTTGATTGAACGAATAAACTTGAGTACAAAGTGTAACACACTTGGACACTCCAAGTCAAGAATCAACCGCGACAGCACCAAATAACCACTTCAAAACAATTCACAGATCACAATAGATTTGCACTGGCCCGACGGAGTTCCGTGCCTAGAGATATTGGCCCCAAGGACTGGCGTCCCTTTCGGTATTTCTTTTTATATTAATCAGATCAAAGTACAAGAGAGTGGTTAGGGTTTCACTCTCAGACTCTGCGTCCAGATCCTCTGAGAAGTGAAGCCCTCACCACTTATTTAAAGATACAAGGGATGCCCAAAAGCAAAGCCCCAAAAGCTTTTAAAATAAAAAGCATCAGTTCTCTCTCTCTCTTAGAGAGTCTTTTCTCTTTTTCTATAAAAAAAAAAAGCAAGATTCGCGTCGCTCATCATTTTCCAAAAAAAAAAGAAAAAAAAAATTCAAGCCTCACGATTTCCGAAAATTAGGGTTTTTGGCAAAAATTAGGGTTTGCAGGAATTTTAGGGTTTCTGGCAGAAATTAGGGTTTTTGTTGTCCGCCACGTCATCACTTTGTGACACAAAGGCTCCTTATATAGGAGACGAAGAGACGTAAATGAAAAGACACGTCTCATGGTGAAGAGACATGACTTTAGACGTAAAGACACATCCTTTCGGCGAGAGCTGCAACCATTGGGCGGAGAGTCACACCCATAGAGCGAAGGGGTGTGACCAGTCGTCGAAGGAGTGTGACTTTTGGCGAAGAGGCACGTCTCTTGGGCGAAGAGGTGTGACCATCCAAGCGCAGGGGTCATCCTTGCGTATCTGCATCAATGAGTAAGTATTGTAATGTAGTTAAGTCACAAACGTGACAAATACTGAACGCTTATTGCGAGAGATTCTAGAGCTCTTTTCTACCCACCTCTTCATTTAAGAAGATCTCGTTCAAGGAACAGATTGAGAGGTTTTGGGTCTACCTACAGAGATCCGAGATCACTGCTTGGAACAAAAGTCAGCTTCCATTCAGGACTTGATGAGTCATGCGAAACGGGGTTTTGCCACAGATGAGATCATGACGCAAAGAGCCGAACAGACTTCGAAAAATGAAAGTAGAAAGGGAAAGAGCAACCCAGAACAGAAAGACAAGGATGCACGACCCAAGCTTACTCCTCAAGAGAGGGCTAACTACATCAAGGAGGGGAAGTGCTTTGGATGCGGGGAAACTGGGCATATCTCCACGAAGTGCCCTATAAAGGCCCAGAAAGAACAGAACGACAAGAATGACGAGAGGCCTGACAGTTCGAGATCAGTTGAGGACCCTGGAAGAAAAGGCAAGACGAAAACAGGACTGGTTCCAGATTGCGTGGGTACTGATCCCAACACGATGGACGAGAGTACAAAACTTTACCGAGCTTGGGGCAAAGTGAAAGACCAAGAAGCCCTGATCTTCTTCGATGGAGGAGCCAAGGCCAACTTCATTTCACCAGAATTGGCGGCGCGGCTCGAGATCACTCCGGATCGTATCGGACCACTTACAGAGGCAGTTCTAGCGGCACCTGGCAAGGACGTAGCCATTACACCTGTCATTGGCAAACTTCAGTTGCATTGTCAGGGGTATTTGGGGCATGAGGACTTTTACATAATACCTTTGGAAGACTGTAATGTCCTCTTGGGAATTCCCTGGTACCACAAGAACAACGCCGTGGTCGACTATCGGACGAGGAAAGCGACATTGACCACAGAGAAAGACAGAACCATTGTACTCGATATAAAACTTAAGAGCGAGTCTATCCCTATTGTATCGGCTTCAACCATTTCTAAATTAATGAAATCCAGTCTGTTTGTTTACTCGATCTTTTTGAAAGAGTTGAGTGATGAGGATAGGACAAATATGCCTGAAATTAATAAAGAACACCAAGATTTTCTCGACTCTCATGCCGATTGCTTCTTAGAGGGCCTGCCAGGCAAGTTACCACCCGCTCGTCCTGAAGATCATACTATTGATCTGAACCAAGTGAAAGACCTCTTGGAAAAGGATCTTGTCCGGCCTAGTACTTCACCGTATTGCTCTCCAGTGTTGTGGTTTTGAAGAAAGACGGATCTTGAAGAATGTGCATCGATTATAGAGCTCTCAACAAAATCACCATCAAGAACAGATTTCTGATTCCTAGGATCGACGATATACTCGACAGATTACAGGGATCCTCGTGTTTTACCATGATTGATTTGAAGAGTGGATATCATCAAATCCGAATCGCGCCAGGAGACATCTACAAGGCAGCCTTTCGGACGACTTTTGGGTTATTTGAGTTTTTGGTGATGCCGTTTGGCCTAACCAATGCTCCTGCGACATTTAACCGAATGATGGACACGATTTTTCGAGAGTATAGACTATTTGTTGGCACTTTCTTTGACGACATCATTGTTTTCTCCAAGGATGAGGCGGAACATAGAGTACATCTGCTTCAAGTCTTTCAGGCATTACCAGATCACAAGTTAGTGATTAATGCGAAGAAAAGTGAAATTTTCCTACCAAAGATACACTTTTTTGGGACACATTGTCTCAGACTCTCAGCAGCAGGAGTGCAGATGGATCCGGCCAAGATACAGACTATCCGTGATTGGCCCGATTTGCAGAATGTCCATGAAGTTGAAAGCTTCTTGGGATTGTGTTCATACTACAGACGATTCATTAGAAAGTTTGCAGAGGTTGCTTCCCCTTTGCATATCTTGACACAGAAAGGAGTCCCTTTCTCGTGGGGACCCACAGAGGTGACTGCCTTTCAGACTTTGAAAGAGATATTGACTACGGGACCGGTTTTGACTTTGCCGGACTTGCAGAAGTCATTTGAAGTATATTGTGATGCTTGTGGTCGTAGTCTGGGTGCCGTCTTATGCAAGAAGGCCATGTCATTGCTTACGAGAGCCGATTGTTCTCAAGGCCGGAATTGACAGCACAGATTTATGAGAAAGAGCTTTTGCGGTTATCCATGCTCTTACTCAGTGGCGACACTACCTACTCGGAGCGGATTTTACTGTCTTTACAGACCATCAGAGTTTACGCTACTTCTTGTCACAGAAGCAACTACCAGAAAAGCAGATGCGGTGGGCGAACATCTTGTCACAGTTTCACTTCCAGATTTTCCATAAGCAGGGATAGAAGAATTTGGTGGCAGATGCTTTGTCTCGGAAGCCGTTGGTTCTGGCTATTTCCGCGATACACCATAGGAGCTTCGAGGATATGGTCGACCAATATGCCACATATACGGATTTTACAGACGTTTTCACACGGATACGGGATGGGAAAACAGTAGCGAGATTTTTCATTCGGGATGGAAAAACCATGTTGTGCGTTACACAACCGTTGAGGGAAAAGGTTATAACTGAATGCCGCTGTTCGCCTTTTACGGGTCACAGCAGCATTGCTACCACCTTGAAAGGGATAGAAAGATACTTCTTTTGGCCGAGACTCAAAAAGGATGTGGACGAGTTTGTGTGCAGTCCTTGGTATGCCAGAAGGTCAAGTTTGACAAGCATAAAGCACAGGGATTGTTACAGCCTTTACCCATACCCGCCCGCTCTTGGGAAAGTATTGCAATGGATTTTATTTTTGATCTCCCAAGAACACAGAGTGGTCACGATGGTATTTTGGACTAATATTAACAGATTTAGCAAGCACGCTCATTTCATTCCAGTAAAGAAAACAGTCAAGCCGGATCACTTAGCGAGACTCTTTGTGGCCCAAATTTTCAGATTACATGGCATGCCCGAGACGATTATCTCTGACAGGGACCCCAAATTCACGAGTTTGTTTTGGAAGGCAGTTTGGGGGAACATTGGCCCACGGTTGCAGTTCTCGTCATCTTTCCATGCGCAAACTGACGGGCAATCTAAGATTGCCGATTCAATGGTTTCAGATTTATTGAAGTCTTATATCTCATATCAAAAGACTCAATGGGAAAAGTATCTACCTTTGGTGGAATCTGCCTACAACAACACGATACACTCTTCGACGGGGAAGGCGCCATTTGAGATTATTGAAGGTGTTGCGAAGGTTCCACCCTCCTAAGCACGAAAGATAAGATTTTTGAAGCTGATGAGTACACGCGCGACTTAGACACGGCTTTTGCCAAGGTCCGAGAGGCTTTGCAGAAATCTAACGAAAGACAGAAAAAGGCAGCGGAGAGCCATCATCGCGATTTGAAATTGAAGGAGGATGATTGGGTGCTCTTACGTTTTGAGAAGGCACGCCTGAGAAAGAAGAAGAGAAAGGAGAGGCTTTTTCCAAAGCTTAGTATGTGATACTACGGACCTTTCCAGATCTCCGAAAAGATCAATGATGTCTCCTTCCGACTAAAACTGCCTGACACTTGGAGGATTCACAATGCATTTCATGTGAGTCTCTTGAAACCTTTTAAAGGAGATGTACCTGAAGATGGGGAGCCCGATGAGAAATCCGAAGTGGAGGAAAACGAGGAGATCCTTATTCCTGAACAAATTTTGGCACATAAGGACAAAAAGATTAAGAGTAAAGTACGAAGGCGGTTCTTGGTTAAATTCAAGAACTATCCTACATTGGCTACGAAGTGGATGGAGAAGAAGGACCTAGCAAATACTCCTCAGATTGTGAAACTTTACCTTGAAGCTTTTGGTTTAGTGTAGTCTACTCCAAATGGAACCCAGAATTCAACTTGGCCAAAGATCTGGTAAAGTGGGTTTGCAGAAGAGGGGAGTTACTCCGCTCCTTTGTCAACAGATGCCTTGATTTTTTAAATACTAGAGTCACTGATGTCTCTTTGAGCTTCAGGGATACTGAGAGCTCACAGTATTATGCTCTATGACTTAATGAAATGGAATTCCTGAATATCAAACTGATTTGTTCTTGACTTGTTTTTAAGTGCAGGAACTAATAGACGAAATGGCTGCAGCATTTTGGTCTGACTAATCTCAAATAGACATGGTTGCAACAGGGATTACTCAATCGGGCTTCTTTCTTCGTGCCACGCTTCGTGTTGTCTCATCATGTCCATCATCGTCTGGACCAAAGCCTCCATAGGATTTGATGCAATCCTTGGCGTAGATGGGGAAGGGGGAAGGGGGAGGGTCGGAAAAACCTCTTGGTGGGGAAAATTCTTCTTCGCCACTTCCATGCTCATCACCTCTATGCAAGGTATCCATTCCGCTTCAATTGATGACCATACACTGAAGTCTTGGGTTCTTAAGTTCACGAGGAACTTGGGTTCTTGTGGTTCTTGGGTTCTTGAGAGTCTTGAGGGTCTTGAGCATCTTGAGGGTCTTGAGTTCTTGAGCGTCTTGAGGGTCTTGAGTTCTTGAGGTTTTTCAAGTTCTTCTTTAGCTTACAATCTGTATTAGAAAAGGATCTTCTCTTACCCGAGCTCCTCTCTTTCCCGCGGGCACACCCCTTGGCGACCTTGCGCTCACCAAGGTTGCTTTTTCCTACCTCATGTCCATTGACCGGCCGCTAAGTGCACGGTCCACTCTCAATGAGTGAAAAGAGAAACAAGGGGAGGTTGGACAAGCCCTTATTTCTTGAGATTCCTATCACTCTTCAAAAACATGATTAGGAATCGACACCCCCAAGTGGACTTGGGTTACGTGCGACCGCAACGAGCAAAAAAATTCTTGCGGTTCTTTCCTTGAGTGATACAGAACACTGTCAAAGCTCTAATACCAATGTAAGGTGCAACGGATGTGAATATTGAATTTTGCTCAAGATGAGTGCTCCGAATTGTGCTCAAGGGTTCTTTTTACTTACGGAAGGGAGAGCCTTTTGTTCCTTTAGTGAGAGAGTGCAAATGATCACAACAAAGTAATCTGAATGAAGGTGCTGAGATTGAGAGATAGAGAGAGAAGAATACGACACCAGAATGTTGTCAAACCCTCCCCCACTCTCTATGGCGAGAGCAGTCTACTATTGATTGCACAAATCTCTACAATGCAATGGACTTGCCGACGATGTCGACAACGATGAGGACGACGACAAGACAGGCTGAAATCTGAAAACGCTAATGGCTGAAATTTGCAAATCTTGAATCTGCTGAATTATGACTCTATGTCGGTGACGACGGCGATGACGACGATGCGACGACAACGCGCTGAAAACGCAGATGCTGAAATCTACGCTTTCCGGGCTGAATCTGCAAACGCTAGCTGATCTGACCCACGCTGCTCTTGCTTACGCACGCTACAAGAGGAGCGCTCGCTGGTTTTTTTTTACGTACGCAAGCAAGAGCAGCGTGGTTTTTTTATTATTTATCATTTAAACCATAAGTTGAGTGGCCCTTTTAATTAATGTGAGTGGCCGGCCATGTTGGGCAGCCACTTTGGGGTTTTAATTTTAAAAAAAGGCATACGCTGCTGGTTGAAGGTAGGGACAGAAGAGCTGTGTGTTTTAATTTAAAAAAAAGGCATGCGTTGCTGGCTGAAGGTAGGGACAGAAGAGCTGCGTGTGCGCGCACACCTACCCGTGAATGGTGATGTTGGTGGTGGCCCTGCTGTTGCCCCTTCGTGTTCGCACCCCTTCCTAACGGCGTGCCCCTTTGTGCTCGCACCCCTTGGCCTCTTCGCGATGCAATCTCGCACCCCTTGGCGCATGACATGCGGGCATACGTGCCTCTTCAACCAATCCTCAGCCTCGCGTGCCTCTTCGACCAACCTTCAGCCTTGCGCTTTTTCACCAAACGATGCCTTCATGCGTGCGTTGGCTGCTCTTCGTAAGCATTTTTACGCCAATATTGTTTTGCACTGGAGTAAGGAAAATTCAAGTTACCTCATGCGCGCATATGTGTATACCACCTTTCTTCTGCTTCCATGCAACTCTGAGAGAGGGAGGGGAAAGGGTAGCGGCGAGGGTGAGAGGCTCACGATATTCGGGTCCCGGGAAAAAAAATTGCTATGATACCACTGTAAGGATTCTAGTTACTAATCCTTGATTAAGTACTTAAACTCATGATTAGGACTTAAGAAACTTGAACTGTACTCGAGACAAAACTTAGAAGACTCTGTGTTTTATTGATTGAATGTGTGATACAAGGGCTCCTTATATAGGAGATGAAGAGACAAAAATGAAAAGACGTGTCTCCTGGTGAAGAGAGTCGAGACATGACTTTAGTCATAAAGACACATCCTTTTGGCGAAGAGTTGCAACCATTGGGCGAAGAGTCGCACCCGTAGAGCAAAGGGGTGTGACCAGTCGTCGAAGGAGTGTGGCTTTTGGCGAAGAGACGCGTCTTTTGGGCGAAGGGGTGTGACCATCCACGCGTAGGGGTCCTCCTTGGCATGGCACTTCGCATATCTGCAACTAGGAATAGATGTAATACTGCAACATAGTCACAATCGTGACACCACCTGCCATAGTAAACACCTCTACATCTACACCATCATAGAGTAACCGAAATTAAGTTCTTCATATAGAAGCTATCCAGCCACTAAGGCGCCAAACAGCAAATATTATCTATCATGCAAACAGCTAGATATCTGCGCACTAATCTTGCCTCGACAACTCAGTAATGTTATCCAATGTGCATGCAATAATGAAATTGTCCAATGGTACCTCTGCATCAACGGTGTGCTAGACGTTTCATGTCACGAGGGTGTCAAGGAATTAGAGGTGTGGCTCCTAAAAGTCACCTACAGCATGTATTCTCTAGCATACTAAGCGCTAAACATTCTTGCTTCAGTCTTGCCTCAGTGGCTTGCAATTTAAAAAACAATCAAGCATTCAAGCAGCAGATACATGCATCCAACGATCCAATTGCCAGTAAACCTACATTCTTCTCAACGATTGCGAACATGCAAAAGATTACCTTTGAGAACCTGTCAATCCTATATGGCCAACTAGCAAGATGCGAAGCCATACCAAAATGGGATGTGTTGATCCTTCCTCTGTCGTGCCAGTATGCTGTGCTGTAGAAGCTGAGACAAGTGTTTCCTTCCTCCTATCATCCACGATATGTGCATAGAGATGCTTCTCAGAGCAGAACACCAATAACCTCGGCCTTTCTGTAGTCCCTGTAAGCTGCAGTGATAAACACAGGAAAGCGCTTGCTTGACATGTTATGTTTTCTGACATGCTCAAGAACAAAAGAAGAACAGCAGAACGGAATGACCTTCTTTATTGAACGAAGGTTGAGCACTTTCGAACTTTCAGTGCGAGGCACACGCTTTTTCCCAGCCCCGGCTTCTATCCAAAGGGAACCTCCTATAGACACAGAAGGAAAAATGTGAAGCTCAAGCATCACACACACACACGCGCGCATACTCACCTGCACATGGGACCACGGAGCGCGGCGGAAGAGACGTCCAGGATATATGGCGGCTCCAGCTTAGCTGCTGTGACAACGATGTTGCCATCTAGCTGAACTCGAGATCTGTTTACCTTGATTATGTAACATCGATTTAGAGAAAGGAGCAAGGTTAGCTATGCCACGTGGTCACAAATGATTGGGTTCTTTTAATAAAGGAAAGAGGATCAGAGAGAGCAATGGCGTTGAAAAAAATTGATTTAAAATATGTGCATGTAGTTGGTGAGAGAGAGAGAGAGAGAGAGAGAGGAGCACTGCAGCAATCGACAGCTCCGAGATAGAGAGAGAAAGGCAATCGAGGTACTTTGTGTGTGTGTGTGTGTGTGTGTGTTGGAAACGGCGTCTCTTGGAATGCACAGATTGCGGGATCGGCCAAAGTGATGGCCTTTGTCCATATGAAATCATCTATGCGTGCATATCGACAGCTCCGAGCGAGAGAGAGAGAGAGAGAGAGAGAGAGAGAGAGAGGGAGGCAATCGAGGTACTGCGTGTGTGTGTGTGTGTGTGTGTGAGAGAGAGAGAGAGAGAGAGAGAGAGTTGCGGGATACCCGCAACAGGAGCAGGGACAAAAAGCTTTTAGGCTATTTTCAGCAGATGCAATTAAGTGATGGCCTTTGTCCAGATGAAATCACCTATGCGTGCATCTTGAAGGCATGGAGGGCCAGGTAGCTCTGGGCTGTTTTTAGCAGATGCAAAGAGAGAAATTGCAATCACCTACACGTGCAGCTTGAAGGCATCTCGCATCATGCAAGATGTTGGTACCGGCCAAAGAGTTCACGATGATATTGTTATTCAGGGGTTGTTGACAAAAAACTTTGTGCTTGGCACTGCCTTGTCTGTGTGTGGTCGATATGTATGCCAAATGTGGTGCACTTCAAAAAGCACAGAAAGTGCTTGAGGAGCTTCCTATCCGGAACGTCTTCTCTTGGAGTGCATTGATTGCGGGATATGCACAACAGGAGCAGGGCTAGAAATCACCAATGCAACAGGAGCAGGATACATTTGCGATAGTGAATAACACATACTTGGCCAACACATTAATCAGTATGTATATCAAGCCTGGTCTACTTGTCCGAGTGTAACAAGTCCTTGCCGAGCTGTTGTGCTTGGCACTGCTTGATATGTAGTTCACGATGATAGTGTTATTCAGGGACTGTTGACAAAAAAATTCGTGCTTGGCACTACCTTGCCTGTGTGTGGTCGATATGTATACCAAATGTGGTGCACTTCAAAAAGCACAAAAAGTGCCTGAGGAGCTTCCTATCCGCAACGTCTTCTCTTGGAGTGCATTGATTGCGGGATATGCACAACAGGAGCAGGGCCATAAATCTTACCAAGGCAGCAGCAACAGGATACATTTGCGATAGTAAATAACACATACTTAGCCGACACATTAATCAGTATGTATATCAAGCGTGGTCTACTTGTCCGAGTGTAACAAGTCCTTGAAGAGCTGTTGTGCTTAGCACTGCTTGATATGTATGCCAAATGTGGTGCACTTCAAAAGCACCTTGAGGAGCTTACTATTTGAAACGGCGTCTCTTGGAACGCACTGATTGAGGGATACCCACAACAGAAGCGAGGACAAAAAGCTCTAGGCTGTTTTCAGCAAATGCAAAGTGATGGCCTTTGTCCAGATGAAATCACCTACACATGCATCTTGAAGGCATACAGAGCCAGGTAGCTCTGGGCTATTTTCAGCAGATGCAATTGTTATTTAGGGGTTGTTGATGGAAAACTTTGTGCTTCCCATTGCCCTGCCTGTGTCTGGTCTATATGTATGCCGAATGTGGTGCGCTTCAAAAGCACAGAAAGTGCTTGAGGAGCTTCCTGTCTGGAACGTTGTCATTTGGAATGCATTGATTGCGGGATATGCACAACAGGAGCAGGGCCATAAATCTTACCAAGGTAGCAAGATACATTTGCGATAGTGGGTTACTTGAAAATAACACATACTTAGCCAACACGTTAGTCAGTATGTATGTCAAGCGTGGTCTACTTCTCCGAGCGCAATAAGTCCTTGACAAGCTGTTGTGCTTGGCACAACCCGATATGTATGCCAAATGTGGTGCAATGCAAAAGCACCTTGAGGAGCTTACTGTTTGAAACGGTGTCTCTTGGAATGCACTGATTGCGCGATACCCACAACAAGAGCAGGGACAAAAATCTTTAGGCTGTTTTCAACAGATGCAAAGTGATGGCCTTTGTCCAGATGAAATCACCTACGCGTGCATCTTGAAGGCATGCAGAGCCAGGTAGCTATGGGCTATTTTCAGCAGATGCAGAGAGAGCAAATGCAATCACCTACACATGCAGTTTGAAGGCATCTGACATCATGCAAGATGGGCAAAAGAGTTCACGATGATATTGTTATTCAGGGGATGTTGACAGAAACTTCGTGCTTGGCACTGCCTTGGTTGACATGTATGCCAAATGTGGTGTACTTTATAAAGCACAAAAAGTGCTTGCTGTCTGGAATGTAGTCTGTCGGAATGCATTGATCGCGGGATATGCTCAACAGAGGTAGGGTCAAGAAGCTCTGGGCTGTTTTCAGCAGATGCAAAGAGAGGGCTTCTATCCAAATGCAATCACGTACTCTTGTATCTTAAAGGCATATGGTGTTGATATGGGCGAAGGAATTCACGATGATATTGTTAGCGAGGGGGTTGTAGAAAAGAAACGTTGTACTTGGTGCTACCTTGGTTGTCATGTATGCCAGATGTGCTATACCTCATAAAGCACTCTTCGTATGCACACAGACACTCCACACACACAACCCCACCCCCGCACGCGCACACAGCCGATTCTCTCTATGTAGCACCCACTTATTTTCACAGGGCAGAGCAATATCCTCTACACAAGCAAACATCAAGAGGAAGATATGACTCTTTCTTTTGTGATCTCACTCAAAGATTGTGCTAAGAACAAGGATTTGTACCAAGGTAGCAAGATACATGCTGATATTTGCGATAGTGGGTCACATGAAAATAACACATACTTAGCCAACACGTTAGTTTGTATGTATGTCAAGCGTGGTGGGCTTGTTTGAGCACACCAAGTCCTTGACGAGCTTTGGGCGAAGCGAGCAAATGCTATCACCCATCACTCACACGTGCATCTTGAAGTCATGTGGCTCTATGCAAGATGCTATTGAAAAAAGAAATCGTGCTTAGCATTGCCTTCGGCGATCGGAATGTCAAATGTGGTGCACTCCAGAAACTAAAAAGGCTAGAGGAGCTTACTTTTCGGAATGGCGTGCAGCACTGATTGCGGGATACGCACAAGAGGAGCATGGCCAGAAAGCTCTAGGCTAATTTCAGCAAAATGCAAGGTGAGGGCCTCTGTCCCAATGCAATGACCTACACATGCATCTTGAAGGCATGTGACTCTATGCAAGATGCTTATATGGGCTTAAAAATTCATTTTGATATTGTTAGTCAGGGATTGTTGTCGTGCTAAGCAATGCCTCGATCGATATGTATGCCAAATGTGGTGCACTTCAAAATCACAACAAGTGCTTGAGGAGCTTCCTATCAAGATGTCGTCTCTTGGAGTGCATTGATTGTGGGATACGCGCAACAAGAGCCGAGCCAGAAATCTCTAGGCAGGTTTCAGCAGATGTGAAGCGAGGGATTGTCTCCACATGCAATCACAAACGTGTGCATCTTGAAGGCATGTGGCTCTATGCAAGATATTGATATGGGCATAAAAATTCATGCTGATAGTGTTAGTCAAGGGTTGTTGCAAAATATCGGTGTGCTTAGCAATGCCTTCGACAATAATTATGCCAAATGTGGTGCTCTTGTGAGGGATGTTGTCTCTTGGAACACACTAATTGTAGGATATGCCCAAAAGGGGCAGGGTCAGGAAGCTTGGGACTTTTTTCAATAGATGCGAAGTTAGAGACACTATCACCTATGCATGCATCTTGAAGATATGTGGCTCTATGCAAGATGCTCTTGAAAAGAGATGTCATGCTTGGGCTTAGCAGGCTCCTGAGGGAATTTGGGAATGACCCCGAGGCAGTTGTGGCCAACAGGAGCAGGGCTAGAAAGCTAGTGCTTGAGAAGCTTCATGTCCGGTACATCGTCTCTTGGACGTGCATTGATTGCGGGATACGCACAATAGGAGCAGGGCCTGAAATCTCTATGCTGTTTTCATTGGATGCAAAGCCATCCCTGTCCTGATGCAATCGGACGCACAACAACAGCACAGCCAGAATTCTCTAGGCTGTTTTTAGTGGATGCAAAACAAGGAACTCTCCTACTGCAATCACACAAGCGTGCATCTTGAAGGCAGGTGGCTCTATGCAAGATTCTCTTGAAAAGAAATGTCATACTTGGCATTGCGTTGGTTGATTTGTGTGCCAAATGTGGTGCACTTCAGGAAGCACAAAAAGTGCTTGAGGAGCTTACTATTTGGAATGGCGTGCACTGATTGTGGGATATGCACAACAGGAGTAGGGTAAAAAGCTAGTGCTTGTGAAAAGAAATGTCGTACTTGGCATTGCGTTGGTTGATATGTGTGCCAAATATGGTGCACTTCAGGAAGCACAAAAAGTTCTTGAGCTTACTGTTTGGAATGGCGCGCACTGATTGTGGGATATGCACAACAAGAGTAGGGTAAAAAGCTAGTGCTTTTGAAAAGAAATGTCGTACTTTGGCATTGCGTTGGTCGATATGTGTGCCAAATGTGGTCACTTCAGGAATCACAAAAAGTGCTTGAGGAGCTTACTGTTTGGAATGGCGTGCACTGATTGTGGGATATGCACAATAGGAGCAAGGTAAAAAGCTAGTGCTTGATGAGCTTCTTGTCCGAGACGTCGTCTCTTGGAGTGCTCTACGCAAGATGCTGATATGGGCATAAAAATTCACGTTGATATTGTTAGTCAGGTGTCTTTGAAAAAGATTTCATGCTTGACAATGCCTTGGTTGACATGTTTGGTAAATGTGGTGCACTTCAAAAAGCACCAGAACTTCTCAAAAAGCTTCCTCTTTGGAGTGTGGACTCTTGAAAGGCACTGATTGTAGGATTTGCCCCACAAGGACAGGGCTAGAAAGCTCTAGTTTGTGTGCAACAGATGCAAAGCGACGACCTCTCTCTTAATTGCAAGATTTTCTCCAAAAGGGTAGCACCAGAAAGCTCTAGGCTATTTTCAGCAGACGCAAAGCGAGGGTTCCTGGAGAAAGATGTCATGCTTGGTCGTGTTTTGATCAATATGCATGCCAGATGGGGTGTCCCAAAGACTGTGACTTTGTGTATGTGTGTGCGTGTGAGCCTACGAACGGACAATAAGACAAATTCAACATACCCTGAAACCAAGTACATCAAAAGTAGCACAGGTAATGGTAGGCATGATACCAAAAGTGAATGCAACAGTCAACAAGTTTGCAGAAATTGCCATATGGATGCCGATGGCAGAACATATGTGATTGAGAAGGTGGCGGAACAATGTAAGGAAGGTCTACAAGCGGATCCATCCAAGATTGCGCGTTGATCCACACGACCAATACCAAAGGTACACTTATATTCCGTATTGTGATTTCCTTTATGTGATCTCGAAAGTACTTAGATTGCATCATGTACACATTAAAGCAATGAATTTACCTCATTTCCATTCAAAAGATTGTTGATGAATGTGACAAGGGTTGCAGAATTTTTGTGATGCCCAACAAAGGGACACATAGACAATACACGACATCATGGCAACGTGGAATGATACATGTCTCATAAAACATCGGTAATGAGTGCTTTCTTGTAAAGTTGTAGTATTTTCACAATAAGAAAGTCTCTCCAACACTGGAGGAGAAGCATAAGTCCCCCTTCAACATTGAAGGGGATAAAAGTGGCGGGGGAAGGGCACGTTCCTTACGGTATTATTATAAATGTGGAGAATGGTGCCAACTCCACACCATACATACGTATGGTTTTTTCTTTTCTTTATGGGTACAAGCATCGTAAACGCACGAAATGCATCTCTCTCTATTCTAATTATAATGTGCAAATTTTCATATCCACACGTCTTCTACTACAAAATCTCATTTGTGATGCGAGGTCATAGAGTTTTTCGCGAAAGCTTCGAGGAGAGATGCTATGGAGATTTTTGAATAGGAGACGATATGAGGTGAAAGGTACAATATTGCTCCTCTTGTTTAATTCACACCATTTTTTCAGCAAATCAATCAAGGCATGCTAGTTGGTCCTAATGACCTGTTTCACTTTTCCCAAACTCAACCGTTGCATGCTTGAAATTCGGGTCGTAGAATAGCAGACGATGCAACTATAACAATGTAGAGGTCAGTTTTATATTGGGTGCCTTATATGTCTCATAAGAAAAGCTCATGGCTAACACCCACGAGCAAGGGTTGTTTCCTGTCTGTGTCTCCCTCTACTCTAGTCATTCATCAACTCCTTTCAGATCCTTAAGTGCTCAAAACCAGCTTGAGCTTTACCTAGCTGCCACCCATCGATCATGGAATGACGATAACCCGCTACCTGCAAATCCGAAGAGTGAGGAACTTCAGGCCAAGATCGGCCACATTCTCGATCATGTCCACGCTCGTATCGTCAACACTTCCAGCAGCTCCATTGGGTCTGGTTCCGGCAATTTCCATTAGGTATTGCTTTGCAGTGGGTAGGCAAAACCTATGGTTTAAATGTTACGAGATTGGACACCCTCCTATTGCATGTGGTTACCTGCAATTGGGATAGCTTGCTTAATGGTTAATTATGTGCTGTCTATTTGAATTTTACTAACAATGAGTGCATGATGGTTGGAACTCTGAGAATTGACGAGGAGGCCCCTGCAAATAATAATTATCTAAGTCATTTTATCTTAGCACAGCATTTTAGATCTTTTATCACAATAAGCCATTATGACTGCTTTGTAAATAGGACAGTGAGAACTCACCCTAAGAGGGCCATGCAATAAGTAGTGTGTACCACTCATAACTAAAGTGGAACTAAAGTGTAAAAGAGGGGCTTCCAATTTTTGACACCAATAATAAATCAAATATCAAATACCAAACTCCACAAGAGGTGTTGTGGGGTTGCAATCTTTAGGCTTTTCTTGTGTAGATTCTCTTAATTTTTCCCTTTCCTCTCTCTTATGCTATATTGTGTTTCTCTATGTACTCCATGATTATGTCTACATCTCTTACACCCCTCATACACTCTCTTACACTCTTCCCTTGTCAATTTGTTCTCTTGTGTGTGTGTGTGCACGCGCGCGCGCACGCTGTCATAGTTTAGGTGTGTGTGTGTGTGCTTGGAAATTGGAAAAAGAGGTTGACAGGTGATGGTTATGTTTGTGAGTAGGTGTTGAATTGTTTTAAGCAACCAGTCTCCCCTTCTTCCCAACAGTGGTATCAGAGCTTTGGTTTGATCCTCGAATTGGCAGATTAATCAGCAAATTTATTCCACAATTTTTATTGATCGACAACATAATCGGGTATGTACAAAACTTAATTCAAGATAAATTGCTAAAACTGACGGATTTGTGGAGACATGCGGGCAAGCAACCGAGCACGAAGTGTTTTTGAAGAGCTTTGAGAAATTTGGCGATTCCCATTCGACATCAGGAAGTTTTGGAGAAGGTTTAAAAAGGGTCGTATTCGACATCGTTTAAGTTAAAGAAGGAAGAGAAGAGGAAGGCGACAACAAGCAATCAAATCCGAGTCAAGATCATAACGACCCAAAAGCCAACAAAATTGAATTTTTCTGGCTCACAACGGCCGTGATAAGGCCCCCGCCTACACACACACACAAAACCCTTGAGAAGTGTCTCTGTTTGAGTAGGCGTGGAAACCGGCCTTTGTTGAAGTAAAAGATCTATGTCAACCACAAAAAAAACGAGCAAGACCTGCATCAAACCGGCACCCTAGGCCCTGAAGTACTTTTGTCTCCCTACTAACGGGCCAAAATCCTCTGCAGAGGTCACCATCTCCTCTCTCTCTCTCTCTCTCTCTCTCTCTCTCTCTCTCTCTCGCTCGTCGTTTTCGGCTCTGCAGATTGCACCAGTCCAAGCTTCATGCATTCACACTACTTTTACAAAGTAGTAGCAACCCATTAAAAAAAACAAAAACCCCAAATTGCTCGGCCGTCCATCGGGTTTCATTTTTCTTCGAGAACCCATTCTATCCCCAAACTCGGCTATTCTCATTCCACGTTATCTTGTATCTTTTGTATTTGTCTTGACTCCAATTTTGCGTCTGCTGACAAAGAGGACATATATCCACAATAGTGGATGTTTCGACTGGACAAGCACGACTCCACATTGCAAGGTCTGTTATCTGTATCCAATTCCCTATGCATATACCTTTGCTTGGCGCAACACATAAATGCTATGGGGCAGGGCATGGCTTTTGTTTCTTATAGCTTTTGGAGAGATCATAGTGCCAACTCTCCACCATACTTTTCTATGGGACTTTTGCATGACGTGCACTCTATATTTAGCATTTTCACTTTATGCCTAATTGCAAAACGAAATGTTTAGCTATTCACATTGCTTTTATGTAGCTTGATCCAAACATTGTCCTTCGGCTTGCACAATTGTATGACACCCGTACACGATTATTAGGTCGGTTGTGCATTTCAATTTTTAGTTCATTGATGCTTTCTGTAAATTTTTTTGAGTTTGTCAATGCTTCCTTAAGTTTACTTTAACCACATGTCTTCCTCGCTAGTGCATGCTCAATCTCGATCATCGAATCTATATATCAAATAGATAGGTACTTCTTTTCTCATAGTTCGGCAATTCAAGTTATTTATTACAGTATTCGATGCACTTTGTACGTGTTTACTTTATTCCTAGTTGACAGTGCATCTTATATATTGCATTCCAACGTTCTCCTTTGCATAACCGCTATGTAGCACCAGGACAACCCTTTATCCTAGCGTTTCCTTCTCAAATATGTTTTTCACTAGGTTGTGTGATCGACATCCAAGATTCCTTGCTCCCTTTGACTGCGACAACACCTAACTCTCACTCTCTCTCTCTCTCTCTCTCTCTCTCTCTCTCTCTCTCTCTCTCTCGTTCTATGAGAAATAAGAGAAAATTGATTATGCTTGATTTGGAGAATAAATACACATGCATTTCTATTTTAAAAGTTCATCAATGCTATGAAATTGGACCATTTTATAGACAACTATAGAGGTAATTGGTCATCGTATATACAATTTATTTATTTTTAAATCAATGCGCTTTGTGCTTTGTTTACTTCGGTGCTAGATGCTTGATGTCAATCTACGTATGTGGCACACCGCATGTGTGTGTGTGTGCGCGCGCACACACACACACACACACACACAGAGAGAGAGAGAGAGAGAGAGAGAGAGAGAGAGAGAGAGATTATGCTTTCTACATTGGGTTTGTCCCTTCAACTTTCAACCAATGTATTTCAAAAAACTTTGTAGTTCATAGTTTTTAATGATTGTTGTTTTTAATTATGTCTACCATGTTTATTCCTTTGAAGCACACAGAAGAAGCAAAAAACAAAATGAACAATTGTGCATGCATAGAGAGGGAGGGAGGGAGGGAAAGCGTGTGCTTTTGCTTGTCCTTTATGAGAGCATGTTGCCTTTCTTTTAAACAAATAGTGTTTGGCATGTTGCAATCGTTACATTTCAAATGCACCTCGCACATAAAACAAAAAACAAAAAAATGGTTAGAATATATTGGTTAAGATAAGTCTAAGCATATTTGATACAATTATTACTTAATGTGTGCTATTCCATTGTTAGTTTGAAAAAAAAAACATACAAGTTTCTTTGCATAGGGGGAGTTTGCATAGTCCTCCCCAATTTTATATAATATGTGGAAATGTGCCATTTCCACAACAACATGCAAATTTCGGTGCATTTAAATAGTCACTATATCCGAGTGTTCAAAAGAAAATTTTGGTAGTGCTTACTCATCGTGTGTTGTGATGTCCCTCGTCGATGCACGTAGCTTACCTTTGACCTCTTGTGCTGTCTCTACTCCTCTAAGAAGATAACATCACTACAAGTGGTTCATTGAAGTCCAAGCATAGGTAACTGCATCAGATAACATCACTACAAGTGGTTCATTGAAGTCCAAGCATAGGTAACTGCATCTAGAGAGAATGCCTGGCTTAACAATCAATGTAAACATAATATATATTCACTCGCATCCACTAGACTTGAGTGACAACATGCATTGAGTATAAGCACAAAAATGATTCAGGTTTGGGCAGAAAGCTCATCAAGAACTTTTTGTGCAATGGTTAGAACAACCACATCTGGCATACATACCAACCAAATCATTGCTAAATCACAATAACATGTTTCTCCAAAGCCCATGCATGACCAACAATCTCATCACCCTCTCATCATTCTCTTACCCATATGAAGGTCTTGCATAAAGGCCACAATATTTCAAGGTGCAAGAATAGGTGCTTGCATTTGTAGAATGGCCTTCCCTTTGCATTTGGTTAAAACAACTTAAAGCTTCCTTCACATCCATCCCTACAATCAACATGTTCCAAGAGTCAGAATTTTGCATATATAGGTCCTCAAGCACATTTTGTGATTTTGTGAGGGCACCACATTTTGCATACATATCAACCAAAGCACTGCCTTCTGTTCAAATCCTATGAAAAGAACATAGAGTTTCCTTGCCACAATCATGATGGGTATATCTTGCAAACAATGTTCTCTAGGAGATGACATTTAACATAGAAAGCTCATCAAGGATGCTCACCCATGTCAACATCTTTGGAAGGACACAATCTTTCAAGGTGCTTGCATCCAGAGTGAGGCATTCACCTCTCAACTCTTTAAAACAGTCCACAGTTTCCTTGTGACAACCATGTTGGGCATACCTTACAAGAAATTTTTGTGCTTTGTGAGGGCACCACATTTGGCATACATGTCAAGCAAAGCACCTCCAAGAATGACATCTTTCTCCAACAACCCCTAGTTGGCTAACAATTTCATCAAGAATTCTATCACCCCTGTCAATATCTTGCATAAGGACACATGCCTTCAAGATGCAAGCAGAGGTTATTGCATCTAGAGGGAGGCCTTCCCTTATCATCTAGTGAACAATAGTATCAAGATTCCTTGCTACAACCATGTTGGGCATATCCTGCAATCAATGCAAGAGACACTTTTGGACATAAGAAAGTTATGGTGCCACATTTGGCATACATATCGAGTAAAGCATTGCTAGCACGACATCTTTCTCCAACGGTCCCTGACTAGAAATCTCATCATGAATTCTCTTGGCCATGTCAACATCGTGTATAGGGGTACAAGCCTACACCATGTTGGGCAAATTCAACGATGAATACGTTCTTAGAGATGAAATTTTTGGACAGGAATCTCAACATGAACTTCTAGTGCTTTTATAAGGGCACCACATTTGGCATGATTTCCAAGCATGACATACTTTGAAACAACCCTTGACTAGCAATCTCTTTGTGAAATTCTCTCACCCATGTGAAGGTATCGTGTAAGGCCACATGCCTTCGATCCAAATCTTCCTTGTCATCACAGCCATGTTGGGCATATCCTACAATCAGTGCACTCCAAGAGACGAGATTTTAGATAGAATGCCCATCAAGAACTTTTCATGCTTTTGTGAGAGCACCATAGTTGGCATACATATCGACTCGAAGGGGGTTGGGGGGGGGGGGGGGGGGGGTTCAACTATATGTCACGCCTATGTACTATCACGTGCCTTCAAGGACTCTTTATAAAACCCCTTAGCTATGAATCTTTTACCAATAAAAGGGGCGCTTTTCCTATTCAATTTGTGAGACATTTTTTAAGATCATTTGTTCAACACCCTTTTATATGTGAAAATTTGAGAAAATATAGAATAAAATAATTTCTATTATTGAGACCATGTGAAAGTCTCCTTCAAGGTGCAAACATAGTAGAATGCATTTGGAGAAAGGATTTCCCTTCACATCTAGTTAAAACATCCCAGATCTCCCTTGCCACATGCATGTTGGACATATCCTACAATGAATGTGCCTCAAGAGAGAACGTTCTAGAGAGGTTTCCCATCAAGAACTTTTGTGCTTTCATGACAACACCACACTTGGTATACATATTGATAAAAGCACTACCAAGTACAACATGGAGTACGACATTTGCTATACATATTGATCAAAGCACTACCATATACGACATGTTGGAGTACAACATCTTTCTCCAACAACCTCTGACTAGCAATCTCATCATGAATTCTCACACCCATGCCAACGTCATCTTGCACAAGACCACATGCCTTCAAGGGGGAAGCATAATTGAGAGCGTTGGAGAGAGGCCTTCCCTTTACATCTAGTGAAAACAACCCTCAAGGTGTAAGCATAAGTGATTGTATTTGAAGAGGCCTTCCCTTCAATGTACTTGGTGAAGGTAGCACATTGCTTCCTTGCCACAACCATATTGGGCATATTTTATAATCATCGCGTTCCAAGTGATGACATTCCAAACAAGAAGGCCATCAAGAACTTCTCATGCTTTCGTGAGCCTACCTTGGGTTGGCTGTTGTGCTTACATGACACATGGAAGAATCTAGCCTCTAGGTACCTGCAATGACATCTTGCAAAGAGGTTAAGACATCTTGCAATGAGATCTCAAGGGAGATTACAACTTTCTACCGTGTTTTTTTATGGGTTGAAAAAAGCCATGATGGGGCTATGCCAATAGCATGTTGATTTAAGCATGCCGTCAGGATGCGCAAATAGCAGGCTGCCAAGTGGTTGCATGAAAAGGCAAGGATTTAAACAATGCTGATATGCTAATGAAGTAAAGCTTCGTTGGCTGCATTTGAAATAAGATAATGTATAGAATGGAGGTAGAGGAAGAGGATAGAAGTAAGCAAAGTCATAGGCAAAAGGGAGAGAGATAAAGGAGCATAGTATAATACAATATAAATTTGGAAATCTTTTTTAGATTGTTTCATTAGTTACATTAGAATTGAGTTAATATAGAAGAATAACGTAATGTCTTGCCTATTCACACCTTGCTTTAGATTGCTAGTACATGTTTTTACACTTGGAGACAATCCTCTCTGTAGATTCGATGAAAATGGCTCAATTCTACATGATCTTGCTCTTATTGAGAGTGGATCCCTAAATCAATGCAATTTGACTTACATCGTGGACAAGCTTACTCATTGTATTAAGAGACCATGTCGAGGAGAGAAATTGTCATAAATTTGTTTTGTTTTCAAAAAATCGCCACAATTTGCATACTTGTTGACGAAAACATTACCCAACATAACCTTTTTCGTTTTAACAACTTCCATCATGAATATAATTGTCCATGATACATAGTGCTAAATACCTTCAAAATGCAAGCATATGTGACTAAATCATTGCCAAATAAGACATTTTTCTTTTAATAGTGCCTAGCTAGAGTGCTTCATTAGCCATATTTGTGTTGAATTGAATTTAAGCCAATTGAATTAGTAAAGAGCATGTTTAAATTTGCTTTGATATAGTATTATTTCTTTGAATTAATCTTGGTTTATTGGGCATACTCATCATTCACACAAATTTGTGCTTACAAATTTGGTGTCATTCAAACTTCAACAAGAGTATCTATCCCTAAACAAGAATCTGAAAGAGAAAAACTGGGTATGTGTGTGTGTGTGTGTGTGTCTCGGAGGGGGAGGGAGAGAGAGAGAGAGAGAGAGAGAGAGAGAGAGAGAGAGAGAGAGAGAGAGAGGGAGGGGAGATGTCCTTTGTTTTTCACAAAGCATGTTACCTTGTTTTTTTTTACTTGGTACTATTACAATTGTGATGTCCCAATTTCAATACGTTGCACCTCACAAAAGAACCATAAGAATGGTTATAATTTATGTAAATCGATGATCCCGATCATTTGTACTATGTCTTGTTTTATTAAGTATTGTTCCCTTTTAATGCTTTTGAAAAAAAAAACATGCAAGTTTTCTTGCACGGGGGAGTTTGTAATGTTCTCCCCAATTTTTATAGTACATGGTGAGAGGCGGGAGCGCAAAACAGACCCAGTGGCCTTTACACCAAGACTATGCACGATGGCCTCATCATGGGATGTACACAATAGGGACACCACCTAGCAAGATATGCGGCTAGGACGCATACATATACACAATCAAACATGCCATGGAAAACAATTTCAAGATCCACACCCAAGTGTGGGATGGGGTGGTCGGAAAACAAGATGAGAGGAATGGTGAGTGAGTGAGAATGGGCTTGCTACTTGTGCATGTAGTAAGGAAGTTAATGAGATAAGGGTGTGTACAAGCATTGATCAAAGAACCATCATCAAGATTTTGCGTGTACAAGCATTGATCTTGTTCACTCCTTTTATACCCTTGAAACTTCATGAACTTATCAAACTTTTGATACCACTACCCTTGCCCTTGCTTCAAGTCATAAAGTGATTTTCTTAGTTTACAAACAAATTTTATCTTTGTTGGGTTTCTCAAACCCTTGAGGAGGTTGATGCATGTAAATATCCTCCTTAAGATCCCCATGAAGAAAATCTATCTTCACATCCATTTGAACAAGATCCATGTCTTCAATGGCTAGTAATCCAAGAATTGTGTGCCATGAAGTCATCTTGACCTTTGGCACAAAGATTTTGTCAAAATCAACTACCTTCTACTGCTTGAACCCTTTTACAACCAATCTAGCCTTGTACTTATGCTTTGGATCTCTTAATGTAAACCTTTCCTTGTAAATCAAATGGCACGACTATAGTCAAAGCTTAGCTAAGCTGGAAGTGCGACACGAGAGAGAGTGCGAGAAGAAGAGCACGACGATATGGTGAACTCGCTCTACTGTAATGTGTAGAGCATAGTGAGTTCTTATTAGGTTTTTACAAAAGAATATGTGTACATACCTGGCGGCCCGCCCACTTACCTGGGCGACCACATTAGGCTTTATACCCCAACAACCTCCCACTTAAAGTCCAATGTGGTACTTTAAGTGTGAGAGAAGCTACTATACAAGCTAATATACAAGTGATGTACTACCCTACACCTAACTGCTTGCAAAAATGCGCAAATCTCTCTGAGGGAAGTCCTTTTGTAAGTAGATCAGTAGGATTTTCTGTGGTGTGAACTTTGACAAGCTGAAGTTGCTTATCCTCGAGCATTTCCCTGATGAAATGATACTTCACATCCACATGCTTTGTCTTTAAGTGATAAACTGGATTGCGAGCCAATTGTATAGCACTTTGACTATCACAATATAACACAGGCATCTCTTCTTTGATTCCTAAATCTGTTACTAGTCGATTAAGCCAAATTGATTCTTTGCATGCCTCTGATGCTGCAACATATTCAGCCTCTGTAGTAGACTGAGTAACAAAATCTTGTAATCTAGAACGCCATGATACTGCTCCACCAGCCAATGTAAAGACATACCCTGACGTAGACCTTCGGTTGTCTAAGTCACCCGCATAATCTGAGTCTGTAAAACCCTTTACACTTAGCTCCTGACTCCCATAGCATATACGCATACTCTTTGTAGCTTTCAGGTATCTCAATATTCCTTTCACTGCCTCCCAATGTTTCTTGCCTGGGTTTGACATTTATCGACTTACTACTCCCACTGCAAATGCAATGTCTGGGCGAGTAGCAATCATTGCATACATCAAACTACCCACTGTAGACGCATATGGAATCTTATCCATTTCAGCCTGTTCTTCCTCAGACACAGGACAATCTTGTTTGCTAAGTTTCACATATGGTGGCAATGGAACACTCAGTGCCTTTCCCTTCTCCATATTGAAACGTTGCAAAACCTTGTCAATATACTCTGTTTGAGATAACCAAATCAACTTCTTTGATCTGTCTCTCTCAATGCGCATACCAAGTATATGACTTGCCTCACCCATGTCTTTCATGTCAAACGATTTTGCCATCTTTGACTTCAAATCTGAAATTTCTTCCAAGTGCTTGCCAACAATCAACATGTCATCCACATACAAAATAAGGATCAGCCAACTACCATCCTTAGCCTTCTTTGTATATAGACAGTGATCGAACTCACTACGTTTGTAGCCTTGAGAAATCATAAACTTGTGGAATTTATGGTACCATGCCCTCGGTGATTGTTTTAAGCCATAAAGACTCTTTAACAACTGGCATACCCAATCTTCCTTGCCTTTCTCAACAAACCCTTTTGGCTGCTGCATGTAAATTTCCACATCTAAATCACCATGTAAGAACGCTGTCTTGACATCCATTTGGTGCAACACCAAATCTAATATGGCAACCAATGCAAGAAAGCATTTCAATGTAGTCATCTTGACCACCGGAGAGAAGACTTCATCAAAGTCAATGCCTTGTTCTTGCTTAAAGCCCTTGGCAACAAGCCTTGCTTTGTACTTTGGCTGACTATCATGAGCGGTGATCTTATACCTGTAAACCCATTTACAAGGTAGAGCCTTTTTGCCCCGTGGTAATTTAACTAGCTTCCATGTCTGGTTTTTATGCAGAGCTGTCATCTCTGACTGCATGGCCAATTGCCAATTCCCGGAGTCCTTCATTTGCACTGCTTCCTTGTAACATGAAGGCTCATTGCAATCAGTCAACATGACATAGTTCATAGATGGAACAAACCTATCAGGAGGTTGCGTGACACGTCCAGATCTACGCACAATAGGTGGCTCAGGCTCAGGCTCAGCCACAACTTGTGGTTCCACTCTATCCTGTCCTTGCTCCTCTTGAGCCCTGACATTTTGTCTTGCACGTGCAGGTCCATCTTCTTGGAAGACAACTCTTCTAATCTCCTCAACCCTCTCTGGTTTAGAATGATATTTGGATTCATTAAAGTGAACATCATTGCTGCGGACAACCTTTCTGGATTCGGGATCCCAAAGTCTGTACCCCATCTCACCAGAATTACCATAGCCTAGAAAGATGCACTTTCTACTCTTTGGCTCAAGTTTATTCCTAAATTCCTTTGGAACGTGAGTATATGCCTCACAGCCAAAGACTCTGAGATGCTTGTATGAGGGGATTTTGCCTGACCATACCATCTCTGGCACTGAATCCTTTTGCAAAACCTTGCTAGGAGATCTATTTACAAGATGAACAGCTGTTGATACAGCTTCAGCCCAAAACCCATTTGGCAGTTGTGCATTAGACAACATACTTCTGACCTTCTCTTGTATGGTCCTATTCATCCTCTCAGCAACACCATTTTGAGGAGGATTGTAAGGAGCAGTAAGTTCACGTTTTATACCTTTTGACTCACAAAAGTCCTGAAAGGCCTTTGAAACATACTCTCCACCATTGTCAGTGCGTAAGCATTTAAGCTTCTTGCCACTCTGATTCTCCACAAGTGTCACAAATGTTTTGAAAACACGAAACACTTCATCCTTGTGCTTGAGAAAGTAAACCCATACTTTCCTCGAGTAATCATCTATAAATGTCATAAAGTAAGAAGCTCCCCCTAGAGATAGGTTAGGCATAGGTCCACACAAATCACTATGAACAAGTGCCAACTGTGTATCTCTTCTACTGCTTCTATGCTTATGTGGCTGCTGGTTTGCTTACCATACAGACAATGTTCACAGAATTCAAAATCATTAAATGAAAAGCCAGGCAAATAACCAGAACGAGATAAGATTTCCATTCCCTTCTTGGACATATGTCCTAACCGGCTATGCCACAAAGAAACGTTCGGCTGCTCGGTTACATTGATTACTTTTTTAGAGACATTTGATACATAAATCATGTAAAGTCCTCCAGACTTTACTCCATGTGCTACTGTCATAGAACCCTTGGATATCTTCCACATGTTCTGTCCAAAAGTGGTGACGTAGCCAACATCATCAACTAAACTTGTGCTGATCAAGCTCTTTGTAATTGCGGGAACAATTCTTCAGCGTGAAAGAAGAGCCATTCTGAAACTTCAATTGTACATCTCCAACACCTAAGATCTCACATGTCTGCCCATTGCCTAGCCGAACATGATCTTTAGTGGTCACATAAGAGGTAAACCACTCCTTGTTTGGAGACACATGAAGTGATGCCCCTGAGTCTATAATCCAGTCACTCAGTGCATTTCCATCAGATGCTGTAAGAAGAGCTGAGTCCATTGTATTCTTCAAGAAGTAGATGTCTCCTGACACTAGACTGTCATCCTCTGCAACAGTGTTTGTCACATTTATTTCTTGAACCTTCACTGAGGACTTGTTCTTCTCACCATGGTCTTCAGCTTTCTCTTTGCCTTTTTCTGCTTTCCATTCTCTGCAGTCTCTTTTCATGTGACCCTTCTTGCCACAATGGTAGCATTCTATGTCACTCTTGCCTTTAGCACTGCGGGACTTGCTACGAGATTGATTCCTCTTTCCACCTTTCTACTTTTCTTTGGTCCTTCCCCTGACAACTAAGGTTGTTCCTTTGCCTTTGTCCATTGTCTTTCTATTGCATTAGGAAATTTCAAAGGTCATTTGGAGGGCCATATGAAGAGAGAGAAAAATAGAGCGCGTCCAATGAGCACGAAGACTACGTTACGTAGGAAAGTACGTGGAAAGACTCAAAAAATAGGAAAATAGCATAAAAATTTCACGAATCTAGGATTGTAACAACGTAATTTCCTTTCTTTTACCGAGCTTTTAGGTGCTTGCATGTGGTCCCACTTCTGATATTCTCTTATGGTCATTAACGTACTGGAGGGTGACCATTAAGCCCGCACAAGATATTGGAATTCTAAAACACTTTCCCTGCATTAGAATGCTTTCAAAGTGAATCTCCCTCCACTAAAGCTTTTCTCTGAGAGCTATGGCGTCCACGTCTTCTCGCCCAAGAGGCTCCAGGTGGTTACTGTCTCTCACACCAACAACCAACAACTGCACTTTGCCTAGAAGGCCAAGTAGTAGCATATCCTCAATTACAATACCAGCTTCAATAAGTGCAGAGAACCAATGGGTTGGACAAAGGATAAACAAAGGTTCATGGGTCCTCATGCAACCAAGAAGACCCAAGAGGTCTAGTGGTATCAACGTTTACCGCTCAGCATGGAAGGCCAGAGTGTTGGATTTCAAAGTTGAAATCGGCAAAAGATCTGTAAAGGAAGTTCTTGTTCAGCATGTGTTTACCCATCCTGAGGTGATAGCAAACGATGGAAATGTATCAGATATACATCAACCACGTTGCAATTGTAAGTACTCTTGACATGTGAACTTACTGATACTCTCATTATAACTTTTCTTATATATTTTGCAATGTTTCTCCCGCTTGTTATGAGCAATGTCTCCATTCTTCACAGCTCAATTACATTAGATTTGTCATTTGTACTTATTGATACTCTTAGTTTAACTCTTCTTATATATATTGTAGATGTTTATCCCTCTTCTTATGAGCAATGGGAGCCTGTGGAGTGCATAATAGGCCTCTTCCATGTTGTTCATGCCCACATTGGTTCTCTACAGTATTCCGAGAGGAGCAGCAAAAGACTGGCTGATGAGGGAATCTTTTTTTATGACCACTTTTACCAACTCAGCTCAGGGAATAAGAATGGCATGTTGGTGAAAGTGCCTCTACCAACCGATTGGAACACTGTGGACTGGCCAGTTCCCGAGGAAACAATGGTGGAGGCAATGCGAAGTAAGCTCTACAAGGATATACAAAGGTCTCTACGTAGCTCTATTCCTACCAAACTGGTTAGAATTGCAAACTTCTGTCCTGTTGCACTCTTCATAGAGCTGTTTCATAGCTACAACATCCGAGTTACGAAAACTATGTTCATGTGCAAGTCATTTCAGCAGTCATCCTGTGACAAACTTCTTGACAAAGGATGGTATGCAAAGGAAGAGATTGGTTTATGGTGCGAGGTCGCGCTTGATACTCTAGTTGTCAAGTACATGATTGCAAGCCAATCACTGTTACTCTCGTTTTGGTATATGCGATCACAAACGCTCAACGGTAAGTACATTCCTATGGACTAGGTTTCTGCAGGTTTGGAAGATAATCCTGTTGTGGATGTGGAAGTGATTGATAAAGAGCATGGCCTACTGTTGGTGGTTACAATAAGGGAGCTATGCAGTCTTCAGCATTTGCGGCATGACATAATTGAAGAGTCAATGGACAAGGACCTATCAGATTTTTCCTTTTTCCTAGCTGGTCGTAAGGTGATGCGGCGGAGGGAAAAAGATATTTTGTGCAAAGAGTTGGATGGTCGGGTTGAAGTAGTGTCAATGTAATAGATATTCTTGTGAACCCAAGTGTATACAAATGACTTTCAAGACATGAAGTTTATTGAGCTCATTTTTCAATTGTGCCCTGTGAAAAAGTGTGCTTGAAATACATTTCTTTACCATGTCAAATCTCTCTCTCTCTCTCTCTCTCTCTCTCTCTCTATGTTAGACAAGACAAAGACATGATAGAAGAGTCATCTTAATTCATTAGAAAGTACAAACTCGTCCGTGAACAATGGACTGAGATACAATTTCTGTAAGTATGGAATCAGAATGTCTTCAAGGTAAAAATCGAAGGAATGCCCCTCGAAAGAAGGTGGTGAGACAGTTGTTCCCGACGGATTTAGTTCTCCCTTTTCAGGAGTATCATCAATTAGTAGTGTATTAGTTGCATCAAAGGGTACACCGATTTGGCTAAACGGTTTGTACAAAAGAGGTAAGTGTGGTTTTTTAGGGTGGTAGTGGCCCTCAACGGTAACGCATTTTCTTTGATCATACAAAAAGGCAAAATCTGACGTGTGAGCGTGGCATACACTGCAAACTATTGCAACTAGTGGCGACAAGTTTTGCCTTTGCATTGAAGACCATATGGCAACTCTGAAGCGCGGAAGAAGAAACTGAATAAATTCCTTGGTTCCTGGACGAACCACGACTCGACAAGTTCCCATCCGAAACGTTTGCAAATCCTCAAAGGGTCCTCTGTCACCGAGAGGCACCCGCATCAGCAACAATCCATTGACATCCAAGATAATCAACCTCTGTAAAAGTTGACAAGTACATATAAGTAGTTAGAAGTTGAACATATTTTGCCATACTTGAATAGACATTACCGGAACAACCGTATCTACAGGTAGCAAGGGTCCATACTGGGTCTCTGTAGTGTTCATGTCGTTGTTGCTCTCCTCTGCTTTATCTTCATAGTCATCATTCACATCTTCATCAGGGGTCTCCCCCATGGCTCTTTCTGCCTCATTCAAGGTTTCCTCCAAGGTCTTTTCCTCTCCCTCGGTTGATCGGCTTGCCTCATACATCCTTGCCTGATCCATATCATTTTGCTCATCCCTAGGCCTGCTTTCCTCATCCATATCCTTTTGCTCATCTATAGGCCTGCTTTCCTCATCTTGGGTTTCAACCATAGGCTCTTTTGGCTCCTCCACTAGCTGACTTGGCTCTTTCATTGTTTCCTCTGGTTGTACCCTAGCACCTTCCATATGCTCATTTGACCTTTCCTCATCCTTGGCTCTTTCATCTTCTGCTGATATGACCCCCTCGGCCCGTTGTGATTCCACTGTATCGGATGTAGGGGTTTGTCGTGGTGGCACGTCATGTTTTGTTAGATCAATAGTGCGGTCATCCAAGCCGCTATCTTCAAGCTCTCTGGGGCTAGACATAGTAAGCAGGTGTTGTATTAAACTTACCCGGTATCTTTGTAAATAATCATATGTGTAGTTTTTTAAAGCACTCTACAAAATTGAAAGACCACATGGTGAGAATTCTTTCATAGACTAAACCAAAACTAACTGAATGCATTGCCAAATGGGTACCTTAGTCATGAAAGGTGTTAATGCAAAGTAGCTTTGCAGGACATATTCTGCATGGAGAAGACATCTCCAGTGGCAAGAATTTCCATCGGTTTGATTTGGGACAGGTACATCTTTGATTGGGGCCTTGTATAGTTCATACCTTCCACATAGCTTGCCATAGGCAAGCAACAACCTCTTTATACAACTGCACAAAGCAATGTCAAGATGTTAGCATGAGGCTTCAAATTTACATGGATATCTATAAGAAACACTTTCTGATACAAAACACTTACAGCCTAATTTCAGGGTGGGTTCCTTTTATTGAATTGAACACCCACACTGCTGGTTGGTCAACATCAAGGCATATGAGACTCCAGTGATGGTTGTTCTCATATGGAAAGATGATGACAGTAACTTCCAGCATAGCACAGTGGAGAAACCAACTCTCAAAGGTCCCAGATGGACTGTTCTTTTGTCTAATAATCACTGACATTTGTGGATCAAGAAGAAACACCTCTGTGTGGGTGTGCAGTGGGAGTTGACTTTTGATCAGGCTGCAGAGACTCTACCTGAGTTAGCAAACCTATTATCTGAGTTTTCAAAGCTAGCAAGATAGTAACACTTACTTAAGACAAGCATAGATAATTGTGTCTGAAATCTGAGCATCTGGATTCTGCAATAAATTAATGTCCACTTTTTCTAGAGCTAGCTTTCTGGCTCCATCTACAAATGGTATCTCTGCAAGCAAACCATCCTTCATTGAAAGTAGAGTTTCTTGATTGCTTGCCTCTATGGAGAGGGTCACATTGCACTCTGTTTGCCTCTGGGACTCCACTG